>NC_053496.1:5488463-5788463 GCF_905171775.1 Rana temporaria
AAACATCCAACGGGTTTCGGGGGCTAACACACTCCTTCATCAGGGCTTCGAGCTGCTATCAGGGCTTAAGCGGGCTCAGTAAAACAATTAGCACGTTAAACTGAATGCATAAAATATCCAACGGGTTTTGGGGGCCAACACGCTCCTTCATCAAGGCTTGGGACTGTTATCAGGACTTGGGTGGACTCATTAAAACAAGTTAAAATTAATACATTAAACATTGAATGCGTTTCGGGGGCCAACACACTCCTTCATCAGGGCTTGGGACTGCTATCGAAGTTTAGGTGGATGCAGTAAAACAAGTTACACTAGATACACAAAATATCCAGCATGTCTCGGGGGCCCACACATCCCTTCATCAGGGCTTGGAACTGCTAATAGGGCTTAAGTGGACACTGTAAAATAAGTAATAAGTTAAAATGAATACATAAAATATCCAACGGGTTTCGGGGGCTAAGACACTCCTTTATCAGGGCTAGGAACTGCTATCAGGGCTGAAGTAGACTCAGTAAGACAAGTAAAAAGTTAAAATTAATACATAAAATATTCAACATGTTTTGGGGGCCACCACACTCCTTTCATCAGTTCTTGGAACTGCTATCAGGGCTCAGGTGGACCCAGTAAAACAAGTAACAAGTTAAAATTAATACATTAAACACTCAACAGGTTTCAGGGGCCAACACACTCCTTTATCAGTTCTTGGGACTGCTTTTCGAAGCTTAAGTGGATACAGTAAAACAAGTAACAAGTTACACTAGATACACAAAATATGCAGCATGTTTCGGGGGGCCAGCACATCCCTTCATCAGGGCTTGGAACTGCTAATAGGGCTTAAGTGGACACTATAAAATAAGTAATAAGTAAAAATGAATACATAAAATATTCAACGGGTTTCGGGGGCCAACACACTCCTTTATCAGGGCTTGGAACTGCTATCAGGGCTCAGGTGGACCCAGTAAAACAAGTAACAAGTTAAAATGAATACATTAAACATTCAACAGGTTTCAGGGGCCAACACACTCCTTCATCAGAGCTTGGGACTGCTATCGAAGTTTAGGTGGATGCAGTAAAACAAGTTACACTAGATACACAAAATATCCAGCATGTCTCGGGGGCCAACACATCCCTTCATCAGGGCTTGGAACTGCTATCAGGGCTTAAGCGGACACTGTAAAATAAGTAATAAGTTAAAATGAATACATTAAATATCCAACGGGTTTCGGGGGCCAACACACTCCTTTATCAGTTCTTTGAACTGCTATCAGGGCTTAAGCGGGCTCAGTAAAATAATTAAATATTCAACAGGTTTCGGGGGCCACCACACTCCTTCATCAGGGCTTGGAACTGCTGTCAGGGTTTAGGGGGACCCAGTAAAACAAGTAACAAGTTAAAATGAATACATTCAACAGGTTTCAGGGGCCAACACACTCCTTCATCAAGGCTTGGGACTGCTATCAAAGCTTAAGTGGATACAGTAAAACAAGTAACAAGTTACACTAGATACACAAAATATCCTGCATGTTTCGGGGGCCAGCACATCCCTTCATCGGGGCTTGGAACTGCTAATAGGGCTTAAGTGGACTCAGTAAAACAATTAAGAATTTAAAATGAATACATAAAATATCCAACAGGTTTCGGGGGCCAACACACTCCTTCATCAGGGCTTAAGTGGATGCAGTAAAACAAGTAACAAGTTACACTAGATACACAAAGTATCCAGCATATCTCGGGGGCCAACACACCCCTTCATCAGGGCTTGGAACTGCTATCAGGGCTTAGGCGGACTCTGTAAAATAAGTAATAAGTTAAAATGAATACATTAAATATTCAACAGGTTTCGGGGACTAACACACTCCTTCATCAGGGCTTGGAACTGCTATCAGGGCTTAAGCGGTCTCTCTAAAATAAGTAATAAGTTAAAATGAATACATTAAATATTCAACAGGTTTCGGGGGCCAGCACATCCCTTCATCAGGGTTTGGAACTGCTATCAGGGCTGAAGTGGACTCTGTAAAACAAGTAACAAGTTAAAAATGGCATTTTAATGTCTTTAGAACTTTTGCAGGTTTTACCTCCCGAAAAGCTCGCATAACTCCCCCCTGACAATGCCTTCGCCTGATTTTTCCCTCAAGAAGCACGGCACCATCTTTGTTCGAGGATCACCCAGGGCCCTCATCTACATGATAGAGACGGCATAATCCTAAAAATCCCGGGTGCTTCAGCAGTTCTTGGCGATGTTCACAAATGTCTGACACAGATCAGCCCCCTATTGCAGTCTATCACGGGGGGCCTTTCTACAAAGTTACAATGTACAGTCTAAAAAAGGCAGCGTTAAAAAATATTGTAAAAGTTGCTTCACGCTCCACGTGTATGGATTTAATGATAATTTTCATAAATCAATCAAAAAATTGCATACATCATCGATAAAGTGCTATAGGGCCAGATTCACGTAGGTGAGCGGCGGCGTAACGTATCGTAGATACGTTACACCGCCGCAAGTTTTCATCGCAAGTGCCTGATTCACAGAGCACTTGCGATGAAAACCTACGCCGGCGGCCTCCGGCGCAAGGCGGGCCAATTCAAATGGGCGTGTGCCATTTAAATTAGGCGCGCTCCCGCGCCGGACCTACTGCGCACGCTCAGTTTCGCAAATTCCCGTCGTGCTTTGCACGCCGCGACGTCATTTTTTCGAACGGCGACGTGCGTAGCGTACTTCCGTATTCCCGGACGTCTTACGCAAACGACGTTAAATTTCAAATTTCGACGCGGGAACGACGGCCATACTTTAACCACTTCCATACCAGGTACTTACGCAGCTTCCCGCCCAAGCCAATTTTCAGCTTTCAGCACTGTCGCACTTTGAATGGCAATTGCGCGGTCATGCTACACTGTACCCAAACAAAATTGGTGTCCTTTTTTCCCCACAAATAGAGCTTTCTTTTGGTGGTATTTGATCACCTCTGCGATTTTTTTTTTTTGCGCAACAACTAAAAAAAGGCTGAAAATTTGGAAAAAAAAATACGTTTTTATTTTTTTCTGTTAATTTTTTTGTAAATAAGTTTTCTCTTTCAATTACGGGCACTGATATGGCGGCACTAATGGGCACCGATGAGATGGCACTGATGGACATCGATGAGGTAGTACTGACGGGCACAGATGAGGTGGCACTGATTGGCGGCGCTGGTATGCGACACTGATGGGCACACATAGGCGGCACTGATGGGCACACATAGGCGGCACTGATGGGCACACAGGCGGCACTGATGGGCACACATAGGCGGCACTGATGGGCACACATAGGCAGCACTGATGGGCACACATAGGCGGCACTGATGGGCACACATAGGCGGCACAGATGGGCACTCATGGGCGGCACTGATGTATACTTATGGGTGGCACAGATGGGCACTGGTAGGTGGGCACTGGGCATGGATGGGCACTGTGGGGTGGCGCTGATGGACACTGGGGTGGCGCTGATGGACACTGGGGTGGCGCTGATGGACACTGGGGTGGCAGCACTGATTGTTGCCAGTCAGTGCCCATTTGTGGGCACTGACTGGCATCTTTTTTCTTTATGCTTTTTTTTTTTTTTTTTTTTTAAACTTTTTTTTTTTCTGTTTTTTTTTTTGCCCACCCTGGTGGTCCATGTGGCGATCCGAGGGGGGGCTGCGCTGATAACCAATCAGCGCGAACCCCCCCTGTCAGGAGAGCCGCCGATCGGCTCTCCTCTACTCGGGTCTGTCAGACGCGAGTGAGGAAGAGCCATCAACGGCTCTTCCTGTTTACATCGTGATCAGCCGTGATTGGACACGGCTGATCACGTGGTAAAGAGTCTCTGCCGGAGGCTCTTTACCGAGATCGGAGATGCAGGGTGTCAGACTGACACCCCGCATCACCGATCGCCGCGATGCGCGCCCCCACGGGCGCGCGCGGCATGAAATCCTGCAGGACGTTCTGGAACGTCCTGTCAGGATTTCATAACCACTTCCCGGACGTAAATCGGCCATAGGCCGGGCGGGAAGTGGTTAAACAGCAATACGATTGCTGAGTAAAGTTAGGGCAGGTCAAACGGCGACTAACTTTGCGACGGGAAACTAGACCAGCGGCGACGTAGCGAATGTGAAAATCCGTCGGGAATCGCCGTAACTCCTAATTTGCATACCCGACGCTGGTTTACGACGCGAACTCCCCCCAGCGGCGGCCGCGGTACTGCATCCTAAGATCCGACAGTGTAAAACTATTACACCTGTCGGATCTAAGGGATATCTATGCGTAACTGGTTCTATGAACCAGTCGCATAGATACTCTTGAGAGATACGACGGCGTATCAGGAGAAACGCCGTCGTATCTCTTTGGTGAATTTGGCCCATAGTTCTTATAAACAATAATAGTGCTTGTAATAATAGGATTGTTAATATTAATAAAAAAAATAGAAAGAATAAAAGACAAAATACTAATAATAATAAATAATTGTAATAATATTAAAAATGATCAAAAATAAAACATAAAAGTGATAATAATAATAATCAATAATAATAATAATAATAATAATAATAATAATGATAATAGTAAATATAAAAAAAAATATATAAATATAAAAAAAAATAATAGAGAAAATACTAACAATATTAAATGATGATAATAATAACAACAATAATAAAAAGAGAAATATTATTAATAATAATAATAATAATAATAATACAGGATTAAAAAAAAAGAGAAAATAGTAAAAATACTAAGTAAAAATAATACAAATGAAAAATAATTATAATAATAATTATAATTAAAAAGATAAAAAGAAAAAAAGAGATAATAATAAAAATAATTAATTGTAATAATATTAAAAATGATCAAAAATAAAACATAAAAGTGATATTAATAATAATAATCAATAATAATAATAATAATGATAATAGTAAATATAAAAAAAAGATATAAAATATAAATATAAAAAAAATAATAGAGAAAATACTAATATATTAAATGATGATGATAATAACAACAATAATAAAATGAGAAATATTATTATTAATAATAATAATAATAATAATAATAATACAGGATAAAAAAAAGAGAAAATAGTAAAAATACTAAGTAACAATAATAAAAATAAAAAATAATTATAATAATAATTATAATGAAAAAGAAAAAAAGAGATAATTTTAAAAATAAAAAGAAGAAATAAAAAGAAGAAAATAAATAATAATATTAAAAAAGATAGAAAAAAAGATGATGATAATAATAAATATAAAGAGAATAATAGAGAAATGCCAATATTATTAAATAATGATAATAATAACAATAACAAAAGAGAAATATTATTATTATTCATTATATATATATATATATATATATATATATATATAAAAAATGCAATCAAAAATCAATCAAAAAATGCAAAGCATGATTCATCAATAAAGTGCTATAGTGCTCAAAACATAACTATATATATTGTGTATATAACATGCATAATGGTGAAAGTCCATATAGAATGAATGTTGTAAGCTCCCCTATGGGGGTCCGTGTATGCCCGTGGGACTGCCGTTCTACCTAATGGTCTCCGCAGACAGCGTGGGAGCTGCTGCCACCAACAACACCGTTCTGTCCCCTCCCCCAGCGTGTGTCGACACAGGGAACCGCTTGTCTTCCTCAGGGGGATGCTCCCTCTCCCTGAGGAAGTCACGTGATTCCCTGTGTCGACACGCGTTGGGGAGGGTAAAGGATGGTGTTATTGTTGACAGCAGCAGCTCCCACGCTGTCTGCGGAGACCATTAGGCAGAACGGCAGCCCCACGGGCATACACAGACCTGTTTTTTGGAGTTTGGTGCAGCTCTAAAATCTATTTCTACATGGTTTATTTCATAGGCAATCTACAGAAACGATAAACCGATATTTGATTTACCCTTTATATTGTTTTCCTGACCTCCATGGGGTTTTTAACATTGGTTTACTGTTTAGAAATGTTTTATGCTTTACCATTAGACACTTAACGCTGTGGATCTGCCTTTTCCTGGTTTACATAAAATATATATATATAAAAAAAGAAAAAGAATGATAATAATAATAATAATAATAATAATAATAATAAAAGAAAATAACAGAGAAAATACTAACAATTTTTAATAATAATAAAAATAAAAATAATTATAATAATATTAAAAAAGCTAAAATAAATAAATAAAAGAGATGATGATAATAATAATAAGTATAAAAAAGAATAATAGAGAAAATGCTAATATTATTAAATAATGATAATAACAACAATGACAAAAGAGAAATATTATTATTAATAATAAATAAAGGATTTAAAATAAAAAAGAAAATAGTATTAATAATATTGTTAATAATAATAAAGAATAAAAGACAAAATAATAATAATATTAAATAGTTGTAATAATATTAAAAATATATAAATAAATAAATAAAAGAGATGGTAATAATAATAAAAATAAAAAGAATAATAGAGAAAATACTAATTATATTAAATGATGATAATAGTAACAACTATAATACAAAGAGAAATATTATTATTATTATTATTACTAATAATATTATTAATAATAATAAAGGATACATAAAAAGAGAGAGAATATAGTAATATTACTAAGTAACAATTATAAAAACGAAAATTTATTATAATATAATTAAAAAAGATTAAAATAAAAAAAGATAATAATAAAAATAATAATAATAATAAACAATAAAAAGAAGAAAATAAATAATAATTTTAAAAAAGATTAAAAAAGAGATGGTAATAATATTAAAAAATATAAAACGAATAATAGAGAAAATGCTAATGTTAAATAATGATAATAATAACAACAATAACAACATTGAAATATTATTATTAATAATAATAATAATAATAATAATAATAATAAAAGATAAAAAAAGAAAAGACAAAATAGTAATAAAAATATTTTTAATAATAAAAAAATAGAATAAAAGACAAAATAATAATAATATTAAATAATAATAATTGTAATGATATTAAAAAAGATAAAAAAAATTCATAAGAGATAATAATAATAATATTATTAATAATAAATATAAAGAATAATAGAGAAAATACTAATTATATTAAATGATGATAATAATAACAACGATAAGAAAAAGAGAAATATTATTATTAATATTAATAATAAAGGCTAAAAAAGAGAGAAAATAGTAATAATACTAAGTAACAATAATAAAAAGAGAAATATTATTAATAATAATATTAATAAAAATAATAATAATAATAATAATAATAATAATAATAATAAAGATAAAAAAAAGAGAGAAAATAGTAATAATACTAAGTAACAATAATAAAAAAGAAAAATAATTATAATATTGAAAAAGATAAAAAGAGATAATAATAATAATAATAATAATAATAATAATAATAATACAAAATAATAAAAAAATAAATAAAAGAAATAATGATAAAATAATAAATCAGAGACTAGTAGACAAATGTTCCCAGCTATGAACATTCTCGCCATGATAGGTGACGTGTATGGGGGGCCTTTTGTGGATATCTTCTAGTTGGCAGGCCATGCTGGGAGTTGTAGTTCTGCCCTCGGTGGTGGGTACTGTACATAGTATGGGTACAGGTGGGTTTCCCATGGTGCATTGCTGTATGGTAAGTGATGAGATCAGATAAAGGCGTCATCTTATCAGCTTCCAGGATTTTCATTCTGCTGAATAGGGGAAGGGAGGGGGGGAGGGGGAGGTCTCTATATATATATATATATATATATATATATATCTGTACAGCTGATGCCGTGTGAGGAGGAGAGAGACTTTCCGTCTGATTCAGCGCCTGGCAGATCTGCAGCTCAGTGATGGAGGAAATGATTCCACAGAATGACAGATGGCATCACCAACAAGGAAAAACACCAAGTGTTCCTCTCCACTAATATAACACTATGACCTCATAGTGATGTCACTGTCCTATAATTAACACATAGGCTGCATTCTCAGTGATGTCACCGCTCTCTAGTGATTGGATAGGCTGCATTCTCAGTGATGTCACCGCTCTCTAGTGATTGGATAGGCTGCATTCTCAGTGATGTCACCGCTCTCTAGTGATTGGATAGGCTGCATTCTCAGTGATGTCACCGCTCTCTAGTGATTGGATAGGCTGCATTCTCAGTGATGTCACCGCTCTCTAGTGAATGGATAGGCTGCATTCTCAGTGATGTCACCGCTCTCTAGTGAAGGGATAGGCTGCATTCTCAGTGATGTCACCGCTCTCTAGTGAATGGATAGGCTGCATTCTCAGTGATGTCATCGCTCTCTAGTGATTGGATAGGCTGCATTCTCAGTGATGTCACTGCTCTCTAGTGATTGGATAGGCTGCATTCTCAGTGATGTCACCGCTCTCTAGTGATTGGATAGGCTGCATTCTCAGTGATGTCACCGCTCTCTAGTGAAGGGATAGGCTGCATTCTCAGTGATGTCACCGCTCTCTAGTGAATGGATAGGCTGCATTCTCAGTGATGTCATCGCTCTCTAGTGATTGGATAGGCTGCATTCTCAGTGATGTCACCGCTCTCTAGTGATTGGATAGGCTGCATTCTCAGTGATGTCATCGCTCTCTAGTGAAGGGATATGCTGCATTCTCAGTGATGTCACCGCTCTCTAGTGATTGGATAGGCTGCACTCTCAGTGATGTCATCTTGATGAGGGGGATGTTTGGGGGTTTGGCCCTGATGAAGAAACAAGATTTTTAGTGCGGATACACCCTTTACATTTTACATCGTGTCGACCGTCTTTCTCCGAAAACAATTATTTATTGATCTCACCACATTTAATAAGTAGTGTGAGTGAGATGAAGCCGAGAACAAAGAGTAACAGGAATGCTACAATTCCATGTGTCTGATAGTAGAAACCCCTCCCCTCCCCCCACCCCCTCGTCTTTCATGGGTGACTAGTTTTGGAATATCGATCCGGATGGAAGACGCCGTCCTCGGGGGTCATACTGAGAGGTTACAGTTTGTATAGATCTGTCTCCAATGTTCTCCACCTGACATGGCTATTCAACTCACGCTTGAACATCCGTGTCTGACCCCATCCATCTCTGCACTCTGTACACAGCACACCCCTGAACCCTGCACACTGTACAAAACGCATTCCTGCACTCTGTATATAGCATACCCCTGAACACTGCACTCTGTACAAATCGGACCCCTGAACTCTTCACTCTGCACATAGCGCACTCCTGCACACTGTACATAGCATACCCCTGAACTCTGCACTCTGTACACAGCACACCTCTGAACTCTGCACACTGTACATAGCATAGGTGAAGATGTTCTCCACCTGATATGACTATTCAACTCTTGCTTGAACATCCATGTCTGCACTGTGATCATAGCGTACCCCTGAACTCTGCGCTCTGCACATAGCGTACCCCTGAACTCTGCGCTCTGTACATAGTGTACCCCTGAATCATGCACTCTGTACATAGCATACCCCTGCACTCTGTCTCTGAACTCTGCACTCTGTACATGGCGCACTCCTGCACACTGCACTCTGTACACAGCACACCTCTGAACTCTGCACTCTGTACATAGCGTACCCCTGAAATCTGCAGTCTGTACATAGTGTACCCCTGAACTCTGCGCTCTGTACATAGCGCACCCCTAAATTCTGCACTCTGCACATAGCGTACCCCTGAATCCTGCACTCTGTACATAGCATACCCCTGAACTCTGTCCCTGAACTCTGCACTCTGTACATAGCGCACCCCTGAACTCTGCACTCTGTACAAAGCACATTCCTGCACTCTGTATATAACATACCCCTGAACTCTACACTCTGTACATATCGGACCCCTGAAATCTGCACTCTGTACATAGTGTACCCCTGAACTCTGTGCTCTGTACATAGCGTACCCCTGAAATCTGCACTCTGTACATAGTGTACTCCTAAACTCTGTACTCTGTACATAGAATACCCCTGAACTCTGTCCCTGAACTCTGCACCCTGTACACAGCACACACCTGAACTCTGCACTCTATACGTAGCGCAACCCAGATACAACCGGCCCTTTCAGGCCGACCATACTGCTGATGTGGCCCCCGATGAAATTGAGTTAGACACCCCTGGACCAGAACATTCATTTATTATAGCCCACTGGAATAAACGTAAACCCAGGATACAGAATACTTTATTCATCATAAAAGGAGATTGGGAAACCATTGAACCTGCACATTTATGTGTCAATTCTCAAAACTCCTCCCCAAATGTAATTTTTGAAAAACATATTTTTTTTTTTACACTTAACCACTTAGGGACCCCTTCACGCCGATATACGTCGGCAGAATGGCACAGCTGGGCACATCGACGAACCTGTACGTTGCCCTTTAAGTGCGCGAGCCGCCGGTGCGTGCAAGCGACCCGGTCCGAAGCTCCGTGACCGCGGCCGTGGGACCCGCGAACCGATCGCCGCTGGAGTCCCGCGATCGGCCCCCGGAGCTGAAGAACGAGGAGAGCCGTATGTAAACACAGCTTCCCTGTTCTTCATTGTGGCGCCGTCATTGATCGTGTCTTCCCTTTTATAGGGAAACACAATCAATGACGTCACACCTACAGCCACACCCCCCTACAGTTAGAAACACAGATGAGGTCACACTTAACTCCTTCAGCGCCCCCTTGTGGTTAACTCCCAAACTGCAATTGTCATTTTCACAATAAAGAATGCATTTTAAATGCATTTTTTGCTGTGAAAATGACAACTGTCCCAAAAATGTGTCCGAAGTGTCCGCCATAATGTCGCAGTCACGAAAAAAATCGCTGATCGCCGCCATTAGTAGTAAAAAAAAAAAAAATAATAAAAATGCAATAAAACTATCCCCTATTTTGTAAACGCTATAAATTTTGCGCAAACCAACCGATAAATGCTTATTGCGATTTTTTTTTTACTAAAAATAGGTAGAAGAAAACGTATCGGCCTAAACTGAGGAAAAAAAATGTTTTATATATATTTTTGGGGGATATTTATTATAGCAAAAAGTAAAAAATATTGCATTTTTTTCAAAATTGTCACTCTATTTTTGTTGATAGCGCAAAAAATAAAAACCGCAGAGGTGATCAAATATCACCAAAAGAAAGCTCTATTTGTGGGGAAAAAAAGGACGCCAATTTTGTTTGGGAGCCACGTCGTACGACCGCGCAATTGTCAGTTAAAGCAACGCAGTGCCGAATCGCAAAAACTGGCCAGGTCCTTTAGCTGCCTAAAGGTCCGGGGCTAAAGTGGTTAAAATCCAGATTTAAACATCTAATGTGCGCAGCCTAACATTAAACTGCGTTTAAAGGCATTAAAAAAGTGCTTGACGCCTGTAAAAGCGAAGTTTTTAATGCTGGTGTGCACGAGGCCTCGGCGCCGGTTGTGTATGAGGATATAACATTACATTGATTTATTTACACAATCTCTGGGGTTTACGTAAAAAAATGGTTGAATGGCGCGGTTGCAGGCGCCGTATTTCTACCACCCGCGGTGATCAGAGCAGAGACGGCACAACATCTGCCTCCTGTCTGCTGAGGTGACAGGTTCACTTTTAGCCCTTGGTGTTGAATGATGGCGTTCGCCCCGCTTTGGGTTTTTCCGGCTTAGCGGGGAAGTGAAATGATCGACTTGTACAGATGCTTTCAGGTGAATGGAATGCGGCCTCCCCGTTACTCTCGGCACACGGGGCCAGTCGGGGGGGGGGGGGGGGGGTTCTTAATAGATGTGCCAGTAAACAAACCTTGGTTGGTCAGATGGAGCGCAGATGTTCCGTATGGGTCCTGCGGAACAGAAAACAAGTCTGAATATACTGTATTTCTTATCCGCCCGGCCGCGATGGGAGATTGGCAGCCGCTAAACCCAAAACATGCGATAATATACCCACTTAAAAAAAAAAATGGACCATCGTGGTTTCATATATAAAGCAACCAATATTTAGACCAAGTCCTGTCATCACTGGGCAGGGCCGCTGATAAGGCAGTACAGCCAGCCCTCCTGTACTGGGCCCGGGCCCCATCAGTTTAAAAAGGGGGGGGGCAGGTACCCGCTGAGCAGGAGGTCCGGCTGTACTGTCTTATTGCATCCCCACTGGAGTTACTGATTGGGTGCCACAAGGGGCATTCCCATTGGAGTTACGGTTTGGTGCCACAAGGGGGCATTCCCATGGGTGTTATTGATTGGGTGCCACAAAGGGGAATTTCCATTGGAGTCACTGATTGGGTGCCACAAGAGGGCATTCCCATGGGAGTTACTAATTGGGTGCCACAAGAGGGCATTCCCATGGGAGTTACTAATTGGGTGCCACAAGGGGGCATTCCCCTTGGAGGTACTGATTTGGTGCCACGAGAGGGAATTCCCATTGGGGTTACTGATTAGTTGCAACAAGAGGGCATTCCCATTGGAGTTACTGCCTAGGTGCACCAAGGGGGGGAATTCACATTGGAGTTACTGATTTGGTGCCACACGGGGGCTTTTGCCATTGATAAGGGGGCATTCCCATTGGAGTTACTGCTTGGGTGGACCAAGGAGGCAATCCTATTGGAGTTACTGATTGGGTGCCACAAGGGGCTTTTGCCATTGTTTTAGTGCCACAATGGGGACATTCCCATTGGAGTTACTGCTTGGGTGCCACACGGGGGGTTTTCCATTGATAAGGGGGCATTTCCATTGGAGTTACTGCTTGGGTGCCACAAGGGGGCATTTCCATTGGAGTTACTGATTGGGTGCCACAAGGGGACATTCCCATTGGAGTTACTGCTTGGGTGGACCAAGGAGGCAATCCTATTGGAGTTACTGATTGGGTGCCACAAGGGGGCTTTTGCCATTGTTTTAGTGCCACAATGGGGACATTCCCATTGGAGTTACTGCTTGGGTGCCACAAGGGGACATTCCCAGTGGAGTTACTGCTTGGGTGCCACACGGGGGCTTTTGCCATTGATAAGGGGGCATTGCCATTGGAGTTTCTAATTGGGTGCAACAAGGGAGCATTCCCATTGGAGTTACTGATTGGGTGCCACACGGGGGCTTTTTCCATTGATAAGGGGGCATTTCCATTGGAGTTTCTAATTGGGTGCAACAAAGGAGCATTCCCATTGGAGTTACTGCTTGGGTGCCACACGGGGGCTTTTTCCATTGATAAGGGTGCATTTCCATTGGAGTTACTAATTGGGTGCAACAAGGGGGCATTCCCATTGGAGTTACTGCTTGGGTGCCACAAGGGGGCATTCCCATTGGAGTTACTGCTTGGGTGCCACAAGGGGGCATTCCCATTGGAGTTACTGCTTGGGTGCCACAAAGGGGCATTCCCATTGGAGTTACTGCTTGGGTGCACCAAGGGGGCATTCCCATTGGAGTTACTAATTTGGTGCCACAAGGAGGATTTTGCCATTGATTTGATGCCACAAGGTGGGATTCCCATTGGAGGGATGAGAGCGGAACTTCCACTTTTAAGTGAAGTTCTGTTTTAATTAGAGGCGGGGTTTCAGACAGGTTAAGTGGGTGTGGTCTGGACGGGACCACCCTGTCTCTGGGTGGGCCTGGGGCAAACCATGGGCAGGGTTAGCCAGAGCTGGTGTCTCAAGTTACCTGACTACGGTGACAGACACTGCGCAGTACGTATTTCCTGCACCGCGTCAATGCCATTAGAAATTAGCGCCCGTTTTCCGGTGGGAAAATATTTTTCCGTTTTTCATACACAGACACTCTAAAGTCTAAAATTAGTTTAGTAGGGGGGGAGAATAAAGCAGCCCCTGCCAGAGGACGCTCCGCTAATGGAAAATGTTGTCCCAGGCACGGCGGGTGGTAGATTGTCACGCACCTCCGGCGGCGGAAAGGTGGAAAGTTCTGCA
Organism: Rana temporaria; assembly: GCF_905171775.1. Taxonomy (NCBI): domain Eukaryota; kingdom Metazoa; phylum Chordata; class Amphibia; order Anura; family Ranidae; genus Rana; species Rana temporaria. The sequence goes on from NC_053496.1 coordinate 5,502,309, forward strand.
TGGTTGCGTGATTGGAAGGATTTAATGGAAAATCGGGGGGCCGAGAATTCAGGCCGCTTCTCTAAGGTTGCAATTACCTAGGTGCCCGCAGGTATGGAGGTCTTCATTGTTATCTCGTGTTTTCAGCGCCGCCGCCGCCGGGGAGGGTGATTTATAAACACAGGAGCTTGCTGTCCTTGTAGAGATTGGTGAGACTTCGGTTCTTCGGCGGCCCCCGCTCATCCTCCCGCCGGTCAGAATAAACTCAATTTCTCCCCCCCTGAGGGGCTTGTCGGACTGAATTACGGGGATGGATGGAGCGCCGGGGTACGCAGATCCCGGACACGACTCCGGGCCGCGGTGACCCCCACCTTCACCCGTCACGGCCGGCAGTCTCCGAATCCAACGTATTCCTGGTTGACTTCGATTTCACTTGCTAGCATTTGAGGGCCGCCAATAGAAATGGCGCGGGGCATTTTACAAGACGATTTGTACACCGATGGGCCCCAATAAAGTTATCTGCAGTAAACCACCAATTACATTAAAAGGCTATGGGGTAGAGCAGGCTTTCCTGTACCGAGCCCAATCAGTTCAGCAGGGGGCGCAGGATGAGAGAGGGGACCCTTTAAATACCTTTGAGGGCATGAACAGTAATCCCAGGGGCCGTGGCTCCCCAGTGATTAAATAAAAGTTCCTCATGGGGCCCAATACAAGAGGAGTTCTATGCAAATGGACCACCAATAATGTTATCCGCAGTGGTCCCAGGCCCCATCATTTCATCAGGGGGCCAAGGCTCAGACAGGGGACTTTTAAAAACCATTGGGGGCGTGCACAGTAATCCCAGGGTCCGTTGACTTTAATATAAGTTCCTCAGTCATGGGGCCCCATACAAGAGGATCCTTGTGTAAATGGGCCCCAATAAAGGTATTTACAGTAAACCACCAATTATATTACAATAAAGGGCTATGGGCCTCTTGTACTGGCTAGAGCCAGCCCTCTTGTCAGGGCCCCATCATGTGGATTGGTTTAGAGCAGGGGTGTCAAACTCAAATTCAGCGGGGGCAGCAGTTTGGTTGCCCTCAAAGGGCTGGTTGTATCTGCACTCCACCATAGTGTTCAGTCTGAGCAGTCTCCAATAAAGTTTTTCTTGTGCTGCATAGGGAGCGCAGGGTTCAGGAGTGCGCTGCGTAGGGAGCGCAGGGTTCAGGAGTGCGCTGCGTAGGGAGGCCAGGGTTCAGGAGTGTGCTGCATAGGGAGTGCAGAGTTCAGGAGTGCGCTGGGTATGGAACGCAGGGTTCAGGAGTGCGCTGCGTAGGGAGCAGGGGGTTCAGGAGTGCGCTGCGTAGGGAGGCTAGGGTTCAGGAGTGTGCTGCGTAGGGAGTGCAGGGTTCAGGAGTGCGCTGGGTAGGAAGTGCAGGGTTCAGGAGTGTGCTGCGTAGGGAGTGCAGCACACTGGCTTTGGTACCCCCCCAGACGTCATGGGACTAACTGCATTGGTACCCCCCCCTAGATGTCATGAGACCAGCTGCATTGGTACCCCCCCAGACGTCATGGGACCAGCTGCATTGGTACCCCCCCCAGACGTCATGGGAGCAGCTGCATTGGTACCCCCCTCCCCCAGATGTCATGGGACCAGCTGCATTGGTACCCCCCCCCAGACGTCATGGGACCAGCTGCATTGGTACTCCCCAGACGTCATGGGGCCAGCTGCATTGGTACCCCCCCAGACGTCATGGGACCAGCTGCATTGGTACCCCCCCAGACATAATGGGACCACGTGCATTGGTGCCCCCCCAGACATCATGGGACCAGCTGCATTGGTACCCCCCCAGACGTCATAGGACCAGGTACATTGGTACCCCCCCAGACGTCATGGGATCAGCTGCATTGGTACCCCCCCCCCCCCCCCCGACGTCATGGGACCAGCTGCATTGGTACCCCCCCCAGACGTCATGGACTAGCTGCATTGGTACCCCCCCAGACGTCATGAGACCAGCTGCATTGGTACCCCCCCCAGACGTCATGGGACCAGGTACATTGGTACCCCCCCCCCCAGACGTCATGAGACCAGCTGCATTGGTACCCCCCCAGACGTCATGGGACCAGGTACATTGGTACCCCCCCAGATGTCATGGGACCAGGTACATTGGTACCCCCCCCAGACGTCATGAGACCAGCTGCATTGGTACCCCCCCCCAGACATCATGGGACCAGGTGCATTGGTACCCCCCCCAGACGTCATGAGACCAGCTGCATTGGTACCCCCCCAGATGTCATGTGACCAGGTACATTGGTACCCCCCCAGACGTCATGGGACTAGCTGCATTGGTACCCCCCCAGATGTCATGGGACCAGGTACATTGGTACCCCCCCCAGACGTCATGGGACTAGCTGCATTGGTACCCCCCCAGATGTCATGGGACCAGGTACATTGGTACCCCCCCAGACGTCATGAGACCAGCTGCATTGGTACCCCCCCAGATGTCATGGGACCAGGTACATTGGTACCCCCCCAGACGTCATGAGACAAGCTGCATTGGTACCCCCCCAGACGTCATGGGACCAGGTACATTGGTACCCCCCCAGACGTCATGAGACAAGCTGCATTGGTACCCCCCCAGACGTCATGGGACCAGCTGCATTGGTACCCCCGCCCCAGACGTCATGGGACCAGGTGCATTGGTACCCCCGCCCCAGACGTCATGAGACCAGCTGCATTGGTACCCCCCCCCCCAGACATCATGGGACCAGCTGCATTGGTACCCCCCCAGACGTCATGGAACCAGCTGCATTGGTACCCCCCCAAGCATCTCTTAACATTAGATCCTTGTAAATGGAGAGAGATGAAGATTTGGGACTTAATAGGTGGAGAGTAAATTTTAGTATACTATTTTAAACGTATTGATTTAATATGATACATATATGTCTTTTTGTGCTTTTGTGATAGAAGGCAATAAAGCGGACAGCATGCCCTGAAGAAGCCCCCGACATATGGGCGAAACATGTTGGGAAGTCCACATTTACATTGCTGTTTCGATGAAATTGTGATAAACTGTACTGGCCATTTATATTTGTTTTTTTTATTTTGCTCCTCAAATAAGTTTGCCGCTTCAATGACTCTAGCAGGGCATCTGGTTCTGCATTTAGGAGGTTTAAAAAAAAAGTCAGCGACGCCTTCCGGTGGCCTGTGGTCCCTGATAAGGTGCCTTTAGCTGTACGCATTCTTGTAAGTGATCTACCTGGGGGGGGGCACTACATTCCCCTTCTATTGATACAAGACATTTTATTTATCTAGTTGTTCATCTTCCAATTACAGTTGCACCACTTGCTTGCTCCTGATGAGCGCCATTAAGCCACGAAACGCGTTGAGCTAACAAACGTTGTGTACCAACATATGACAACTTCAACAGCTTTTTTGCTTTTATGTCTGTACCATTTTATATGATGCCTCAGGGATTAGTAAGGTCAAAGGCCATCCAGTTATTACTTTGTTACATGTACTTTATCTTGACTTATGGTGGATTCTAATAAAGGGGGTCCAACCTGCTACTAGCAAGGGGGACCTAATAAAGGGGGTCCAACCCGCTACTAACAAGGTGGACCAAATAAAGGGGGTCCAACCGGGACTAGCAAGGGGGATCTAATAAAGGGGGTCCAACCCGCTACTAACAAGGTGGACCAAATAAAGGGGGTCCAACCCGCTACTAGCAAGGGGGGCCTAATAAAGGGGGTCCAACCCGCTACTAGCAAGGGGGACCTAATAAAGGGGATCCAACCTGCTACTAGCAAGGCGGAACTAATAAGGGGTGTCTAACTCGCTACTAGCAAGGGGGCCCTAATAAGGGGGGTCCAACACGCTACTAGCAAGGGGGCCATAATAAAGGGGGTCCAACCTGCTTCTAGCAAGGGGGCCCTAATAAAGGGGACCCAACCTGCTACTAGCAAGGAGGACCTAATAAAGGGGGTCCAACCAGCTACTAGCAAGGAGGACCTAATAAAGGGGGTCCAACCTGCTACTAGCAAGAGGGACCCAATAAAGGGGATCCAACCCGCTACTAGCAAGGAGGACCTAATAAAGGGGGTCCAACCTGCTTCTAGCAAGGGGGACCTAATAAAGGGGGTCCAACCTGCTTCTAGCAAGGGGGACCTAATAAAGGGGGTCCAACCTGCTACTAGCAAGGGGGACCTAATAAAGGAGGTCCAACCCTCTACCAGCAAGAGGGACCTAATAAAGGGGGTCCAACTCGCTACTAGCAAGGAGGACCTAATAAAGGGAGCCCAACCCGTTACTAGCAAGAAGGGCCCTAATAAGGGGGGTCCAACACGCTACTAACAGGGGGACCTAATAAAGGGGGTCCAACCTGTTTCTAGCAAGGGGGACCTAATAAAGGGGGTCCAACCCACTACTAGCAAGGGGGCTCTAATAAAGGGGGGCCAACCCACTACTAGCAAGGGGGCTCTAATAAAGGGGGGCCAACCTGCTTCTAGCAAGGGGGCCCTAATACATTGGTCAGTGAGTGTAGATGACAGCTGGCCAGTGGGAACAAATCACAGAAGATCTGCTACTTAAGTATTAGCAGAAAGAGCTACATTGTAGAGAAAATAGTTTCCATATGTCCCCCACGTTATACATACTTTATGTTGGTCTGTGTGGGAACAGCCGGATGAAAGGACGTCCGTTTGGCTGTCCTGGTATTTTAGACTCTCGGCCATTGATTGGGTGGGTTGTCTGAGACCTCTCATTCGGAAGGAATTGCATCCAATCCAACCAAGTCTACCAAACCACCACACCAGATATCAAGTCTTCCAGACTAGACTTCCAGTTAGACTTGTTGGTTGTTTGTCCGGAGTTAGACTTGTTGGTTGTTTTGCCGGTTTTGGTACGATACAGCTGACTCAGGATTACAACTAGGGTTTTCGACTTGCTTAACATACATCCTCTTCTGAACGTTTCCTTTTTTGTTTTGGAGAAAAATATTGGCTTTTTATTGGACATCCCCCAAACTCAGCCTTATGATGGTCGCGCTAAACTGGTGTCCGTTTTGCTGTCATGGCCCATTTTAATTCAAGGATGTTCCAGACTCTTTGGCAACTCAGTCGGCCTGCACTTCCTTGAAATATTTTGCAGGGGTGGTGGCCAGTGGAGGGATTCACAAAGAGGGAACGTAGCCAATGGAGGGATTGGCAGAGAGGAGTGGTGGCCATTGGAGGGATTGACAGAAAGGGGAGGGGGTGGCATTTCAGGGATTGGCAGAGAGCTGTGGTGGCCATTAGAAGGATTGGCAGAGAGGGGTGGTGGCCAGTGGAGGAACTGACAGGGAGAGGTGGCGGTCATTGGAGGAATTGGCAGAAAGCTGTGATGGTCATTGGAAGGATTGGCAGAGAGGGGTGGTGGCCAGAGGAGGAACTGGCAGGAAGAGGTGGTGGCCAATGGAGGAATTTGGAGGGGGGGGTGGTGGTCATTGGAGGGATTGGCAGAAAGCTGTGGTGGTCATTGGAAGGATTGGCAGAGAGGGGTGGTGGCCAGTGGAGGAACTGGCAGAGAGGGGTAGTTGCCATTTGAGGGATTGGCAGAGAGGGGTAGCTGTCATTGGAGGGATTGGCAGAGAGGGGAGTTGGCCAGTGGAGGGATTCTCAGAAAGGGCCAGTGGCCAATGGTTGGATTAGCAGAGAGGGGTAATGGCCATTAGAGGGATTGTCAGAAAGGGGGGGTGGGTGGTAATTGAAGGGATTGGTAGAGAGCTGTGGTGGCCATTGGAAGGATTGGCAGAGAGGGGTGGTGGCCAGTGGAGGAACTGACAGGGAGAGGTGGCGGCCATTGGAGAAATTGGCAGGGGGGTGGACATTGAAGGGATTGTCAGAAAGGGGAGGTGGCCAGTGGAGCAACTGACAGGGAGAGGTGGCGGCCAGTGGAGGAATTGGGAGAGGGGGGTGGTCATTGGAGGGATTGGCAGAGAGGGGAGGTGGCCAGTGGAGGAACTGGCAGGGAGAGGTGGCGGCCAGTGGAGGAATTGGGAGATGGGGGGTGGTCATTGGAGGGATTGGCAGAAAGCTGTAGTGATCATTGGAAGGATTGGCAGAGAGGGGTAGTTGCGGTTGGAGCGATTGGCAGAGAGGGGTAGCTGTCCTTGGAGGGATTGGTAGAGAGGAGTACTTGCCATTGGAGGGATTGGCAGAGAGGGGTAGCTGCCATTGGTGGGATTGGCAGAGAGGGGTAGTTGCCATTGGAGGGATTAGCAGAGAGGGGTAGCTGTCATTGGAGGGATTGGCAGAAAGCTGTGGTGGCCAGTGGAGGGGTTGGCAATGACGGGCAAGTGGAGGGACTGGCAGAGAGGGGTGGCGGCGAGTGGAGTGATTGGCAGAGAGGGGTGGCTGTCATTGGAGGGATTGGCAGAAAGCTGTGGTGGCCAGTGGATGGATTGGCAGAGAGGGGTAGCTGTCATTGGAGGGAATGGCAGAAAGCTGTGGTGGCCAGTGGAGGGATTGGCAAAGACGGGCTAGTGGAGGGACTGGCAGAGAGGGGTGGCGGCGAGTGGAGTGATTGGCAGAGAGGGGTGGCAGACATTGACTGGATTCGCAAAGAGAGGTGGTGGCCATTGAACGGATTGGCAGAGAGGGGTGATGGACAGTGGAGGGATTGGCACAGAGGGGTAGAGGGACCCAGTCTGCGCAGAGACTGACCAATGAGCAGGGAGTTGTAGTCAAGGAGAGACATAACCAGGGAATGAATTCGTAGGTTGGCGGTGTCTTTTAGAAAGAAGGGACCGATTTAGAAATTGGCCCCTTGGACCACATATCCGTGAATGGATATGGAGGCTCAAAGTGAGGTCAGAGTCCAGGATTACACCCATCACCCCGGCACGAGTGGAGGGACTGATAGTTGCCCTATTGATCTTGATGGAAAAGTCAGGAGAGGGGACACGGTGGTCGGGGAGAAGATTATTTGAATACCCGTCTACAATGTACCTACTAATAACCATGGTGGACCCAATCCTTTGGATTCCTTTGTAGGCATTCGAACTGGTCGAAGGTGTAGGACCCTCGGGAGCAGAGGGATGTGGGACCACCAGGGATCTTTTTATTTTATTTTAAGTATACATTCACTTTATCTATTTTATTTTCTACACCTTTACCCGCCAAGGTCTCGGTCGTGCGCGCTCGCGCTGTCCCTCGAAAAAATCTGCCCCCATAAAACCTTGAGGTTTGAACGACAAACGCACCAAACGCTTCGTTCTTTCGCCGCGAAGGAAAATGCTAGAACGAGGAACATACCCCACCACCTATAATCGTGCTGCTTTGCATTTGACCCCAATACAAGACAACGAAGGGGGGGGGGGGGAATAGAGTGTTATCTGTTGACCCCGTTGGCGCCCCCCGGTGACCAGCGCTTATGATTCAGCATTCCGATCCATAACACCAGATCATTTTTTATTTATTTTTTTCCTTTTCTCTTTTTCTCTCTCTCTCTTTCCTCTGCGCTGCTCCCATTAATCTTAAAACTACCCCTTCCCCCACCTTCCTCCTACTTCTCGCTCCCTCTGGAAGCTGCCAGATCTCTGCTTCCTCAAGCAGAAAGTCATGTGACGTCTCTCGTGAGCCAGGCCAAAAATTTAAAGCGCACGTCTCAGGCAGGAGAAAAACAAGGAGAGATGCCCTTGTGTTGTTGTCTTTCTTTCTTTTTCTTTTTTTCTCGATTTGGTTAAATATCCAATTTTTTTTTTTTTATTGAAATCTGAGATTCGACCCCCTTAGTACGGGAATTAAGGAGGCCCAGCCTTGGAGGCTTCGGCCTTTTTTCACGTTCCTCCAGCAGAGAATGAGTTAAGATCCAGTCCCACATGTAGATTTATTTTAGATTTTTTTTTTTTTTTTGGGGAGGGCGGCAGTGGCTGAGTTTTTTTTTTTTTTTTTTCATCTTCGCTATCAGAGCCTGGAGCTTAATTACTGCTGATACAGACAGAATTTCCAGTTGTTGTCTCCCAGACTCCATACGTAGAGACATTTCGTTTTTTTCCTTCGCCCCGCGTCCTCTTTAATAAACACGGTGGAGATCCTGCCAAAAAACAGCCAAACGCACATATGAAATACGTCCTGTATAAGAGAGCTAATTGCCTGCTTGGCCAGCCATTCGTGTGACCCGTAGGTCCCTGGCACACCGTGACGGCGGGGATGGTGACAACGCGTTTTGCTGCTGTAGCTTTGCAGCCCTCTTTGTCACATGCCTTGCTCATCTGACTATAAATGAACAGAATCCCATAAGCTAAAGTCTTTCTTGTTCTCGACTCTTCTTTACAAATTCTTTGAGATGAACTCTGGGCGCCAAAAAACGTTCATTTAAATACGCTATATTACCAAGAGTATTGGGACGCCTGCCTTTACATGCACACACACATGGGCCCGGATTCAAGAAGCAATTGCGCCTGTGTAACCATAGGTTACACAGCGCAATCGCTTACTTGCCCCGGCGTTACGAATGCTCCTGATTCAGGAACATCGTAACGCCGACTGCAGCCTAAAATCTGCGTGGCATAAGGCTCTTATGCCCGCATATCTTAGGCTGCATTCTTGCGGTGGCCGCTAGGGGGCGCTCCCATTGTGCTCAGTGTATAGTATGCAAATTGCATACTAACACCGATTCACAATGGTGCGCGAGCCCTGCGTACGCAATTTACGTTGTTTCGGTACGGCGTGTTTAGTGTAAGGCTGCCCCTTCTAATAGCAGGGGCAGCCAATGCTAAAGTATACCGTCGTTCCCGCGTCGCGACGTTCGAACTTTACGTAATTCGCGTAAGTGATTCGTGAATGGCGCTGGACGCCATTCACGTTCACTTTGAAGCAAATGACGTCCTTGCGACGTCATTTGCCGCAATGCACGTCGGGAAAGTTTCCCGACGGAGCATGCGCTCTACGCACGGCGCGGGTGCGCGCCTAATTTAAATGATTCCCGCCCCCTACGGGATCATTTACATTAGGCGCCCTTACGCAGGGCAAGTTTACACAGCGCACACGCAATTTACGGAGCTACTGCTCCGTGAATCGCGGGTAGCGCAGGAAATTTGCGGGGGCGCAGGGCAAAAACGCTGCCCTGCGCCTCCGTAACTAAGGGGCAAATCTACCTGAATCCGGGCCATGAACTTTAACGGCATCCCAGTCAAATAGGTAGATTCAGGTAGAGTTAGGCCGGCTTATCAGTAGATAAGTCGACCTAACTCAGAATCTACGCCGACTTATGTTTAAGCGTATTCTCAAACAGAGATACGCTTAAACATATCTAAGATAATGCGGCTTGCGCCGTCCTATCTTAGGTTGCAATTTTTCGGATGGCCGCTAGGTGGCGCTTCCATTGCGGTCGGCGTAGAATATGTAAATGAGTTGATACGCCGATTCACGAACGTACGCCCGGCCGCCGCAGCCGATTTATGCCGTTTTCATAAGGCATTAGCAGGCCTAAAGTTATTCGACCTATTAGGTGGAATAACAATGTTAAAGTATGGCCGCCGTTCCCGCCACGAGATTCGGATTTTTCTACGTTGTTTGCGTAAGTCGTCCGCGAATCGGGATTTACGTCGAAACCAATAGGCCCGTGCGGCGTACGTAGCCGCAATGCACACTGGGAAATGTAGGCGCCCAGCGCATGCGCAGTTAATAAAAAACGTCAAAAACGTGAGGTCAAGCCTCATTACCTTCAAACACGCCCCCCTCCAACACATTTGAATTAGGCGCCCTTACGCCCGCCGCATTTACGCTACGCCGCCCTAAGTAAGGAGGCAAGTACTTTGAGAACACAGTACTTTCCTCTCTTACTTAAGGCGGCGTAGTGTGAACACGCTAGGCTACGCGCGCCTTAGTTTTGCGCGCCCCTACCTGAATCTACCTAATGAACTTTAACGGCATCCCAGTCTAAGTCTGTAGGGTTTAATATTGAGTAGGCCCACACTTTGTGGCTATTGAGGAAGATACACTGTGGCCCGGATTCACGTAGGAGCGCGCATCTTTGTGCGGGCGTAACGTATCCTATTTACGTTACGCCTCCGCAACTTACACGGGCAAGTGCTGTATTCTCAAAGCACTTGCTCCGTAAGTTGTGGCAGCGTAGCGTAAATCGTCCGGCGTAAGCCCGCCTAATTCAAATTTGGATCAGGGGGCGTGTTTTATGTAAAACTACTGTGACCCGACGTGATTGACGTTTTTGCGGAACGGCGCATGCACCGTCCGTGGAACTTCCCAGTGTGCATTCCAAAGTACGCTGCAAGGACGTCATTGGTTTCGACGTGAACGTAAATGATGTCCAGCCCCATTCACGGACGACTTACGCAAACGACGTAACTTTTTCAAATTTCGACGCCGGAACGACGGCCATACTTAACATTGTTGCGCCGCACTTATGCCTCATAGAGCAGGGGTAACTATACGCCGGGAAAAGCCTAACGTAAACGTCGTAACTTTACTGCGTCGGCCGCGCGTACGTTCGGGAATTCGCGTATCTAGCTAATTTGCATACTCGACGCGGAATTCAACGGAAGCGCCACCTAGCGGTCAACAAAAAAATGCAGTTAAGATCCGACGGCATAAGAGACTTATGCCTGTCGGATCTAATGGATATCTATGCGTAACTGATTCTAAGAATCAGGCGCATAGATACAACGGGTCGGATTAGGACTTACGACGGCGTACATGGCGCTGCGCCGTCGTAAGTCCTTTCAGAATCTGGCCCTATATTACCAAAAGTATCAGGACGCCTGCCTTTACATGTACATGAACTTTAATGGCATCCCCAGTCTTAGTCCGTAGGGTTCAATGTTAAGTTGGCCCCGCCCTTTGCAGCTATAACACCCTCAACTCCTCTGGGAAGGCGGTCCACAAGGTTTAGTAGTGCGTCTATGGGAATGGTAGTAGAGTGTAGGTCATCGGACTTGCCCTGAAGGTCTTGGATTGGGGAGAATCGGGCCATATGGTCAGGTTCTCCCCCTCCTATGGGGTCTTCCTTCTGGGGAGCCCCACCACCTAGTGCTTAAGTTCACCCTTGCACATTTTGAGGATGTGTGTAGCACTCTCGCACAATTAGTAGGGTGTAGGTCCTTTGGACTTGCCCTGAAGGTTTTGGGTTAAAGGGCATGTGGCTTTATGGTAAGGTTCTCCCTCTCCCGTGGTGTGTCCCTTCTGGGGAATCCCACCGCCTAGTACTTGGGTGAACCTTGCATTTTTTGCACATTCTTGTAGCCATCCCTCACAATTAGTAGGGTGTAGGTCCTGAGTTTTGCCCTGAAGGTATTGGATTGGAGAGCACGCTTATGGTCAGGTTCTCCCCCTACCATGGGGTCTCCCTTCCAGGGAGCCCCACCACCTAGTACTTGGGGGAACCTTGCACTTTTGCGGCTACATGTAGCATTCTCTCACAATTAGTAGGGTGTAGGTTCTCCCTCTCCCATGGTGTCTCCCTTCTGGGGAACCCCACCACCTAGTACTTAGGTGAACCTTGCATTTTTTGCACATGCTTGTAGCAATCCCTCACAATTAGTAGGGTGTAGGTCGTGGGACTTGCCCTGAAGGTATTGGGTTGGAGAGCATGTGGTCTTATGGTAAGGTTCTCCCTCTCCCATGGTGTCACCCTTCCAGGGAGCCCCACCACCTAGTACTTGGGGGAACCTTGCACTTTTGCACATACATGTAGCATTCTCTCACAATTAGTAGGGTGTAGGTCCTCAGACTTTCCCTGAAGCTCTTGGGTTGAGGGCATGTGGCTTTATGGTCAAGCTCTCCCCCTTCCATGGGATCTAGCTTCCAGGTAGCCCCACCACCTAGTACTTGGGGGGAACCTTGCACTTTTGCGCATACATATGTAGGGTGTAGGTTCTGGGACTTGCCCTGAAGATCTTGGGTTGGAGGACATATGGCCTTATGGTCAGTTTCTCCCCCATCCATGGGGGTCTAACTTCCAAGGACCCCAACCACTTAGTACTTGGGTGGACCTTGCAGTTTTTGCATGTGCATGTAGCACACACTCACAATTAGTGGGGTGTAGGTCCTCAGACTTGTCCTGAAGGTCATGGGTTGAGGGCATGTGGCTTTATGGTCAAGTTCTCCCCCTTCCATTGGATCTAGCTTCCAAATTAGCCCCACCACCTAGTACTTGGGTGGACCTTGCATTTTTTTTACACACGCATGTAGCAGTCCCTCACAATTAGTAGGGTGTAGGTCCTGGGACTTGCCCTGAAGATCTTCGGGTTGGAGGGCATGTATGTGGCCTTATGGTCAGGTTCTCCCCCATCCATGGGGGTCTAACTTCCAATGAGCCCAACCACCTAGTACTTGGGTGAACCTTGCAGTTTTTGCATGTGCAAGTAGCGCTGTCTCACAATTAGTAGGTACTCAGACTTGTCCTGAAGGTCTTGGGTTGGAGGGTATGTGGTCTTATGGTTAGGTTCTCCCCCTACTACCGTGCCAGGGTTCTACTGGGTCCCTTTAACACAAATATAAAACCAACACACACACAGGGCATTCGCCAAGCTTCATTAAAGCCTCAAAAACACATAAAAAAAGGAATGTTAAAGCGGTAGGTGCTGTAATGTGTGTTAAAGTCGAAGCAAGGGAAAATGAACCCTTACGGGTAGCTACAAAGATGAATGGTGTCAGTGGGAACTTATCTGAGGGGCAGAAATTGCTTGTTGCTCAAAGAACCCCCAATAACCTTCGGAGGTACCCTAGAGTTCCAAGGAACCATGGTTGAGAAAGTCTGAATTAGAACCTTCACAGACAGGGCCAGGACAAGGGGTGGGCCCGAGGGCTGGATGCCCTGGGCACTGTGGTATCATGTGAGCTGGGGGGGGGGGGGGCACCGCTAGGAGATATTGAGTGGGGAGGGGATTTGTGTTGGGAGGATGAATTTGGGGGGCAGTAGGAGAAAATAATTGTTCTAGGAGGAAAAATATGCAGTATGCAGGGGGGAGGGGGTGGGGCTAGGAGTGGTGATTCAAGGGGATTTGTGTTTTGGAAGGGGGATGGGAGCAGAGGATTTGTGCTAGGAGGGGATTTGGGAGGGTTTGTGCTAGGAGGAGAATTTGGGGGGGGGGGGAGATTTGTGCTAGTAGGGATAATTGGGGGGATGGGGGTGGAGGATTTGTGGTACAGTGGGTGATGCCGATGTTGTGTCAATCTCGCGAGATTGACACCTGCGAGCCCCGTCACAGGAGCCAGCGCCAAGCTCTGTCGCTCCTTCCGCTCGCATCGCATCGCCGGTCCCATCGTGCTGGAAAAACAAAATCGGAGGCAGGTACTGCAGGAGGAGCGATTTTTTGGGGGGGGGGGAGTGCATTTTTGATGGGAGATTTGGGGGATAGAGGGGGCAAAGATTTGTGCTGGGAGGGGGGATTTCAGCAGAGGGACCCGATTTGGGTTTGGATTAGCTGACATTTATGCTTAGGAGGTAACCATGCGGATTTGGGGGGTTTGTGCTAGGAGGAGAATTTGGGGGGTGGAGGGAGATTTGTGCTAGTAGGGATAATTGAGGGGAGGGGGTGGAGGATTTGTGGTACAGTAGGTGATGCCGATATTGTGTCAATCTCGCCGCTGTTGACACCCGCGAGCCCCCCGTCGCAGGAGCCAGCGCCGAGCTCTGTCTCTCCTTCCGCTCGCCGCCCCCCCAATGGATTCCTTTGTATGCGCTGCATCTCGTGGGGGTGGCGAGCGTAAGAAGCGCGATCCCATCGCGCTGGAGACACGAAATCGGAGGCAGGTATTGTAGGAGGGGTGATTTTTGGGGGGGGAGGGTGCATTTTTGATGGGAGGTTTGGGGGGTGGAGGGGGCAAAGATTTGTGCTGGGATATCAGCAGGGGGGCCGATTTAGGATTTGGATTAGGAGAAATTTATGCTTAGGAGGTAACCATGCAGATTAGTGCCCAATTTTTTTGGGGGGAGGGGGATATTTGCTGACACATAATTTTCATATCGTACCACTTTGGGGGGGGGGGGGGGGGCGTTTACGATTTTCCCTTCCATCAACCATGACAGCTTATCCGACAGTCTGACAATCCAGCAGACACGATCCATCCCATTTCCCAGAATAACCGAGACGCAAGCTCTAGCTCTGGTTTCAAAATGTATGAATACTTTTAATGGTATCTTGGCTTTCTTATATACAGTACAAGCATGTTAAAGTTAATCATGGGGACAAAGACACACTCCACCCACACATCACACAATGGGGGGGCTTCAATTCACCTTTTTTTAGACAATGACATTCAGTTGAGTTAATTATTAGTCATCCCCCAGACGTCCTGTCTCCGCAATTAGAGGAGGTAATTACTACAGCTTGACAAGTCACATTCCACATACAAAACAGTGTCAGTAGCATCACACAATGGAATGTCTAGGAGCAGACGCAATTAACAGCTCAAAACATGTGTTTTCATACCGTACCACTGGGGGGGGGGGGTGTAGTTTGGCGGGCTCTAGGTGACCTTGTCCTGGCACTGCTGGGCAAGGTTTTCCAACCTTAATCCCTGATTGGTATTCCCAACCGATGACCCCGGCTAAGGAGGAGGAGGGGATTGGGGGGGGGGGGGCATTGGCGTCTCCGCCTTGCCTTGGATGCTACAGAACCTTGTCCCGCTGACGTCCTCCCCTGGGTTTGCCCCAATACACACTGTGAGCCGTGTACCGCCACTAGCAGGTGGAATGATCCTTGTAGCGCTGCCACATTTGATGCGCCGGGCTGATTTCCCTTGCAGCGTGCGGTAATGTCTGTAACATCGCTTCTTCGCGGTCACTTTGTGTGATTTAATGATTTTCTGCCTGTGACCTCAGCAGCTCTGTTGCTGTGGAAATGCTACAGTAACGGGGGCCATGTTTGAACTTCTCACAGCCCCCGGCGCTGGCCTTGGTAGTGTAGTGTTTATTTATAGTCTGGGTAAGCACAGGTGGGGTATCCACCAATGGCGACTGGTGCTCAAATTTTGCTGCCCCTGTGCCCATCAAACGCAGCCAGTGTGGCAAAAAAATCGCCACTGTGCCATAAAATTGTTGCCACTGTGCCATGCCATCAAACGCAGCCACTGTGCCATGCCATCAAATGCAGCCACTGTGCCATCAATTGTCGCCACTGTGCTCATCAATTGTTGCCACTGTGCCATGCCATTGTCGCCACTGTGCCCATCAATTGTTGCAACTGTGCCATGCCAAACGCAGCCACTGTGCCATCAATTGTCACCACTGTGCCATGCCAAATGCAGCCACTGTGCCATGCCATTGTCGCCGCTGTGCCTATCAATTGTCACCACTGTGCCATGCCAAACACAGCCACTGTGCCATCAATTGTCGCCACTGTGCCATACCAAACGCAGCCACTGTGCCATGCCATTGTCGCCACTGTGCCCATCAATTGTCGCCACTGTGCCATGCCATTGTCGCCACTGTGCCCATCAATTGTCGTTACTGTGCCCTTCAATTGTCGCCACTGTGCAATGCCAAACACAGCCACTGTGCCATGCCATTGTCTCCACTGTGCCCATCAATTTCCGCCAGTTTGCCCCTAAAATGCCGCTAGATTGACCCCCCCGCCCAGCACTTACCTTTCTCGGTCAGCCATCCTCCTCCACAATTCCTCAATGTAGTCCCGCCCTCGATGTCGCCTCAGCCAATCAGGTTACCGGTAACCAGATCCGGTGAACCTGATTGGCTGAGATGTGTGTCAGTGTTAACCAGGAAACGCACTCCCCCATGCGTCCCCTGGTTAACTATTTGGAAGCCAATTACAGCCCTCAGGCCACTGGCTCTGATAGGCACTTCCAAAGCCAACCAGCTGCCGTTATTCAGATGGCCGGCGCTCGCCAGGGGGCCGGCCATCTGAATAGTGGGCGGCAGCGTCGCCGGTGACAATACATAAATTCATGCAATGCGTTGTTTTCAGTGGCGGTGCAGGAGAGAGGGGGGGGCACGTCCTCAATGGTCTCCAATATCGCGGCGTGTCCATAGAGGGCGCAGGAGCTCCTACGCCCTCTATGGACGCACCGCCACTGGACTATCCCCCCCCCCCCGACGGGCGATATCATCTATTGGAGACCATTGAGGATGTGCCAGCCTGGAGGGCAACTTGTTTCCTGCAAATCAGAATCACTGAAGCCGACCGCCTCCGTCCACTTAGAAACCTCCTGGGGAAATTCCAGTTACTAAAACATATGATTGAGGGCCTTGCTCCCACGGTCCATGCACATGTGCGGCGGCGTGCCGAAAAATGCACTTCAATGGACATTTCTCATGGACAGTGGGAAGAATGTCCCTTACATTGGTGATCAGTGGAAAGAATGTTCCTTACATTGGTGATCAGTGGGAAGAATGTCCCTTACATTGGTGATCAGTGAGAAGAATGTTCCTTACATTGGTGATCAGTGAGAAGAATGTCCCTTACATTGGTGATCAGTGGGAAGAATGTCCCTTACATTGGTGATCAGTGGGAAGAATGTTCCTTACATTGGTGATCAGTGGGAAGAATGTCCCTTACATTGGTGATCAGTGAGAAGAATGTTCCTTACATTGGTGATCAGTGAGAAGAATGTCCCTTACATTGGTGATCAGTGGGAAGAATGTCCCTTACATTGGTGATCAGTGGGAAGAATGTCCCTTACATTGGTGATCAGTGGGAAGAATGTCCCTTACATTGGTGATCAGTGGGAAGAATGTCCCTTACATTGGTGATCAGTGGGAAGAATGTCCCTTACATTGGTGATCAGTGAGAAGAATGTTCCTTACATTGGTGATCAGTGGGAAGAATGTCCCTTACATTGGTGATCAGTGAGAAGAATGTCCCTTACATTGGTGATCAGTGGGAAGAATGTCCCTTACATTGGTGATCAGTGAGAAGAATGTTCCTTACATTGGTGATCAGTGAGAAGAATGTCCCTTACATTGGTGATCAGTGAGAAGAATGTCCCTTACATTGGTGATCAGTGAGAAGAATGTCCCTTACATTGGTGATCAGTGAGAAGAATGTCCCTTACATTGGTGATCAGTGGGAAGAATGTCCCTTACATTGGTGATCAGTGAGAAGAATGTTCCTTACATTGGTGATCAGTGAGAAGAATGTCCCTTACATCGGTGATCAGTGGTAAGAATGTCCCTTACATTGGTGATCAGTGGGAAGAATGTCCCTTACATTGGTGATCAGTGAGAAGAATGTCCCTTACATTGGTGATCAGTGAGAAGAATGTTCCTTACATTGGTGATCAGTGAGAAGAATGTCCCTTACATTGGTGATCAGTGAGAAGAATGTTCCTTACATTGGTGATCAGTGAGAAGAATGTTCCTTACATTGGTGATCAGTGAGAAGAATGTTCCTTACATTGGTGATCAGTGAGAAGAATGTCCCTTACATTGGTGATCAGTGAGAAGAATGCCCCTTACATTGGTGATCAGTGAGAAGAATGTCCCTTACATTGGTGATCAGTGGGAAGAATGTCCCTTACATTGGTGATCAGTGGGAAGAGTGTCCCTTACATTGGTGATCAGTGGGAAGAATGTCCCTTACATTGGTGATCAGTGAGAAGAATGTCCCTTACATTGGTGATCAGTGAGAAGAATGTCCCTTACATTGGTGATCAGTGAGAAGAATGTTCCTTACATTGGTGATCAGTAAGAAGAATGTTCCTTACATTGGTGATCAGTGGGAAGAATGTCCCTTACATTGGTGATCAGTGAGAAGAATGTCCCTTACATTGGTGATCAGTGAGAAGAATGTCCCTTACATTAGTGATCAGTGAGAAGAATGTTCCTTACATTGGTGATCAGTGAGAAGAATGTCCCTTACATTGGTGATCAGTGGGAAGAATGATCCTTACATTGGTGATCAGTGGGAAGAATGTTCCTTACATTGGTGATCAGTGAGAAGAATGTCCCTTACATTAGTGATCAGTGAGAAGAATGTTCCTTACATTGGTGATCAGTGAGAAGAATGTCCCTTACATTGGTGATCAGTGAGAAGAATGTTCCTTACATTGGTGATCAGTGAGAAGAATGTCCCTTACATTGGTGATCAGTGGGAAGAATGATCCTTACATTGGTGATCAGTGGGAAGAATGTTCCTTACATTGGTGATCAGTGAGAAGAATGTTCCTTACATTGGTGATCAGTGAGAAGAATGTCCCTTACATTGGTGATCAGTGAGAAGAATGTCCCTTACATTGGTGATCAGTGGGAAGAATGTTCCTTACATTGGTGATCAGTGAGAAGAATGATCCTTACATTGGTGATCAGTGAGAAGAATGTCCCTTACATTGGTGATCAGTGAGAAGAATGTCCCTTACATTGGTGATCAGTGGGAAGAATGTTCCTTACATTGGTGATCAGTGAGAAGAATGTTCCTTACATTGGTGATCAGTGAGAAGAATGTCCCTTACATTGGTGATCAGTGGGAAGAATGTCCCTTACATTGGTGATCAGTGAGAAGAATGTCCCTTACATTGGTGATCAGTGAGAAGAATGTTCCTTACATTGGTGATCAGTGAGAAGAATGTTCCTTACATTGGTGATCAGTGAGAAGAATGTCCCTTACATTAGTGATCAGTGAGAAGAATGTTCCTTACATTGGTGATCAGTGAGAAGAATGTCCCTTACATTGGTGATCAGTGAGAAGAATGCTCCTTACATTGGTGATCAGTGAGAAGAATGTTCCTTACATTGGTGATCAGTGAGAAGAATGTCCCTTACATTAGTGATCAGTGAGAAGAATGTTCCTTACATTGGTGATCAGTGAGAAGAATGTCCCTTACATTGGTGATCAGTGAGAAGAATGTTCCTTACATTGGTGATCAGTGAGAAGAATGTCCCTTACATTAGTGATCAGTGAGAAGAATGTTCCTTACATTGGTGATCAGTGGGAAGAATGTCCCTTACATTGGTGATCAGTGAGAAGAATGTCCCTTACATTGGTGATCAGTGAGAAGAATGTCCCTTACATTGGTGATCAGTGAGAAGAATGTCCCTTACATTGGTGATCAGTGAGAAGAATGTCCCTTACATTGGTGATCAGTGAGAAGAATGTTCCTTACATTGGTGATCAGTGGGAAGAATGTCCCTTACATTGGTGATCAGTGGGAAGAATGTCCCTTACATTGGTGATCAGTGGGAAGAAAGTCCCTTACATTGGTGATCAGTGAGAAGAATGCTCCTTACATTGGTGATCAGTGGGAAGAATGTCCCTTACATTGGTGATCAGTGAGAAGAATGTCCCTTACATTGGTGATCAGTGAGAAGAATGTCCCTTACATTGGTGATCAGTGAGAAGAATGTCCCTTACATTGGTGATCAGTGGGAAGAATGTCCCTTACATTGGTGATCAGTGGGAAGAATGTCCCTTACATTGGTGATCAGTGAGAAGAATGTTCCTTACATTGGTGATCAGTGGGAAGAATGTTCCTTACATTGGTGATCAGTGGGAAGAATGTCCCTTACATTGGTGATCAGTGAGAAGAATGTCCCTTACATTGGTGATCAGTGGGAAGAATGTTCCTTACATTGGTGATCAGTGAGAAGAATGTCCCTTACATTGGTGATCAGTGAGAAGAATGTCCCTTACATTGGTGATCAGTGGGAAGAATGTTCCTTACATTGGTGATCAGTGGAAAGAATGTCCCTTACATTGGTGATCAGTGAGAAGAATGCTCCTTACATTGGTGATCAGTGGGAAGAATGTCCCTTACATTGGTGATCAGTGGGAAGAATGTCCCTTACATTGGTGATCAGTGAGAAGAATGTTCCTTACATTGGTGATCAGTGAGAGGAATGTTCCTTACATTGGTGATCAGTGAGAAGAATGTCCCTTACATTGGTGATCAGTGGGAAGAATGTTCCTTACATTGGTGATCAGTGAGAAGAATGTTTCTTACATTGGTGATCAGTGGGAAGAATGTTCCTTACATTGGTGATCAGTGGGAAGAATGTCCCTTACATTGGTGATCAGTGAGAAGAATGCTCCTTACATTGGTGATCAGTGAGAAGAATGTTCCTTACATTGGTGATCAGTGAGAATAATGTCCCTTACATTGGTGATCAGTGGGAAGAATGTCCCTTACATTGGTGATCAGTGAGAAGAATGTTCCTTACATTGGTGATCAGTGGGAAGAATGTTCCTTACATTGGTGATCAGTGAGAAGAATGTTCCTTACATTGGTGATCAGTGGGAAGAATGTCCCTTACATTGGTGATCAGTGAGAAGAATGTTCCTTACATTGGCGATCAGTGGGAAGAATGTCCCTTACATTGGTGATCAGTGGGAAGAATGTTCCTTACATTGGTGATCAGTGGGAAGAATGCTCCTTACATTGGTGATCAGTGAGAAGAATGTTCCTTACATTGGTGATCAGTGAGAAGAATGTCCCTTACATTGGTGATCAGTGGGAAGAATGTCCCTTACATTGGTGATCAGTGAGAAGAATGTTCCTTACATTGGTGATCAGTGAGAAGAATGTCCCTTACATTGGTGATCAGTGGGAAGAATGTCCCTTACATTGGTGATCAGTGAGAAGAATGTTCCTTACATTGGTGATCAGTGGGAAGAATGTCCCTTACATTGGTGATCAGTGAGAAGAATGTCCCTTACATTGGTGATCAGTGAGAAGAATGTCCCTTACATTGGTGATCAGTGAGAAGAATGTCCCTTACATTGGTGATCAGTGAGAAGAATGTTCCTTACATTGGTGATCAGTGGGAAGAATGATCCTTACATTGGTGATCAGTGAGAAGAATGATCCTTACATTGGTGATCAGTGAGAAGAATGTCCCTTACATTGGTGATCAGTGAGAAGAATGTTCCTTACATTGGTGATCAGTGGGAAGAATGATCCTTACATTGGTGATCAGTGAGAAGAATGATCCTTACATTGGTGATCAGTGGGAAGAATGTCCCTTACATTGGTGATCAGTGGGAAGAATGTTCCTTACATTGGTGATCAGTGAGAAGAATGTCCCTTACATTGGTGATCAGTGAGAAGAATGTCCCTTACATTGGTGATCAGTGAGAAGAATGTTCCTTACATTGGTGATCAGTGGGAAGAATGATCCTTACATTGGTGATCAGTGAGAAGAATGTCCCTTACATTGGTGATCAGTGAGAAGAATGTCCCTTACATTGGTGATCAGTGAGAAGAATGATCCTTACATTGGTGATCAGTGAGAAGAATGTCCCTTACATTGGTGATCAGTGAGAAGAATGTCCCTTACATTGGTGATCAGTGGGAAGAATGTTCCTTACATTGGTGATCAGTGAGAAGAATGTTCCTTACATTGGTGATCAGTGAGAAGAATGTCCCTTACATTGGTGATCAGTGGGAAGAATGTCCCTTACATTGGTGATCAGTGGGAAGAATGTCCCTTACATTGGTGATCAGTGAGAGGAATGTTCCTCACTTCCTGTTGTATTCTGGGAACAGGAAGTCCCTATCACAAGCAGTGCGCAGTGAAGATCTCTATAATATTATTTCTATAGAAACATTCTTTTTTCCTCTCTTCAGCCTGTTTAGTGCTCTCAGGATGGCGAAGCTCCGCCCCTCCCCCTCATGACACGGATCCATACCGCATCGCCCCGAGCGCCAACCTAGATGCTCACATTGTGCGGCTAATGAGCGGAGGAAGATCAGCGGCTCGTAGATCCGCCCACAATGCGGAGAGACAAAGTATCGGGAGAAATCCCCTCCATTCCCTTCTGCGTCACTTTGTGGCTTCCTAGGAACCGGCGGGACTGGTTTTGGGAAGTTCAGCGCCGCCGCCGGGTGTTTTTGGCATGAAGGATTTCGGTCACCAAACAAATATTGTATATGAAGGATTCGGTGTTGGCGGAGCGTGCCAAGAACTCCATACGTGTGCGGCCCGTCATATTACACCTGTACACGTGACTCCCTGGGGGAGGGGTCTCCATGCTCTTCAGTAGGAAGCCCCCCCACCTGATCAGGGTCCCCATCAGAGTCACCCCTTACATCAGGGTCCCCATCAGAGTCTCCCCTTACATCAGAGTCTATATCAGAATCCCCCATAACATCAGGGTCCCCATTAGAGTCACCCCTTACATCAAGGTCCCCATCAGTCACCCCTTACTCCAGGGTCCCCATTAGAGTCACCCCTTACATCAGGGTCCCCATCAGAGTCACCCCTTACATCATTGTCCCCATCAGAGTCACCCCTTACATCATTGTCCCCATCAGAGTCACCCCTTACATCATGGTCCCCATTAGAGTCACCCCTGACTTCAAGGTCCCTATCAGAGTCACCCCTTATATCATGGTCCCCAACAGAGTCACCCCTTACTTCGGGGTCCGCATCAGAGTCACCCCTTACTTCGGGGTCCCCATCAGAGTCATCCCTTACTTCAAGGTCCCCATCAGAGTCACCCCTTACTTCATGGTCCCCATCAGAGTTACTCCTCACATCAGGACCCCATCAGAGTCACCCCTTACATCATGGTCCCCCCTACAGAGTCACCCCTTACTTCGGGGTCCCCATCAGAGTCACCCCTTACATCAGGGTCCCCATCATAGTCACCCCTCACATCAGGACCCCATTAGAGTCACCCCTTACATCATAATCCCCCCATCAGAGTCACCCCTTACTTCAGGACCCCATCAGAGTCACCCCTCACATCAGGGTCCTCTTCAGAATCACCCCTTACTTCAGGGTCCCCATCATAGTCACCCCTCACATAAGGGTCCCCATTAGAGTCACCCCTTACTTCAGGGTCCCCATCAGAGTCACCCCTCACATCAGGACCCCATCAGAGTCACCCCTTACATCAGGGTCCCCATCATAGTCACCCCTCACATCAGGACCCCATCAGATTCACCCCTTACATCAGAGTCACCCCTCACATCAGGGTCCCCATCAGAGTCCCCCAAACATCAGTGTCCTCACCGGAGCCCCCCTTATGTCAGGGTCCCCATAAAAGTCCTTACATTATCGTTCTCAACAGAGGTCACCTTACATTAGGGTCCCCATTAGAGCCTCCTCCTTATGTCAGGGTCTCGTCAGAGTCTCCATTTATATCAGGGTCCCTATCAAAGCCCCTCTTACATTAGGGCCCCTTATCAGAGTCCCCCCCCCCTTATGTCAGGGTCTCATCAGAACGTCCACTATGCTCACCTATGAGCGAGAGGACATTCCTTTTCTAGGTGAAGTTCTGCTGTAACAGGCAGGTGCCCCCCCCAATATTTTGCCCCCCCCCCCCCCACTTTCATACATAAAGGCGTTTTTCAGGCTTGTATTGGGCAGGAATAGAAAACACATCCAGATGCCCATGGCAGGCGAGTCGTAAAATTCCCGGAGGGGCGAGCGCCGTTCAGCGTGTCCCCTGGTGCCATTCACGTGATTATCAACATGTCATTGGGTGACGCTGACCTTGAAAAGTCGCGATTGCAGCGTTTTCAGCCGCCGGGTGGCAGACGGGGGGGAATCTTCCTCGGATTTGTGTGGCGGGTCTCGGAGGAGCATGAGAGCAGAACATGTAAACACACCGTGACTGCACTGCCAATACCGAGAGCTCATTACCCCCCCCGGCACGCGCCCACGCCGACAGGGACCCGCTGGTGGCAGAGGAACCGGATTGGGGAATTAAAACCCCCCTCCCCCCCCCCAGCATTTGTGCCAGGCCGGCGTCATAGACAGAAATAAACTGGAAGACGCTCAGGTCAGATCTGCTAACAAAGAGCGAGCCGAGGGAATGGAGATCACCAGAGACGCGGCATAAATTGTGTGCGCCGATCCACCGCCGATCCACCGGCATGGCAAACATGGCATCTGCCGAGTCATAAAGATTATATGAGCCTCCGGCCCTCCGTCCCTCCCTTCCTCATTTCTTTGTGTCCTTTCCTTCCAATCCAATTCCTTTCCCTTCATCACTTCTTCTGCTTCTCTTTCTTCCCCTTTCCTCAATCAAATCTCGTTTTCTTCTTCACTTTCTTTTCTCTCTCCTTTCCCACCTCTCTTCCCTTTTCATTTACAGTCCTATCTACTCATCTCTTCCCTTTTCATTTACAGTCCTATCTACTCATCTCTTCCCTTTTCCTTACAGTCCTATCTACTCATCTCTTCCCTTTTCCTTACAGTCCTATCTACTCATCTCTTCCCTTTTCCTTACAGTCCTATATACTCATCTCTTCTCCTTTCCTTAAGGTCCTATCTACTCATCTCTTATTTCTTCCTTACAGTCCTATCTACTCATCTCTTCCCTTTTCCTTACAGTCCTATCTACTCATCTCTTCTTTTTTCCTTACAGTCCTATCTACTCATCTCTTCTTTTTTCCTTACAGTCCTATCTACTCATCTCTTCTTTTTTTCTTTAAAGTCCTATCTACTCATCTCTTCCCTTTTCCTTACAGTCCTATCTACTCATCTCTTCCCTTTTCCTTACAGTCCTATCTACTCATCTCTTCCCTTTTCCTTACAGTCCTATCTACTCATCTCTTCCCTTTTGCTTACAGTCCTATCTACTCATCTCTTCTTTTTTCCCTGTACAGTCCTATCTACTCATCTCTTCCCTTTTCCTTACAGTCCTATCTACTCATCTCTTCTTTTTTTCCTTACAGTCCTATCTACTCATCTCTTCTTTTTTTCCTTTACAGTCCTATCTACTCATCTCTTCTTTTTTCCCTGTACAGTCCTATCTACTCATCTCTTCTTTTTTCCTTACAGTCCTATCTACTCATCTCTTCTTTTTTCCTTTACAGTCCTATCTACTCATCTCTTCTGTTTTCCTTACAGTCCTATCTACTCATCTCTTATTTTTTCCTTACAGTCCTATCTATTCATCTCTTATTTTTTCCTTACAGTCCTATCTATTCATCTCTTATTTTTTCCTTACAGTCCTATCTACTCATCTCTTCCTTTTTCCTTACAGTCCTATCTACTCATCTCTTCCTTTTTCCTTACAGTCCTATCTACTCATCTCTTCTTTTTTCCTTTACAGTCCTATCTATTCATCTCTTATTTTTTCCTTACAGTCCTATCTACTCATCTCTTATTTTTTCCTTACAGTCCTATCTACTCATCTCTTCTTTTTTCCTTACAGTCCTATCTACTCATCTCTTCCCTTTTCCTTACAGTCCTATCTACTCATCTCTTCTTTTTTCCTTACAGTCCTATCTACTCATCTCTTCTTTTTTCCTTACAGTCCTATCTACACATCTCTTCTTTTTTCCTTACAGTCCTATCTACTCATCTCTTCTTTTTTCCTTACAGTCCTATCTACTCATCTCTTCTTTTTTCCTTACAGTCCTATCTACTCATCTCTTCTTTTTTTCCTTACAGTCCTATCTACTCATCTCTTCTTTTTTTCCTTTACAGTCCTATCTACTCATCTCTTCTTTTTTCCCTGTACAGTCCTATCTACTCATCTCTTCTTTTTTCCTTACAGTCCTATCTACTCATCTCTTCTTTTTTCCTTACAGTCCTATCTACTCATCTCTTCCTTTTTCCTTACAGTCCTATCTACTCATCTCTTCCCTTTTCCTTACAGTCCTATCTACTCATCTCTTCTTTTTTCCTTACAGTCCTATCTATTCATCTCTTATTTTTTCCTTACAGTCCTATCTACTCATCTCTTATTTTTTCCTTACAGTCCTATCTACTCATCTCTTCTTTTTTCCTTACAGTCCTATCTACTCATCTCTTCCCTTTTCCTTACAGTCCTATCTACTCATCTCTTCTTTTTTCCTTACAGTCCTATCTACTCATCTCTTCTTTTTTCCATACAGTCCTGTCTACTCATCTCTTCTTTTTTCCATACAGTCCTATCTACTCATCTCTTCTGTTTTCCTTACAGTTCATTTCTACTCATCTCTTCTTTTTTCCTTACAGTCCTATCTACTTGTCTCTTCTTTTTTCCTTACAGTCCTATCTACTCATCTCTTATTTTTTCCTTACAGTCCTATCTACTCATCTCTTTTTTTCCCTTACAGTCCTATCCACTCATCTCTTCGTTTTCCCTTTACAGTCCTATCTACTCATCTCTTGTTTTCCCCTTACAGTCCTATCTACTCATCTCTTCCTTTTTTCTTTCTTTTTCTCTTCCTATCTTTTTTCCTTCCTCTTCTCTCCCCTTCTTCTCCCTTTTCTTCCTCTCATCTCTTCTTTTTTTCCTTACAGTCCTATCTACTCGTCTTTTCTTTTTTCCTTACAGTCCTATCTACTCATCTCTTCTTTTTTCCTTACAGTCCTATCTACTCATCTCTTCTTTTTTCCTTACAGTCCTATCTACTCATCTCTTCTTTTTCCCTTTACAGTCCTATCTACTCATCTCTTCTCCTTTCCTTACAGTCCTATCTACTAATCTCTTCTTTTTCCCTTACAGTCCTATCTACACATCTCTTCTTTTTTCCTTACAGTCCTATCTACTCATCTCTTCTTTTTTCCTTGCAGTCCTATCTACTCATCTTTTCTTTTTTTCCTCCCTCTTCTTATTTTTTTCTCCCCTCTCTAGTTCTCCTTCTCTTCTTCCCACTTTTGTTCCCACTCTAATCTTTTCCTCTCTCTTTTTTTTCTCCTCCCTCTTCTCTCCTCTCCTCTCTTTTCCTACCTCTCCTTTTTTTTCTCCCTTTTCTATTCCTATCTTTTTTCCTCCCTCTTCTCTCCTCAACTTCTCCCTTTCCTCCCTCTCCTCTCTGTTTCTTCCACCTGCCTTTTCTCTTTTCATACCCCTGTCTTTCCCTCTACCCTCTGCTCTCTCTCCTTTCTTTTTCTTCTCATCTCTTTTCAACTTCTCTTTTCCTTCATCCTGTAATCCCTCTTTTTCTCTGCTCCTTTTCCCTTTTCTCTCTTTTTCTTCTCGTTTCTCCTTTCCTCTGCTTTTTCTCCCTCCTTCTTTTCTCTTTTGTTCCCAATCTAATCTTTCCCTCTTTTTCTCCACCCTTTCCTCCCTGTCCTCTCCTCTCCTTTTTTTCTTCCCCTTTTCCTTTCCTCTTTTTTTACCCTTTCTGTCACGTACCCGGGTGAAGTCTGAAGTGACGAGGTCAGCCTCTCTTGAATCTCCCGCCCTGGTCCCGCTAAGAGTGGAGACAGGGGAAACCAAGGGCCAGGGGAGACACGAGGGCCCGCAGATGTAACTCCGGAAGCCCGCAGCAGGTGATGTGAATCTTGAAAAGGACGCCAATTTTGTTTGGGAGCCACGTCGCACGACCGCGCAATTGTCAGTTAAAGCGACGCAGTGCCGAATCGCCAAAACTGGCCGGGTCCTTTTAGCTGCATTTTGGTCCGGGTCTTAAGTGGTTAATGGCTGTGTGTTGAGTTATTTTGAGGGGACGGCAAATGTACACCGTTATACAAGCTGTACACTCACTACACAACATTGTAGATACAAAGTGTCATTTCTTCAGTGTTGTCACATGAAAAGATACAAGAAAAGATTTACTAAAATGTGGGGGTGTACTAACTTTTGTGAGATACCGTTTATCATTCATGGACTGAGCAGCAACTAAACAAACCCAAAACCGTTTGCGTTTTCAGAAAAACGAAAGTAAAGCTTTTGTTTTCTATGAAGCGGACATCCAATATCTGAGACAAACACGGCCTGGAATGTGAGCCCCCCCCCCCCCCCATGTGAAATCGCAGAGTATGACGACGCATGGAGCGCAGACTCGCGTCACCTCGCTGGGACTGTATAAACACATTATCCTGTGTAAGCGTTACCAGCCTGGGAGCCCCAGCCGCTTCCTGGCTCACAGACACAGCTCAGGACTCAGATTACCTCTACTACAGGGGGGGTGGGGCGAGGGGGGCGAGAGGGGCCCAGGCCCTTCTCACTGCATGCAGCAAACAGTCCTACAATCCCATGCAGTTCTTCACCAAAGCAAGCTCCATAAAGACACGGATGAGCGAGTTTGGGGTGGAGGAACTTGACTAGCCTGCACAGAGTCCTGACCTCAACTAGATAGAACACCTTTGGGATGACTGTGAGCCAGGCCTTCTCATCCAACATCAGCGCCTGACCTCACAAATGCTCTTCTGGAAGAATGGTCAAACATTCCCATAGACACCCTCCTAAACCTTGTGGGCGGCCTTCCCAGAATAGGTGAAGCTGTTATAGCTGCAAAGGGCGGAGCCAACTCAATATTGAACCCTATGGACTAAGACTGGGGGGGCCATTAAAGTTCATGTGTGTGTAAAGGCAGGTGTCCCAATACTTTTGGGAAGTTCGGGCCAGATTCACAGTGAGAGTACGCCGGCGTATCTGCTGATACTCCGGCGTACTTTCAAATTTGCCGCGTCGTATCTTTATTTGTAATTCACAAACAAGATACGACGCATTTGGCTAAGATCCGACAGGCGTACGGCTTCGGATCTTAGGATGCAATACTTCGGCCGCCGCTGGGTGGAGATCGCGTCGTTTTCTGTGTCGGGTATGCTAATTAGCTGTTTACGGCGATCCACGAAGGTACGCGCGTTCGTCGCATTCTCTTACGTTGTCGCTAGTCGACTTTTCGCGTCGCAAAGTTACGGCTGCTATTTAGGTGGTGTAACAATAGACAGCCCATGTTAAAGTATGGCCGTCGTTCCCGCGTCGAATTTCAATTTTTTTTTTTGTTTTTTTGCGTAAGTCGTCTGGGAATACGAAAGTACGTAACGCACGTCGCCGTTCAAAACATTACGTCGGGCGACGTCATTTTGCGCAAAGCACAGCGGGAAATTTCAAAACGGAGCATGCGCAGAACGTCCGGCGCGGGAACGCGCCTAATTTAAATGGTACACGCCCCATTTGAATTAGGCGGGCTTGCGCCGGACGGCTTTACGCTACGCCGCCGCAAGTTTACAGGCAAGTGCTTTGTGAATCAAGCACTTACGATGAAAACTTGCGGCGGAGTAACGTAAACGGGATACGTTACGCCGCGGCGCAGGTACCTGAATCTGGCCCATAGTGTGTATACATGTGTGTATATATATATATATATAATGGGGGGTTTTAGATAATCTTCAGACCTAAAATGTGGATTGTGACACGTGTGGCAAAATTTTTTAAAAACCGCCGCCATTTTATTCTGCAGGGTTCAAAAAAAAAATATATATATATATTGTGTTGCTTATATATGTATATGCTTATGTGTATATATATATATATATATATATATATATATATATATATATATATATATATATATATATATATATATATATATATATATATATATATATATATATTTATATAAAATAAAGGATATAAGTAATTTTCAGACCTAAAATGTGGATTTTGTTTTGACATGTGCACAAAAAAATGCACAAGAGAACCTGTCACCCGTACTATGCTAATATATATATATATATATATAGGGCCTATCAGATCTCCTGTGATGGCAGGAAATTTAATAATAAAAAATAAATAAAACATTTTGAATTAATCAAAGTTTATTAAAAATAAATAAACACCCCCAGGAAAACTTTTTTTTTTTTTAAATATAAATGTGATAATCATGTGTGAATATTGTGTGACATAAAAAAAGTTGCAACTGCCACCATTTTATCCTACAGGGTCCCTGCTTTTTTTTTTAAAAAAAAAAGAAAAAAAATAATATATATAGTCATGTGTGCAATTTAAATAAACAAAGTATTTAAAAAAAAATAAACATAGTTATATTATTGTGACACGTTTGGTATCTATTTACTTGAAATAACTTCATCTTCTATATTTTTCCAAAATAAAAAGTTTAATTAAATCAAAGTTTAATAAAAAATAAATAAACACCCCAGGAAAACTTTTTTTGTAAAAATATAAAATTCCATTAATCATGTGTGAATATTGTCTGACATAAAAAAAAAAGTTGCAACTGCCACCATTTTATCCTACAGGGTCCCTAAAAAAAACCAAATATTGTATCTTTATATATCTACTTGGATATATATTATAGAATTATCTATGATATGGGGGTTTCTTCAGATAATCTTCAGGCCTAAAATGTGGATTATGACATGTGTGGAGTTTTTTTTTTTTAAAAAGTTTTATTTTTTATTTTTTTTATAGTAGTTATATTATTGTGGCACATTAGTTATCCATTTACTTGAAATAATTTCATCTTTTATATTTTTCCAAAAAAAGGGGTTAACATATTGTATTGTAAAACAAAATTACAAGGCCGATCAGATCTCTTTTGATGGCAGAAAAAATGCATCTAATTAATCAAACTTTACTAAAAATATCGAAACACCCCAGAAATTTTTTTTTTTTAAATATAGATATTTAGACATTGATAATTATGTGTGAATATTGTGTGACATAAAAAAGTTGCAACTGCCACCATTTTTATCCTACAGGGTCCCTGCTTTAAACTAAACCAAAAAGGATATATATATATATATATATATATATATATATATATATATATAAATGCTGTATATCTATATCTATATATTTATATATATAATCTATATAAAAAATTATATATATATATATATATATATATATTTTTTTATAATCTTTTGGTTCAGCTGTTGCTATAAAAATAGAAGCTACAAAAACCTGCGAGTATTGTGTTTTTTTATATATATAAATATATATATATATATATATAGATAATATATATATATATATATATATATATATATATATATATATATATAAATTATATTATAATATATTATATAATATAAATATTTATTATTTATTTTTTATTTATTTTTTTGATTCAGCTGTTGCTGTAAAAATAGAAGCTACAAAAACCTGCGAGCCTTGTGTTTTTTACATATATTTATTTATATAGATAATATATATATATAAAAAAATTATATATATATATATACATACATATATATATATATATTTTTTTTTTCTTTATTTTTTTTGGGTTAAGCTGGTGCTATAAAAATAGAAGCTACAAAAACCTGCGAGCCTTGTGTTTTTTACATATATATTTATATATATTTATATAGATAATATATATATATAAAAAAATTATATTATTTATTATTTATTTTTTATTTATTTTTTTGGTTCAGCTGTTGCTATAAAAATAGAAGCTACAAAAACCTGCGAGCCTTGTGTTTTTTTTACATATATATATATATATATATATATATATATATATATATATATATATATATATTTATTTATATAGATAATATATATAAAAAAAATGTGTATATATATATATATATATATATATATATATATATATATATATATATATAAAAATATTTTTTCTTTATTTTATTTTTTTTGATTCAGCTGTTGCTGTAAAAATAGAAGCTACAAAAACCTGCGAGCCTTGTGTTTTTTACATATATATATATATATATATATTTATATAGATAATATATATAAAAAAATGATTGATATATATATATAAAATAAATAAACAAATTTAAACAAATATATATAAATATTTTTTCTTTATTTTATTTTTTTTGATTCAGCTGTTGCTGTAAAAATAGAAGCTACAAAAACCTGCGAGCCTTGTGGTTTTTACATATATATATTTATATAGATAATATATATATAAAAATATATATATAATAAACAAATATATATATAAATATTTTTTTCTTTATTTATTTTTTTGGTTCAGCTGCAAAAACCTGCGAGCCTTGTGTTTTTTTTTTTTGCACATTGTAGAACGCACCTTGTACATCTCTCGCACTGTCTGTGGGGATCTGTCACACGAGTGTAAATTGTTTCCCAATTAAAAGGAAAGTAATTGGACTCGGGAACGCCGAGTAGCGGATCAATTAAATAGCCGTGTTTATGGACGAGATCTACTTTTCTGGTGGGAGGAGAAACCACCTGCATGGAGGAGAAAAACCCTGAAAACACGACTCCGGAGGATATTTAACAAAAATAAATAAACCTGAAGAAGAAGCGCGGCGCGGCGTCTGTATTATCCGAGTTCTGCAATGTCGGGAATTGTCGCCAATACATGGCTACAATGTATCATCCTTACAGATTACGTTAACCCTTGTGCTGCCGGGGCTGTTTTTGTGCTTTTTTGCACTTATGTACAAGAAAAATACATTTTAGGCCTGAAGATTACTTAAAACCCCCCAAAGCACTATATATAATTCCTGTACGGGGAAACCCCCAGAGAATAAAATAGTGGTTGTTCCAATTTTTTTATGTCATATACATTTTGACATTTGCACAATGGTTTATGATGCGTAAAATCGTAGTAAAATATAGATTTCAGTTATCGTAATTTGCACAAAATCACATTAACCCCTTCCATACCGGGGGGGGCACTTACGCACCTTCCTGCCCAGGCCAATTTTCAGCTTTCAGCACTGTCGCAATTTGAATGACAATTGCGCGGTCGTGCTACACTGTACCCAAACTACATTTTTATCATTTTGTTCCCACAAATAGAGCTTTCTTTTGTTGGTATTTGATCACCTCTGCGATTTTTATTTTTTGCGCAACAACTAAAAAAAGACCGAAATTTTGGAAAAAAATTAAGGGCCAGATTCACGAACAATTACGGCGGCGTAACGTATCCCCTTTACGTTACTTCGCCGCAAGTTTTCGTCGTAAGTGCTTGATTCACAAAGCACTTGCGTGTAAACTTGCGGCGGCGTAGCGTAAAGCCATCCGGCGCAAGCCTGCCTAATTCAAATGGGGCGTGTACCATTTAAATTAGGCGCGTTCCCGCATGCTCCATTAGGAAATTTCCCGCCGTGCTTTGCGCGAAATTACTGCGCCCGACGTATTTTTTGAACGGCGACGTGCGTTACGTCGTTTCGTATTCTCGGACGTCTTACGCAAAAAAAAAATTCAAATTCTGTTATTTTTTTTTTTTGTAAATAATTAAGTTTTCTTCTTCAATTATGGGCACTGATATGGCGGTACTGATGGGCACCGATAGACGGCACTGATGGGCACTGATAGGCGGCGCTGGTATGCTGCACTGATGGGCATTCATAGGCGGCACTGATGGGCACTTATAGGCAGCACTGATGGGCACTCATAGGCAGCACTCATAGGCGGCACTGGGCACTCTTTGGCGGCACTGATGGGCACTCATGGCTGGCACTGATGGGTACTTATGGGTGGCACAGATTGGCACTGATAGGTGGGCACTGGGCATAGATGGGCACTAAGAGGTGGCACTGATGGACACTGGGTGGCACTGATAGACACTAAGGGGTGGCACTGATGGCATTGCTGGGCATCATTTCAGCCAGTGCCCATGTTGCCAGTCAGTGCCCATTTGTGGGCACTGATTGGCATCGATTGTGTTAATTTTTTTTATTGGTGTTTTTTTTTGCTCTATTGAGCACTGGGGGGCACTCCCTGGTGGTCCAGTGTTGGCATCCGAGGGGGGGCTGCACTGATAAACAATCAGCGCGAACCTCCCCTGTCAGGAGAGCCGCCAATCGGCTCTCCTCTACTTGCGTCTGTCAGACGCGAGTGAGGAAGAGCCGATCTACGGCTCTTCCTGTTTACATCGTGATCAGCCGTGATTGGACACAGCTGATTACGTGGTGCGCGCCGGCATGAAATCCTGCAGGACCGTCAATAGACGTCCAGTCAGGATTTCACAACCACTTCCCGGACGTCAATTGTCCATTGACCGGGCGGGTAGAGGTTAAAATACCCAATTTTCCGGTAAAATATAAAAGATCGGGTTGTACCAAGTAAATAGATATCCAACATGTCCATCTTTCGATGCGCGGTGCGCTCCCAAAACGATGGCAGACTTTGGTTCCCCTATATTTTCTATAGGCAATTCTTTAAAAGCGGGTCTAGAATTATTGATCTCACTCCGGGGTGTGGAACGATATGTAAGATGTACATCACAAGCAATCTTTTTGTATGTAGGCCCCCGACGAGTGCGTTTTCGTTCTTGTGTTATGTACAGAGGGCAGAGTTCAGGAGTGTGTTATGTACAGAGTGCAGGGTTCAGGGGTGCGCTATGTACAGAGTGCAGGGTTCAGGAGTGTGTTATGTACAGAGTGCAGGGTTCAGGAGTGTGTTATGTACAGAGTGCAGGGTTCAGGGGTGCGCTATGTACAGAGTGCAGGGTTCAGGAGTGCGTTATGTACAGAGTGCAGGGTTCAGGAGTGTGTTATGTACAGAGTGCAGGGTTCAGGGGTGCGTTATGTACAGAGTGCAGGGTTCAGGAGTGTGTTATGTACAGAGTGCAGGGTTCAGGAGTGCGTTATGTACAGAGTGCAGGGTTCAGGGGTGCGTTATGTACAGAGTGCAGGGTTCAGGGGTGCGCTATGTTAAAACTACCGACACCATCCACTGCTCTGCTGATATACAGGCATGTGCGTTTGTGCTCCGGGGTGCGCACCGTTAAGGCATTGGGCTGCGCACGCCAATGCTGGCCGGTCACAGTGTGCAGAAAGGGAGGAGAACTGTAAGTGAAAGTGAAACCGTAGCAGAAAATCATCAAGTCTCCTGCCCAATTGTCCCGGACTGTGTTGTGTGACAGAGCTGTGTAAATTGCAGGACTGGATGGACAAATACAAATCGCTTGGAAGGTTAACCGCTTGCCGACCGCTGCGCGACTATTTACGTCAGCAGAATGGCACAGTTGCGCATACGGACGTACCTGTACGTCCCCTTTAAATCGCGGCATTGCAGGCGTGTGTGCCCGCCGCGAGCTCCGCGAGTGTAATGGCGGGTCCCCGTGGACTCGATGTCTGCCGGGTGTCCGGCGATCGTGTCACGGAGCTGCAGAACGGGGAGAATACAAAAAAAATATATTCTGCAAAATACGAACACGAAAAAAATATTAAAAAAAAAAATGGAAGAATACGTATCGGCCTAAACTCAGGAAAATATTTTTTTTATATTATATTTTGGGGGATTTATTATATTTTATTTTTATTTTATTATATTTTATTTATTTTTTATTTTATATTATATTTTGCGGGATTTATTTCATTTTTATTTTATTATATTTTATTTTTATTTTATTTTATATTTTATATTATATTTTGGGGGATTTATTATATTTTATTTTTATTTTATTATATTTTATTTATTTTTTATTTTATATTATATTTTGGGGGATTTATTTTATTATATTTTATTTTTATTTTATTTTATATTTTATATTATATTTTGGGGGATTTATTATATATTTTTTATTATTTTATTTTAATTTAATTTTATATTATATTTTGGTGGATTTATTATATTTTATTTTATTATATTTTATTTATTTTATATTATATTTTGGGGGATTTTATTTTTATTTTATTATATTTTATTTTTATTTTATATTATATTTTGGGGGATTTATTATATCTTTTTTATTTTATTTTTATTTAATTTTATTTTATATTATATTTTGGGGGATTTATTATATTTTATTTTTATTGTATTATGTTTTATTTTTATTTTATATTTTATATTATATTTTGTGGGGATTTATTATATTTTATTTTTATTTTATTATATTTTATTTATATTTTTTATATTATATTTTGGGGGATTTATTATATTTTATTGTATATTATATTTTGGGGATATTTATTATAGCAAAAATTAAATATTGCTTTTTTTTTTCAAAATTGTTGCTGGGGGATTTATTATATTTTATTTTTATTGTATTATTTTTTATTTTATATTTTATATTATCTTTTGGGGGATTTATTATATTTTATTTTTATTTTATTATATTTTATTTTTATTGTATTATTTTTTATTTTATATTATATTTTGGGGGATTTATTATATTTTATTTTATATTATATTTCGGGGACATTTATTATAGCAAAAATTCAAAAATATTGCTTTTTTTTTCAAAATTGTCGCTCTTTTTTTAGTTTATAGCGCAAAAAAAAACACAGAGGTGATCAAATACCACCAAAAGAAAGCTCTATTTGTGGGGGGTAAAAAAAAAAACTTAAATTTTGTTTGGGTGCCACGTCGCACGACCTCGCCGTTAAAGCGAAGCAGCAAAATCGCAAAAAAAGTGCTCTGGTCAGGAAAGGGGGGGGGGGGGGGGGTAAATTCTTCCGGGGCTGGATTGGTCCTGCTGAGTATTTATTGATTTGTTAGAGCGCAGTTTTAAATATTTCTAAGCAGCAGAAACTATTTTCTCTTATAACAAAAAGAAAAAAAAAAGAAAAGAAAATTTGATCCGCCGCAAAGTTGCGAAGCCGTTGCCGCGGCTGTCACTTCCAGCGCTCATTAAATCGCATTTAGATTTGTATTAATTCTTTGACAGCTTTACAGGTCGGGCCTAGAAATCCCCTCATTGTGTACAAAGTGCTGCCGGTGGCGGAAATTTATTACCTGCGGTTATGGGAAACGACCTCCATTATTTATAGGCTGTTTACAGGCGAGGATTCTTAAAGCGACGCGCTATATATATATATATCGGCAGAGCGAAGGCCGAGAGCGTCATTGTGCAAAATCTGTAATCTGTACAAGAAAAAAAAAAAAGACTTTGACTAATTTTCATAATTTTAGATCAATATTATTTTCTTTTTTTTTTATTATTATTATTATTATTATTATTAATATTTTTAGTTTATAAATTAAACCAGAAAATTAGAGAGATAAAAACACAAAGATGCAGCGAGATATTTATTGATAATCACAAAAAAAATAAAAATTTTATTCACTTAGTGTAAGTACCTGAATGTGATTTTATATCAGCTGCTTGCAACGTTTATAAACATTGTTCAGACAGGAGATGGAGAGATACAAAGTAACATTGTTTATAAACAGTGGCCCAGATTCAAGTAGAATCGCGCAATATTTGCGTGGGCAAAGAGCAAATTTTTTTCTCTGCGCCCACGCAAATATTGCGCTTTGCCCGCGATTCACGGAGCAGTTGCTCCGTAAATTGCGCGGGCAATATGCTAAGCAGCCGGGCGCAAGGCTGCCTAATGTAAATGATCCCGCCGGGGGCGGGAATCATTTAAATTAGGCGCGCTCCCGCGCCGAGCGAACAGCGCATGCTCCGTCGGGAAACTTTCCCGACGTGCATTGCGGCAAATGACGTCGCAAGGACGTCATTTGCTTGTAAGTGAACGTGAATGGCGTCCAGCGCCATTCACGGTTCACTTACGTAAACGACGTTAAATTTGAACGTCGCGAGCGGGAGGCGCAGCTATACTTTAGCATTGGCTGCGCCTGCTATTAGCAGGAGCAGCCTTATGCTAAAGGCGCCGTACGGAAACTCCGTACCTTGCGTAGGCAGGGCCCGCGCAACTTTTGTGAATCGGTGGTAGTATGCAATTTGCATACTACACGCCGATCACAATGGCCGCGCCCCCTAGCGGCCAACGCAAGAATGCAGCCTGGGATGTGAAGGCATAAGGAGGCTTATGTCTGTCATATCCTAGGCTGCATTCGGTGTAACGAGGTTCCTGAATCAGGAGCACTCGTTACACCGGAGCAAGTAAGCACTTGCGCCGCGCAACTATGGTTGCGCGGGCGCAAGTGCTTCTTGAATCTGGGCCATTGTTCAGACGGTAGATGGAGAAATACGTTTTCAAAGGTAAACTGTTCATAATTTTAGGTCAATATTCTTTTATTTTCCTTTTTTTTTTTTATTAGATTTTTTTACATTATAAATTAAAACAGAAAATTAGAGAGATAAAAAACACACAAACACATTATTATTAATATATTGATAATCGCAAAATATATATTTTTAAATGCCAAATTTTAGGTCAATATTCTTTTATTTTCCTTTTTTTTTATTTGATTATAAATTAAAACTGAAAATTAGAGAGATAAAAACAAATTAATGCAGCTATAAATATATTGATAATCGCAAAAAAAAAATTTTTTTTAAATGCCTAATTTTAGGTCAATATTCTTTTCCTTTTTTTATTTTTTATTTTATTTTTTATATTTTAAATTAAAACTTAAAATTAGAAAGATAAAAACACACAGATACATTAATGCAGCGAGATATTTCTTGATAATCAAAAAAACTTTTTTTTTTTAAATGTAATTAGTGTAAGTACCTGAATGTGACTTTATATCAGCTGCTTGCAACGTTTATAAACATTGTTCAGGCAGTTTACCTTTGAAAATGTATTTCTCCATCTCCCGTCTGATCAATGTTTATAAACAATGTTACTTTGTATTTCTCCATAACAGGGCCCCATTCATAGGTACACCGGGGGCCCCATTCATATGTACACCGGGGGCCCCATTCATATGTACACCGGGCCCCATTCATATGTACACCGGGCCCCATTCATATGTACACCGGGGGCCCCATTCATATGTACACCGGGGGCCCCATTCATATGTACACCGGGCCCCATTCATAGGTACACCGGGCCCCATTCATATGTACACCGGGGGCCCCATTCATATGTACACCGGGGGCCCCATTCATATGTACACCGGGCCCCATTCATATGTACACCGGGGGCCCCATTTATATGTACACCGGGGGCCCCATTCATATGTACACCGGGCCCCATTCATATGTAGACCGGGCCCCATTCATATGTAGACCGGGGGCCCCATTTATATGTACACCGGGCCCCATTCATATGTACACCGGGCCCCATTCATATGTACACCGGGGGCCCCATTCATATGTACACCGGGCCCCATTCATATGTACACCGGGGGCCCCATTCATATGTACACCGGGCCCCATTCATATGTACACCGGGGGCCCCATTTATATGTACACCGGGCCGCATTCATATGTACACCGGGGGCCCCATTCATATGTACACCGGGGGCCCCATTTATATGTACACCGGGCCCCATTTATATGTACACCGGGCCCCATTTATATGTACACCGGGCCCCATTCATATGTACACCGGGGGCCCCATTTATATGTACACCGGGCCCCATTTATATGTACACCGGGCCCCATTTATATGTACACCGGGCCCCATTCATATGTACACCGGGGGCCCCATTTATATGTACACCGGGGGCCCCATTCATATGTACACCGGGCCCCATTCATATGTAGACCGGGCCCCATTCATATGTAGACCGGGGGCCCCATTTATATGTACACCGGGCCCCATTCATATGTAGACCGGGCCCCATTCATAGGTACACCGGGCCCCATTCATAAGTAGACCGGGCCCCATTCATAGGTACACTGGGCCCCATTCATAGGTACACCGGGCCCCATTCATAGGTACACCGGGCCCCATTCATATGTACACCGGGGGCCCCATTTATATGTACACCGGGCCGCATTCATATGTACACCGGGGGCCCCATTCATATGTACACCGGGGGCCCCATTTATATGTACACCGGGCCCCATTTATATGTACACCGGGCCCCATTTATATGTACACCGGGCCCCATTCATATGTACACCGGGGGGCCCCATTTATATGTACACCGGGCCCCATTTATATGTACACCGGGCCCCATTTATATGTACACCGGGCCCCATTCATATGTACACCGGGGGCCCCATTTATATGTACACCGGGGGCCCCATTCATATGTACACCGGGCCCCATTCATATGTAGACCGGGCCCCATTCATATGTAGACCGGGGGCCCCATTTATATGTACACCGGGCCCCATTCATATGTAGACCGGGCCCCATTCATAGGTACACCGGGCCCCATTCATAAGTAGACCGGGCCCCATTCATAAGTAGACCGGGCCCCATTCATAGGTACACCGGGCCCCATTCATAGGTACACCGGGCCCCATTCATAGGTACACCGGGCCCCATTCATATGTACACCGGGGGCCCCATTTATATGTACACCGGGCCCCATTCATATGTACACCGGGGGCCCCATTTATATGTACACCGGGCCCCATTCATAGGTACACCGGGCCCCATTCATATGTACACCGGGGGCCCCATTTATATGTACACCGGGCCCCATTCATATGTACACCGGGCCCCATTCATATGTACACCGGGCCCCATTCATAGGTACACCGGGCCCCATTCATAGGTACACCGGGCCCCATTCATATGTACACCGGGCCCCATTCATATGTACACCGGGCCCCATTCATAGGTACACCGGGCCCCATTCATATGTACACCGGGCCCCATTCATATGTACACCGGGCCCCATTCATATGTACACCGGGCCCCATTCATATGTACACCGGGCCCCATTCATATGTACACCGGGCCCCATTCATAGGTACACCGGGCCCCATTCATATGTACACCGGGCCCCATTCATATGTACACCGGGCCCCATTCATAGGTACACCGGGCCCCATTCATATGTACACCGGGCCCCATTCATATGTACACCGGGCCCCATTCATATGTACACCGGGCCCCATTCATATGTACACCGGGCCCCATTCATATGTACACCGGGCCCCATTCATAGGTACATATGACTTACCTCCATACAAATATCAGAGATAAAGCTGTTATGTGTGAACGTCGGCAGAATGCCGGGTCCCCGGGGGCCCCTTCCCGGGAGTCACAATGTATCGGCAGAATGCCGGGTCCCCGGGGGCCCCTTCCCGGGAGTCACAATGTATCGGCAGAATGCCGGGTCCCCGGGGGCCCCTTCCCGGGAGTCACAATGTATCGGCAGAATGCCGGGTCCCTGGGGGCCCCTTCCCGGGAGTCACAATGTATCGGCAGTCAGGAGCCCCTCAGACCTTCACATTCCGAGTCCTCCGCTCCTCACACAGCCGCTGTGAATCCCGGAGATTGAAGGAGCTTTCCGGAGCTTTCCTGAGGCTTCCCGCAGATTTTCACTCATTTCTTTCCAATCTTCAGGATTATTTCTCTTCTTCGCTTCCAGAGACGAAACATCCGCAGCTTCTTCCCTCGAGTCACTCGTCTTCCTGAGTCTGTCTATGGGAAGGTCTGACCGTTCTTCCAGGAGAGCATTTGTGAGGTCAGGCACTGATGTTGGATGAGAAGGCCTGGCTCACAGTCTCCGCTCCAATTCATCCCAAAGGTGTTCTATCGGGTTGAGGTCAGGACTCTGTGCAGGCCAATCAAGTTCCTCCACCCCAAACTCATCAATGTCTTTATGGACCTTGCTTTGGTCCCCCCCAGTATGCTGCATTGATGGGCACTGGTGAGGCTGCATTTGATTGGCACTGGTGAGGCTGCATTAATGGGTGCTGGTGAGGCTGCCTTGATGGGCACTGGTGAGGCTGCATTTGATGGGCGCTGGTGAGGCTGCATTTGATGGGCCCTGGTAAGGCTGCATTAATGGGCACTGGTGAGGCTGCATTTGATGGGCCCTGGTGAGGCTGCATTGATGGGCCATGGTGAGGCTGCATTGATGGGCCATGGTGAGGCTGCATTTGATGGGCCCTGGTGAGGCTGCATCGATGGGCGCTTCATTAAAAAGGTGGGGTATACATGGGCAGGGCAAAG
Organism: Rana temporaria; assembly: GCF_905171775.1. Taxonomy (NCBI): domain Eukaryota; kingdom Metazoa; phylum Chordata; class Amphibia; order Anura; family Ranidae; genus Rana; species Rana temporaria. The sequence goes on from NC_053496.1 coordinate 5,543,524, forward strand.
GGGGCAGAGTCAGGGGTGGAGCCAATGGGGCAGAAAATTGAGGGTGTCAAAAATCCTTGCACCTGCCCTGAGGGGGCTTATCAGACTGATGCCAAACTGCGCCCCAACACCTGCAATAAACCATTGCGCCCAGGGCAGCCCCCCTCCCTTTTGCCCACCCCTTGCCCCGACCCTGCTGGACGTCCTCCAGCCAGGAAATGGGGCGGGGCTTTATCTGACTTCAAAGATCTGTGGACAGCAATAGAAAGAACATTTGCAGGTTTGTTGGATTTGCTTATAATTATAAAAATTATATAATATTTCCTGTATGAAAATCTTCGGATAAAACTCGGGGGGGTCCCGGGGAATGAGGGGGGGGCAGTTATCGGCCGCCGCAGAGAGGCCGAGACCATCCAGAGCTGCGGAGTCAGTGCCAGCGAGGCGCCGCGGGCTTCCTTTTGTTTCAGCGAGAAGCTCAGCCAATATATAATGAAGCATTCATCTCCATCGCTGGTCAGGCCGCGGTGTCAGGGGAGCCGATCATCGAGTGTGAGGAATGCGCCCTTCATCACTCAGAGGATAAAGAGCACCTGTCACATGAGGAAGAGGAACGTTCTATCGACGACGTCCTTCATTGCTGCTTCTTACCATCGCTGATCTGCTCTACTTATGGGTACGGGGCAAATATGGATGATGGGGCACTATTCCTCCCACTGACACCAATGATGGGACACTATTCCTCCCACTGACACCAATGATGGGGCACTATTCCTCCCACTGACACCAATGATGGGGCACTATTCCTCCCAATGACACCAATGATGGGACACTATTCCTCCCACTGACACCAATGATGGGACACTATTCCTCCCACTGATACCAATGATGGGACACTATTCCTCCCACTGACACCAATGATGGGACACTATTCCTCCCACTGATACCAATGATGGGACACTAATCCTCCCAATGACACCAATGATGGGACACTATTCCTCCCACTGACACCAATGATGGGGCACTATTCCTCCCACTGACACCAATGATGGGACACTATTCCTCCCACTGACACCAATGATGGGACACTATTCCTCCCACTCACACCAATGATGGGACACTATTCCTCCCACTGACACCAATGATGGGACACTATTCCTCCCACTGATACCAATGATGGGGACACTTTTCCCCCCACTGATACCAATGATGGGACACTATTCCTCCCACTGACACCAATGATGGGACACTATTCCTCCCACTGACACCATTGAAGGGGAACTGGCCCTTTGTTCGGAGCCCGGTGTTTTCGGACGCGGCGCGGAGGACATGCTCTGCAGAGACGATCATTTCATGGTTGGCGTCGATGAATCAGACGGCTCGCGGTAATAACGACATGACAGTTTAATTTTCATTTTTATCGCTAAGGTGCCTTTTATGCTTTAAAAGCTTATCAGCGATTTCCTGCGAATGGTACAAAGAGAAAAAAAAAGGTCTGTGATAGAAATCTGCAGATCATCTGTGTATAAGGGGCCCCTGGATCGCCGGCTCCGCCCCCCCCCCCCGGGAGGGGGATTGTAGTCCGTGTGACGTGGTGGTTGTGCCCCGCGGCTGATCGGTGAGACGGCACAAACCTGTAATAGAAATTCTCGCCTGTCATCTCATCTCTTATCAGTTTCTTGCCTCTATTTCCGATGGGGGGCCCCTCGCGGCGTTCGCACGATGCCCCTTCTCCGGGGATCACACCCGCGTCACACTCATACGAAGGCTGCAGGCAGGTGAAGGAGGGGTCGGCCTTGGGAGCCTTTGTCTCATGTGGAACTACAAGACCCAGCCAGCCCTTTCCAGCAGCCTGGCTGTCTTTTGATTTTCACGTACCCGTTTCTCTACCCGAGTAGAGAGAGTAGAGCTGTGGGAGGGGCCCAACAGACTCCACCCACTATAGAAAAGTACAGGAGGGGGCGGTGACAAGAGCAGTCACCCTGCACAAGGAGAGGGAGCAGAGCTGTGGGAGGGGCCCACTACGGAAAACTTCAGGAGGGGGCGGAGACAAGACCAGTCCCCTGCACAAGGAGAGGGAGTAAAGCTGTGGGAGGGGGCCCAACAGGCTCCACCCACTACAGAAAACTTCAGGAGGGGCGGAGACAAGAGCAGTCACTCTGCACAAGGTAAGAGAGAGGAGCTGTGGGAGGGGCCCAACAGACTCCACCCACTACAGAAAAGTACAGGAGGGGCGGAGACAAGAGCAGTTACCCTGCACAAGGAGAGCGAGAGTAGAGCAGTGGGAGGGGCCCAAGAGGCTCCACCCACTACAGAAAATTACAGGAGGGGGTGGAGACAAGAGCAGTCACCCTGCACAAGGAGAGCGAGAGTAGAGCAGTGGGAGGGGCCCAAGAGGCTCCACCCACTACAGAAAATTACAGGAGGGGGTGGAGACAAGAGCAGTCACCCTGCACAAGGAGAGCGAGAGTAGAGTAGTGGGAGGGGCCCAATAGGCTCCACCCACTACAGAAAAGTACAGGAGGGGGTGGAGATAAGAGCAGTCACCCTGCACATTGAGAGAGAGAGAGTAGAGCTGTGGGAGGGGCCCACTACAGAAAAGTAAAAGAGGGGGTGGGGACAAGAGCAGTTACCCTGCACAAGGTAAGAGAGAGTGGAGCTGTGGGAGGGGTCCAACAGACTCCACCCATTACAGAAAAGTACAGGAGGGGGCGGAGACAACAGCAGTCACCCTGCACAAGGTGAGAGAGAGAGAGCAGAGCTGTGGGAGGGGCCCAACAGGCTCCACCCACTACAAAAAACTTAAGGAGGGGGCGGAGACAAGAGCAGTCTCCCTGCACAAGTAAAGAGAGTAGAGCTGTGGGAGGGGACCAACAGGCTCCACCCACTACAGAAAACTTCAGGAGGGGGCGGAGACAAGAGCAGTTACCCCCCCCCCCTCACATACACTTTTTAAAGGGTCACTAAAGGAATTTTTTTTTTTTTGCTAAATAGCTTCCTTTACCTTACTGCAGTCCTGGTTTCATGTCCTCATTGTTCGTTTTTGCTTTCATGTTGCTGTAATTCCTCTCTGTTCTGGACACTTCCTGGTTGCCTGTTTCCTGATAACCACAGTACTGGGAGATTTCTCACGGTGGTCACTAATCAAGGAGGTGTGTGTAAAACGAAACTGGATTGGTGCTAAGGAGTTTTAGACAAAGTATCACTGCTCTCTATTGGCTGACTGCCCTCTAGTGGCTCTCTGTACATCAGAGAACCAGCAAACAACAGCAAAAACGAAACTACACTGCAGGCACATTATATGATTGTTTTTTTATCTATTTTTAATCATTTTTAAAAGGAATCAGTTAACTATTATGTCTCTATGCCCTGTAAACAGTCATTTCAGCTAAAAAAATGTTTTCCTTTAGTGACCCTTTAAGTCATCAGCCCCCCCCACTTTTACAACAGACTCCTCAGCCAGCACCATGGAAACAGATGACACTGCACAGAATCTCAGCAGTGGGGACAGCAGTACCCCTGGTCCCTCCTTCAGCCCCACCCCTGGCCCGCCCATCGCCCCTCCCCAGACCACCGCCTTGAAACAAAATCCAGGTTTGTCTACAAGTGATATTTATTTTTCTCACCCATGCCGCCAATGCCATAATGTGCTGCAGACAGTGCCACCCATGCCATGCCACCAATGCGGTAATGTGCTGCAGACAGTGCAACCCATGCCATGCCGCCAATGCCATAATGTGCTGCAGACAGTGCCACCCATGCCTGCCTAGCGGTAATGTGCTGCAGACAGTGCCACCCATGCCATGCCGCCAATGCCATAATGTGCTGCAGACAGTGCCACCCATGCCATGCCGCCAATGCCATAATGTGCTGCAGACAGTGCCACCCATGCCTGCCGGTAATGTGCTGCAGACAGTGCCACCCATGCCATGCCGCCAATGCCATAATGTGCTGCAGACAGTGCCACCCATGCCATGCCGCCAATGCCATAATGTGCTGCAGACATTGCCACCCATGCCATGCCGCCAATGCCGTAATGTGCTGCAGAGAGTGCCACCCCTGATGATAATGCTGTAACGCATGCGCTGCCTGCAGAGACAGTGCCACCCATGCTGCCAATGGCATTATACCATTGGAGGCATAGGTGGCACTGTCTGCAGCACAATATGGCATTGGCGAACTGAAGTGCAGCCTTCCAGCAGCTGAAGAACTGCAAGTTCCCATAACGTAGGCACACCTCCCAACTTTCTGAGATGGAAATGAGGGACACCTACCAGCGAAAGTATGCAGGCATAGGACACACCCCTTGCCACGCCCCCTTAAAGGAGAAATGTACAAAAAAACAAGATTGGTTAAGCCCACAAGTTCGTTTTTTACCACTAGTATTCCTTTATATTGGCTTGTGGAATTTACAAATGCAGCAATTTAGAAATCAGATGAAATGTGTCGCACTGGGAAACACTTTTTGATAGATAAAAAGTGCATTTTATATACATCTGTAGAGATCAGACCAACATGAGGGACAGAGGGACATTGCTCCAAATCAGGGACAGTTGGGGGCTATGCGTATGTGCTGCCTGCAGAGACAGTGCCACCCATGCCGCCCATGCTGTAATTAGCTGCAGACAGTGCCACCCATGCTGCCAATGCCATATTGTGCTGCAGACAGTGCCACCCATGCAGCATGGGTGGCACTGTCTCTGCAGGCAGCACATGCGTTATTGCATTAGCATCATGGGTGGCACTGTCTGCAGCACATTACGGCATTGGCGGCATGGGTGTCAGGGTCCGCTGGGTGTCGGTCCGCTGTGTGTCAGGGTCCGCTGCGCTGGGTGTCAGTGTCCGCTGGGTGTCAGGGTCCGCTGTGTGTCAGGGTCCGCTGTGTGTCAGGGTCCGCTGCACTGGGTGTCAGGGTCTGCTGGGTGTCAGGGTCCGCTGGGTGTCGGGGTCCGCTGCACTGGGTGTCATGGTCTGCTGGGTGATAGTGTCCCATCATTGGTGTCAGTGGGAGGAATAGTGTCCCATCATTGGTGTCAGTGGGAGGAATAGTGTCCCATCATTGGTGTCAGTGGGAGGAATAGTGTCCCATCATTGGTGTCAGTGGGAGGAATAAAGGCAAGTAAGCGGGCCTCTGTGTCACAGTTTAAAGACCACTAGCTTAGGAGGTAGAGAGTTGAATGACTGAGGACATCTACTGGCAGCAAAAAAGTACTGCAGGGGGGGAATCTCTGGATTGGAGTTGAATATTGCAGCAAAAGCTGGTTTTGTCATTTTTTATCTTTTTAATGTCCTTTTTTTTTTTTTCAATCTCAATATGTTTGGCGGCCGTTGTGCGTTGGGGTCGGACGTTGTGCGTTGGGGTCGGACGTTGTGCGTTGGGGTCGGACGTTGTGCGTTGGGGTCGTACGTTGTGGGTTGGGGTCGGCCGTTGTGCGTTGGGGTCGGACGTTGTGCGTTAGGGTCGGACGTTGTGGGTTGGGGTTGGACGTTCTGCGTTGGGGTCGGACGCTGTGCGTTGGGGTCGGACGTTGTGCGTTGGGGTCGGACGTTGTGGGTTGGGGTCGGCCGTTGTGCGTTGGGGTCGGACGTTGTGCGTTAGGGTCGGACGTTGTGGGTTGGGGTTGGACGTTCTGCGTTGGGGTCGGACGTTGTGCGTTGGGGTCGGCCGTTGTGCGTTGGGGTCGGCCGTTGTGCGTTGGGGTCGGACGTTGTGCGTTGGGGTCGGACGCTGTGCGTTGGGGTCGGACGTTGTGCGTTGAGGTCGGACGTTGTGCGTTGGGGTCGGACGCTGTGCGTTGGGGTCGGACGTTGTGGCGTTGGGGTCGGACGCTGTGCGTTGGGGTCGGACGTTGTGCGTTGGGGTCGGACGTTGTGGGTTGGGGTCGGCCGTTGTGCGTTGGGGTCGGACGTTGTGCGTTAGGGTCGGACGTTGTGGGTTGGGGTTGGACGTTCTGCGTTGGGGTCGGACGTTGTGCGTTGGGGTCGGCCGTTGTGCGTTGGGGTCGGCCGTTGTGCGTTGGGGTCGGACGTTGTGCGTTGGGGTCGGACGCTGTGCGTTGGGGTCGGACGTTGTGCGTTGAGGTCGGACGTTGTGCGTTGGGGTCGGACGCTGTGCGTTGGGGTCGGACGTTGTGGCGTTGGGGTCGGACGCTGTGCGTTGGGGTCGGACGTTGTGCGTTGGGGTCGGCCGTTGTTCGTTGGGGGCGGACGTTGTGCGTTGGGGTCGGACGTTGTGCGTTGGGGTCGGCCGTTGTGCGTTGGGGTCGGACGTTGTGCTTTGGGGTCGGCCGTTGTTCGTTGGGGGCGGACGTTGTGCGTTGGGGTCGGCCGTTGTTCGTTGGGGGCGGACGTTGTGCGTTGGGGTCGGACGTTGTGCGTTGGGGTCGGCCGTTGTGAGTTGGGGTCGGACGTTGTGAGTTGGGGTCGGCCGTTGTGCGTTAGGGTTGGACGCTGTGCGTTGGGGTCGGACGTTGTGCGTTAGGGTTGGACGCTGTGCGTCGGGGTCGGACGTTGTGCGTTAGGGTCGGCCGTTGTGCGTTGGGGTCGGCCGTTGTGCGTTGGGGTCGGACGCTGTGCGTTGGGGTCGGACGTTGTGCGTTGAGGTCGGACGTTGTGCGTTGGGGTCGGACGCTGTGCGTTGGGGTCGGATGTTGTGGCGTTGGGGTCAGACGCTGTGCGTTGGGGTCGGACGCTGTGCGTTGGGGTCGGACGTTGTGCGTTGGGGTCGGCCGTTGTTCGTTGGGGGCGGACGTTGTGCGTTGGGGTCTGACGTTGTGCGTTGGGGGTCGGACGTTGTGCGTTGGGGTCGGACGTTGTGCGTTGGGGTCGGACGTTGTGCGTTGGGGTCGGACGTTGTGCGTTGGGGTCGGACGTTATGCGTTGGGGTCGGCCGTAGTGCGTTAGGGTTGGGCGCTGTGCGTTGGGGTCGGACGTTGTGTGTTGGGGTCGGACGCTGTGCGTTGGGGTCGGACGCTGTGCGTTGGGGTCGGACGTTGTGCGTTGGGGTCGGACGTTGTGCGTTGGGGTCGGACGTTATGCGTTGGGGTCGGCCGTAGTGCGTTAGGGTTGGGCGCTGTGCGTTGGGGTCGGACGTTGTGCGTTGGGGTCGGACGTTGTGCATTGGGGTCGGACGCCGCGCTTAGTATTCACGCGGCATATCTGTGTCTAAAGGAATTCTTCGGAGCAGACGGCCTGCAGACAGCGCACGCGCAGCGTATGGATCTGTTAGTGGAGAGTCTTTGTGTGTTTTTTTTTGTGTTAGCGATCGCGAATCCCCCGACCAGCCGCGACGAGCGCAGTCAAGGTTGAGCTTCTCATTGGCGCACATGTATGCCGCATGTGACAGCATGAAGACACTCAGAAATGAACCTGTGCCCCATTTTATAGAGGGGGGAGGTGGGGGGAGGGGGATGAGTGACGCGGAGTGGAGAGGCTGCAATCTGTCTTTTGTTCTGCGAGCTGAAGAAGGAAAGAAGCGGCTCTGACACAAACCCGAGGCGGAGGGACGCCGGCCAATCCGTAGATCTCACTGGCCGGGGAAAAAAACGCTGCAAAAGCTTGCGCGTTTTATAAAAAAAAAAACTGTAATAAATAAATAATAAATAAATAAATATTTTGTGACATTGAGGGGGGGCGGGGGTTAAAGGACGAACGCTGAAATGTGATTGGTCACAAAAAAAAAAAAACAGTCCGGTGTCCTCACAACCTTCGACCTTTTGGCGGATTCCTTCGTCATTGGAGGAGCAGATGAGAGAAATTTCCTTCAAAGGGAAACATTTTATTTATTTTTTGATCATAAGAAAAAACCTTTCTACGTTTTTAGATACAGCGCAATCCGGAAAGTATTCGCAGCGCTTCACTTTTTCCACATTGTGTTATGTTACGGCCTCAATGGGTTCATTTATTGGAATGGAAATTCATTATTTTCTTCTACAAATAATCCCCCAAAATGACAACGGGAGAGAAGTTTGTTTGAAATCTTTGCAATTTTATTAAAAATAAAAAATAAATCCCATGTACATAAGTATCACAGGCTCCTCCCACGTACATAAGTATCACAGGCTCCTCCCACGTACATAAGTATCACAGGCTCCTCCCACGTACATAAGCATCACAGGCTCCTCCCATGTACATAAGTATCACAGGCTCCTCCCATGTACATAAGTATCACAGGCTCCTCCCATGTACATAAGTATCACAGGCTCCTCCCACGTACATAAGTATCACAGGCTCCTCCCACGTACATAAGTATCACAGGCTCCTCCCACGTACATAAGTATCACAGGCTCCTCCCATGTACATAAGTATCACAGGCTCCTCCCGCGTACATGAGTATCACAGACTCCTCCCACGTGCAAAAGTATCACATGCTCCTCGCACGTATATAAGTATCACAGGCTCCTCCCACGTACATAAGTATTACAGACTCCTCCCACATGCATGAGTAACACAGGATCCTCCCACGTACATAAGTATCACAGGCTCCTCCCATGTACATAAATATCACAGGCTCCTCCCACATACATAAGTATCACAGGCTCCTCCCATGTACATAAGTATCACAGGCTCCTCCCACGTACATAAGTATCACAGGCTCCTCCCACATACATAAGTATCACAGGCTCCTCCCACGTACATGAGTATTACAGGCTCCTCCCACGTACATAAGTATCACAGGCTCCTCCCACGTACATAAGTATCACAGGCTCCTCCCATGTACATAAATATCACAGACTCCTCTCACATGCACGAGTATCACAGGCTCCTCCCACATACATAAATATCACAGGCTCCTCCCACATACATAAGTATCACAGGCTCCTCCCACGTACATAAGTATCACAGGCTCCTCCCACGTACATAAGTATCACAGACTCCTCCCACGTACATAAGTATCACAGGCTCCTCCCATGTACATAAGTATCACAGGCTCCTCCCAAATACATAAATATCACAGGCTCCTCCCACGTGCACGAGTATCACAGGCTCCTTCCATGTACATGAATGAATAGGAAGCGCTCTGAGCGCTTCAGTGATGAATGGACACAGGAGTAATTGGTACCGACCAATCACTGTGTTCATTCAGAAAAGGAAGGGGTTAGTCAGGGCCGCCATCAGGAATCATGGGGCCCCTTACACAGCTTCAGGCATGGGCCCCCTGGAGCAGAGAACCGGGGGGGGGGGGGTGCTGCCGCCTCAAATTGAGAAGCGGGGGGGTGCCGCCCGCGAATTGAGAAAATTGAGAACCAATCGCCCTGCAGTGCAGCCGGGGGAGGGGAAGGGGGAGAAGCCGGCAGCGCTGCGGAGAGGTGGAAGAAGAGGATCGGTGTCTGCGATAAGACAGCGGCCCTCAGCAGGTGCCTGGGCCCCCCTTTTGAACTGATGGGGCCCGGGTCCGGTAAAGGAGACGAACGAATGCACATGACGGATCGGTTTGGACATCATTTCCTGATCCTGGGAGTTCTCATTGAAGTTTTTATTGAGTATATTTTGTAGCTGGATGACAATTCCCGCCCCAGACCTGAATCCTCCTCCAGCTATCGTCTGACGGCGCCAATTACAGGCGGAACTTGTGCGACGAAGAGAAAGGGTCTGCGAGTTAATCAGCTTCCTGACATTTCACAGCTTGTTTGGAGCGTTCCGAGTAATTGGAATGGCGGCTTCTTATTTCAGTAAATGCCGAAAACCACGAAATAGAACCGCTGTGAAGTATAAACAGCCGCGCTTCCTCTCCTTACAACAGGAGCGCCGTCACTACGCAGCCCCGGCGTCGCCCCCAAATCGCATAGCTATGCGTAACCAGAGAAATCGCTCCATTCTGGGCAAACATCGAATGTTCTCCTTCTATTTCCAGTACAGGTCGAAGGTTAGTAATTCGTAAAAAAATAGAAAGGTTCTGGAACATATCGCAGTATTGCCACTAGGTGGAGCTTAGTATTCATTTGATCTTCAGCTCCATCTAGTGGTCGTAATGCAATATTTTCCCAAAATATAGCTTTTTTTTTTTTACATTTTATCGGTAGAGGAATTAGGAGAACATTCGATGTTTCCCAGATTTGCATAGTAAGATTGTACCAGCAGTTTTCCTGGATGGGAGGCAATTTTTTTTTAATACACACAGGGCTTTTTTTTCAGTGTCCATTAATGCTGGTTTCTGGGGATCTATTGTTGCTGGAGGGGATCTATTTTGCCGGGGGGGGTGGGGGTGTTATTGTTGCTGGAGAGGATCTATTTTGGCGGGGGGTGTTATTGTTGCCGGGGACGTCTATTGTTCTATTTTTACTGCTGGGGAACCTATTGTTTCTGAATAGGATCTATTTTTGCTGGGGGTGGGTCTTATGTTGCTGGGGGGGTCGGTTTCTGGAAGGGATCTACTGTCGAGGGAGCCGTCTATTCTGTAGCTGGATGCTTGAGGGTCTATTGATGGTGTCTGTGGTGAGATCTGTTGTTGCTGCTGGGGGGGTGGGGGTGTTTTGTTGTTGGTGGTCCATTGTTGCTGTGGAGATCTATGGTTGCTGGGTGGGGGAGGGTTCTATTGTTGCCTGCATGGGATCTATTTTTGCTTTTCTTACTGTCATTAAAATTCCATACAAATTACTTAGTACCACAAATGTTACTTAGTTCTGTATTTTTTTTTTTTTTTACTAGTAATGGCGGTGATCTGCGATTTTTATCGTGACTGCGACATCACGGCGGACGCATCGGACACTTTTGACGCTATTTTGGGACCATTGTCCTTTATACAGCTATAAAAATGCACTGATTACTGTGTAAATGACACTGACAGGGAAGGGGGTTAACCACTAGGGGACGAGGAAGGGGTTAAGTGTGTCCTAGGGAGTGATTCCAATCGTGTGGGGGCGGGGCTACAAGTGACACGACACTGATCGCTGCTCCCGGTGACAGCGAGCAGTAGATCGGTGTCCTGTCACTAGGCAGAACAGTTTACATCGGCATCACCCCCCCCCCCCCCCCATAAGGCGATCGCGGGGACAGCGGCGGACATCGAGTCCACGCATTTCCGCGGGCGCAAGTACGTTGCTTTGTGCAGCCGCGCCATTCTGCCGACGCCACTGAAGAGTAAAGTGAAGCTCACAATACTGAACACTGATATACAAAGTATCAAAGCAGCAATGTGTTTCTATTTCTACACGAAGAGCGTGAAAAGGAGGACAAGGCTGCCCCCTGGTGGTCGGACATAAGATGGCATTTGCGAAAGCAGTTTTTTTTTGTGCTGTATAAAAAAGGATTCAGAGTTTTTTCATATAAATTATTAGGATTGTAAAAATGCTTCAAATGATCAAAAAGCTGTAATTCAAATATAATACGTTTGCCGTTACTAAGAAATGAATGCGATTGGCTGCAAGATACATTTTTAAATTGTAAATTGTTTTCTATTTTCTTCTGTTTTTCATATATATATATATACACACACTGGGGTAGATTCAGGTACCTGCGCTTCTTGTTACGGCGGCGCAGCGTATCGTATTTACGCTACGCCTCCGCAACTTACAGGAGCAAGTGCAGTATTCACAAAGCACTTTCTCCGTAAGTCGCGGCGGCGTAGCGTAAATGGGGCCGGCGTAAGCGCGCGTAATTCAAATGTGGAAGGGGGGGCGTGTTTTATGCTAATGTGTGGTGACCTGACGTGATTGACGTGATTTACGAACGGCGCATGCGCCGTCCGTGTACATATCCCAGTGTGCATTTCTTCCAAGTACGGCGCAACGACGTATTGGTTTCGATGTGAACGTAAATTACGTCCAGCCCTATTCGCGAACGACTTACGCAAACTACGTAAAAAATTCAAATTTCGAAGCGGGAACGACGTCCATACTTAACATTGACTGCGCCTCCTAATAGCAGGAGCAACCTTACGCAGAAATAGCCTTACGCAAACTACGTAAAAAACTACCGCCGGGCGCACGTACGTTTGTGAATCGGCGTATCTAGGTAATTTGCATATTCTACACTGAAAACAACGGAAGCGCCACCTAGCGGCCAATTTAATATTCACACAATTCTACGGCGCCGCATTCAAGTTACGTCGGCGGAGGAAGCCTATTTTTTTAGCGTATCTGCCTTTGTGAATCGGCGTAACGATACGCCGGCGCAGATTTCAAATTACGGCGGTGTATCTGGAGATACGCCGCCGTAATAGCTACCTGAATCTACCCCACTGTTGTTGCTGGGGTAGATCTATTGCTGCTGTGGTGGATCTATGGCCCCGTACACACGACCGAACAAGTTCGGTCGTCTGTACGGCCGACCGGACAATTTTCCGGCGGATCGGACAGTTTCTAGCGGACAAATGTTTATTAGCATGCTAAGAAACATGTCCGCTGGAAGCCTGTCCATCGGACATGTTCGGTCGTCTGTACGACTCACCGGACATGTCCGATCGGCCGCCATCCCTCACATGCGTCGAAGTGATTCGACGCATGCGTGAAAGCATTGAACTTCCAGGGCCGCGCACGTCGCAGCGTCATCGGCGTGGCAACGGCGCGGCCACGTCACTGCGTATCCTGTCCGCGCGGATTTCTGTCTGATGGTGTGTACAACCATCAGACAGAAATCTCCGGGCGGACATGTCCGCTGAAAACGGTCCGGCGGACCGTTTTCAGTGGAGATTCCGTCCGTGTGTACGAGGCCTTAGATTGCTGGTGGGGGTCTTTTGCTGCAGTAATCTACTGTTGCTAGAGGGGCAATTTTGTTATGGGGGGACTATGATTGCGGCACAGGGGTCTGTTGTTTGCCTGGGGAGGTCTATTGTTGCTGATGTTGGGGGGGGGGGGGTCAGTTGCAGCTGGGAGGGATCTACTGTTGAGGTAGGGATCTATTGATGATGGCTGCTAGGAGATCCTTTGTCGCTGGTGAGGGTCTATTGCTGCTGGGTGGATCTATTGATGCTGGGAGGGTGTTTTTGTTGTGGGGGGTCTATGTTTGCTGGTGGGGGGTCTATTTTTTTGCCGGGGCTAATCTATTGTTGCTGGTGGGGGGTATGTTGTTGCTGTGGTAGATCTGTTGTTGCTGTGGTAGATCTACCTCAACAGTAGATCCTATCGGTTTGTATCTCTCCTCTTCCGGTTTGTATTGGTTTGTATCTCTCCTCCTCCGGTTTGTATCTCTCCTCCCCCGGTTTGTATCGGTGTGTATCTCTCCTCCTCCGGTTTGTATCTTTCCTCCTCCGGTTTGCATCGGTTTGTATCTCTCCTCCTCCGGTTTGTATCTCTCCTCCTCCGGTTTGTATCTCTCCTCCCCCGGTTTGTATCTCTCCTCCTCCGGTTTGTATCGGTTTGTATCTCTCCTCCTCCGGTTTGTATCGGTTTGTATCTCTCCTCCTCCGGTTTGTATCTCTCCTCCTCCGGTTTGTATCGGTTTGTATCTCTCCTCCTCCGGTTTGTATCTCTCCTCCTCCGGTTTGTATCGGTTTGTATCTCTCCTCCTCCGGTTTGTATCGGTTTGTATCTCTCCTCCTCCGGTTTGTATCGGTTTGTATCTCTCCTCCTCCGGTTTGTATCTCTCCTCCTCCGGTTTGTATCTCTCCTCCTCCGGTTTGTATCGGTTTGTATCTCTCCTCCTCCGGTTTGTATCTCTCCTCCTCCGGTTTGTATCTCTCCTCCTCCGGTTTGTATCGGTTTGTATCTCTCCTCCTCCGGTTTGTATCTCTCCTCCTCCGGTTTGTATCTCTCCTCCTCCGGTTTGTATCTCTCCTTCTCTGGTTTGTATCGGTTTGTATCTCTCCTCCTCCGGTTTGTATCTCTCCTCCTCCGGTTTGTATCGGTTTGTATCTCTCCTCCTCCGGTTTGTATCTATCCTCCTCCGGTTTGTATCGGTTTGTATCTCTCCTCCGGTTTGTATCTCTCCTCCTCCGGTTTGTATTGGTTTGTATCTCTCCTCCTCCGGTTTGTATCTCTCCTCCTCCGGTTTGTATCTCTCCTCCTCCGGTTTGTATCGGTTTGTATCTCTCCTCCTCCAGTTTGTATCGGTTTGTATCTCTCCTCCTCCGGTTTGTATCTCTCCTCCTCCGGTTTGTATCTCTCCTCCTCCGGTTTGTATCGGTTTGTATCTCTCCTCCTCCGGTTTGTATCTCTCCTCCTCCGGTTTGTATCTCTCCTCCTCCGGTTTGTATCTCTCCTCCTCCGGTTTGTATCTCTCCTCCTCCGGTTTGTATCTCTCCTCCTCCGGTTTGTATCTCTCCTCCTCCGGTTTGTATCTCTCCTTCTCTGGTTTGTATCGGTTTGTATCTCTCCTCCTCCGGTTTGTATCGGTTTGTATCTCTCCTTCTCTGGTTTGTATCGGTTTGTATCTCTCCTCCTCCGGTTTGTATCGGTTTGTATCTCTCCTCCTCCGGTTTGTATCTCTCCTCCTCCGGTTTGTATCTCTCCTCCTCCGGTTTGTATCTCTCCTCCTCCGGTTTGTATCTCTCCTCCTCCTGTTTGTATCGGTTTGTATCTCTCCTCCGGTTTGTATCGGTTTGTATCTCTCCTCCTCCGGTTTGTATCGGTTTGTATCTCTCCTCCTCCGCTTTGTATCGGTTTGTATCTCTCCTCCTCCAGTTTGTATCGGTTTGTATCTCTCCTCCTCCGGTTTGTATCGGTTTGTATCTTTCTTCCTCCGGTTTGTATCGGTTTGTATCTCTCCTCCTCCGGTTTGTATCGGTTTGTATCTCTCCTCCTCCGGTTTGTATCTCTCCTCCTCTGGTTTGTATCTCTCCTCCTCCGGTTTATATCGGTTTGTATCTCTCCTCCTCCGGTTTGTATCGGTTTGTATCTCTCCTCCTCCGGTTCGTATCTCTCCTCCTCCGGTTTGTATCGGTGTGTATCTCTCCTCCTCCGGTTTGTATCTCTCCTCCTCCGGTTTGTATCGGTTTGTATCTCTCCTTCTCTGGTTTGTATCGGTTTGTATCTCTCCTCCTCCGGTTTGTATCGGTTTGTATCTCTCCTCCTCCGGTTTGTATCGGTTTGAGTGTTTTATGTCAGGCGGGGAAATGAAGCAGGAGTCAGCGATCGATTTCCTGGATGAAGAGATCGTTTTTCTTCCTACAAGACGGCCTTTTGTGTTCGGAATTAAAAACTGAGATTTATCAAAGGCGTCACCGCCAGGATGGGGAGTGTAATGAGCGTCGATCGTTCCGCCTCTCGCTTGGTAAATTGTTTCCGGCGGTTTGGTGGGGATTTGAGTTCCCGGTTTTAGGCGGCTGAACCGTGACGGTTTTATTCTGCGAGAAATGCCGGTGTATGGAGATCGATGAATCGGCTCCCCCCGGCCGACGTCTGCTTCACGTCTATTGTTACATTTATCTTCACCTGGTGATCAGCCAGGAACATTCATCCAGTGCCAGGACTAGGTCATCCAGTGCCGGGACTAGGTCATCCAGTGCCAGGACTAGGTCATCCAGTGCCGGGACTAGGTCATCCAGTGCCAGGACCAGGTTATCCAGTGCCAGGACAAGGTCATTCAGTGCCTGGACCAGGTTATCCAGTGGCAAGACTAGGTCATCCAGTGCCGGAAACCAGGTCATCCAGTGCCGGGACTAGGTCATCCAGTGCCAGGACCAGGTCATCCAGTGCCAGGACCAGGTCATCCAGTGCCAGGACTAGGTCATCCAGTGCCAGACCCAGGTCATCCAGTGCCAGACCCAGGTCATCCAGTGCCAGACCCAGGTCATCCAGTGCCGGAAACCAGGTCATCCAGTGCCAGGACTAGGTCATACAGTGCCGGGACTAGGTCATCCAGTGCCAGGACTAGGTCATCCAGTGCCAGGACCAGGTCATCCAGTGCCAGGACTAGGTCATCCAGTGCCAGACCCAGGTCATCCAGTGCCAGACCCAGGTCATCCAGTGCCAGAAACCAGGTCATCAAGTGCCAGGACTAGGTCATCCAGTGCCGGGACTAGGTCATCCAGTGCCAGGACCAGGTCATCCAGTGCCAGGACTAGGTCATCCAGTGCCAGACCCAGGTCATCCAGTGCCAGACCCAGGTCATCCAGTGCCAGAAACCAGGTCATCAAGTGCCAGGACTAGGTCATCCAGTGCCGGGACTAGGTCATCCAGTGCCAGGACCAGGTCATCCAGTGCCGGGACTAGGTCATCCAGTGCCGAAAACCAGGTCATCCAGTGCCAGGACCAGGTCATCCAGTGCCGGGACCAGGTCATCCAGTGCCGGGACTAGGTCATCCAGTGTCGGGACTAGGTCATCCAGTGCCGGGACCAGGTCATCCAGTGCCGGGACTAGGTCATCCAGTGTCAGGACCAGGTCATCCAGTGTCAGGACTAGGTCATCCAGTGTCAGGACTAGGTCATCCAGTGCCAGACCCAGGTCATCCAGTGCCGGGACTAGGTCATCCAGTGCCGGGACCAGGTCATCCAGTGCTGGGACCAGGTCATCCAGTGCCGGGACCAGGTCATCCAGTGATGGAACCAGGTCATCCAGTGCTGGGACTAGGATTTTTACATGAATAAATAAAAGCTGATCGTTGTGAGCACCCCTGTTTAGTGGCGTAACAACCGGGGTGTGTGTCTGCCCCGGGCGCTGAGCTGAGGGGGGGGGGCACCGGCGCCCCTCCGCGATTGAAATGGTGGCAGCGCACAGTGAGAGGCGAGCTATAGTGCCGCTGTGGCGAATCGGCAATGCGGGGGGCTTGGTGCAGGGTCACAACGCTCACCACTGTGTAATGTCCCCTCCTCTCGCGGCACAGGCGCAATCCTTGCCGACGGAAATCTCCGAACCTCGGCCGGCATCCAGGCTCATTCCTTAACATCCCCGTGGATTGGAGGATGTTAAAGAAAGAGCCAGGAGGCCGAGCAAGCGCAGCGAGGCCGACTGGCCACTTACCTCAAATTCCACGTCGCCCTGGAGGCTCCATTGGAGACACATACAGGATTGCCCAGGTTCCATGGTGGTCTTACCACACAAAGCTCTGAACCCAGGAGAACCCCCCGACGTTCTGCGGGGATCCGGCAATTCGGGATGAAATGTGACAATGGACGAGGAGGGGGAGGTCTCTTATTATTCCAGCAGATGGCGCTCTTATTCCTAGAATATTGGTTGTTCCTTTACATGTTACGTCCTTTTCTATTATTATTATTTTTTTCGAAGGGTAATATTAGATTCTGAGCGTGAGAATACAAACATACATGCAGATCACATGTTACCATCAGATCCCCCTAAGGCGTCCATGTGTGCTACATGCAGGCCAATCGCAGCGTGGGCCCCATTCACTTGAATGGGTCATATTTGGCATCCATAATGCCCACCAAAACCCAACACAAGGTATAATTTTTGCCAGGCGGGGGGAAGCATTTCCTCAGTCTCCTCTCCCTCGGTGATTAGACTGCAACGTTGTCATTTTGTAGCAAGTCACAGGCTGAAATAATGTCATCAGTCTGCTGCAGGCATGGGGAAGCATTTCCTCAGTCTCCTTTTCCTCTGTGATCAGACTGCAACAGCGTGGTCCTCATTCACTTGAATGGGTCACATTTGTTATACATAATGCCCATCAAACCCAACAAAGGGTATCATTTTTGTCAGGCAGGTGGAAGCAGGGGGAGCCATGTGCATTGGGGGGCTAAACGCCAGAGCCTTGTGCATTGGGGGGCTGAACGCCAGAGCCTTGTGCATTGGGGGGCTGAACGTCAGAGCCTTGTGCATTGGGGAGCTGAACGCCAGAGCCTTGTGCATTGGGGGGCTGAACGTCAGAGCCTTGTGCATTGGGGGGCTGAACGCCAGAGCCTTGTGCATTGGGGGGCTGAACGCCGGAGCCTTGTGCATTGGGGGGCTGAACGTCAGAGCCTCGTGAATTAGGGAGTTTTGTTTAAG
This sequence comes from Rana temporaria, assembly GCF_905171775.1. Classification (NCBI taxonomy): domain Eukaryota; kingdom Metazoa; phylum Chordata; class Amphibia; order Anura; family Ranidae; genus Rana; species Rana temporaria. The sequence continues at coordinate 5,561,320 of NC_053496.1, forward strand.
TTTTGTGCATTGGCTGAACGCCGGAGCCTCGTGCATTGGGGGGCTGAAGCTGGAGCCTTGTGCGTTGGGGGGCTGAAAACCGAAACCTTGTGCATTGGGGGGCTGAACACCAAAAGCCTTGTGCATTGGGGGGGCTGAACAGCGGAGGTTCGTGCATTGGGGGGCTGAACGCCGGAGCCTCGTGCATTGAAGCTGAACGCTGCAGTCTTGTGCATTGGGGCGGCTGAACGTCAGAGCCTCGTGAATTATGGAGTTTTGTTTAAGTTTTGTGCATTGGCTGAACGCCGGAGCCTCGTGCATTGGGGGGCTGAAGCTGGAGCCTTGTGCGTTGGGGGGCTGAAAACCGAAACCTTGTGCATTGGGGGGCTGAACACCAAAAGCCTTGTGCATTGGGGGGGCTGAACAGCGGAGGTTCGTGCATTGGGGGGCTGAACGCTGGAGCCTTTTGCATTGGGGAGGCTAAACAGCAGAGGTTTGTGCATTGGGGGGCTGAACGCTGGAGACTTGTGCGTTGGGGGGCTGAAAACCGAAACCTTGTGCATTGGGGGGCTGAACACCAAAAGCCTTGTGCATTGGGGGGGCTGAACAGCGGAGGTTCGTGCATTGGGGGGCTGAATGCAGGAGCCTTTTACATTGAGGGGGCTAAACAGCAGAGGTTTGTGCATTGGGGAGGGCTGAACACCGGAGCCTTAGTGCATTGGGGGGCTGAACGCCAGAGCCTTGTGCATTGGGGAGCTAAACGCCAGAGCCTTGTGCATTGGGGGGGCTGACGGACAGAGCCTTGTGCACTGGGGGGATGAACGCCAGAGCCTTGTGCATTGGGGGGGGGGGGCTGAATGTCAGAGCCTTGTGCATTGTGGGGGCTAAATGCCAGAGTCTTGTGCATTGGGGGGCTGAACACCAACACCTTGTGCATTGGGGGGCTGAACGCCAGAGCCTCGTGCATTGGGGGGCTGAACGTCAGAGCCTTGTGCATTGGGGGGCTGAACGCCAGAGCCTTGTGCATTGGGGGGCTGAACGTCAGAGCCTTGTGCATTGGGGCAGCTGAACGTCAGAGCCTCGTGAATTAGGGAGTTTTGTTTAAGTTTTGTGCATTGGCTGAATGCCGGAGCCTCGTGCATTGAAGCTGAACGCTGAAGTCTTGTGCATTGGGGGGCTGAAGCTGGAGCCTTGTGCATTGGGGGGCTGAACACCGAAACCTTGTGCATTGGGGGGCTGAACACCAAAAGCCTCGTGCATTGGGGGGGCTGAACAGCGGAGGTTCGTGCATTGGGGGGCTGAACGCTGGAGCCTTTTGCATTGGGGGGGCTAAACAGCAGAGGTTTGTGCATTGGGGGGCTGAACGCTGGAGACTTGTTCGTTGGGGGGCTGAAAACCGAAACCTTGTGCATTGGGGGGGCTGAACACCAAAAGCCTCGTGCATTGGGGGGGCTGAACAGCGGAGGTTCGTGCATTGGGGGGCTGAACGCTGGAGCCTTTTGCATTGGGGGGGCTAAACAGCAGAGGTTTGTGCATTGGGGGGCTGAACGCTGGAGACTTGTGCGTTGGGGCGGCTGAACGTCAGAGCCTTGTGAATTGGGGAAGCTAAACGCTGAAGTTTTGTGCATTGGCTGAACGCCGAAGCCTCGTGCATTGGGGGGCTGAACGCTGGAGTCTTGTGCATTGGGGGGCTGAAGCTGGAGCCTTGTGCATTGGGGGGGCTGAACACCGAAACCTTGTGCATTGGGGGGCTGAACACCAAAAGCCTTGTGCATTGGGGGGACTGAACAGCGGAGGTTCGTGCATTGGGGGGCTGAATGCAGGAGCCTTTTGCATTGAGGGGGCTAAACAGCAGAGGTTTGTGCATTGGGGAGGGCTGAACACCGGAGCCTTAGTGCATTGGGGGGCTGAACGCCAGAGCCTTGTGCATTGGGGAGCTAAACGCCAGAGCCTTGTGCATTGGGGGGGCTGACGGACAGAGCCTTGTGCGCTGGGGGGCTGAACGCCAGAGCCTTGTGCATTGGGGGGGGGGCTGAATGCCAGAGTCTTGTGCATTGGGGGGCTGAACACCAACACCTTGTGCATTGGGGGGCTGAACGCCAGAGCCTCGTGCATTGGGGGGCTGAACCCTGGAGCCTTGAGCATTGGAGGGCTGAACGCTAGAGCCTTGTGCATTGGGGGGGCTGAACACCAAAAGCCTTGTGCATTAGGGGCTGAACACCGAAAGCCTTGTGCATTAGGGGCTGAAAACCGGAGCCTGGTGCATTGGGGGGCTGAACGCAGGAGCCTTGTGAATTGGGGGGGCTGAACAGCGGAGGTTCGTGCATTGGGGGGGCTGAATAGCAGGAGCCTTGTGAATTGGGGGGGCTGAACAGCGGAGGTTGGTGCATTGGGGGGCTGAACGCTGGAGCCTTGTACATTGGGGGGCTGAACGCCGGAGATTGTGCATTGGGGGGGCTGAACGCTGGAGCCTTGTGCATTGGGGGGGCTGATTGGCTAATTTTTAATTTGTGTTACCAAGCAATTGAACAGGCGTACCTAATAAAGTGTCCGGTGAGATTACATTGTTGCCCATACAGGGGCATTTACATCATATTGGGCCCACAGAGCCAGACAAGTAGGCGCCCCCTGCTGGGCGTTAGGCTGCGCTGAACTGGCCTTCAATGTCTTCCAGGTCTGGAATAGAATGCGCCTTGCATTGCATGCATTGTCCCCGCTGATCTGTTACTCTTGAGGTTTTTGCTATCTCTTATCATCGGTGTTGCTAATGTAGATTGCTGACTTTGCCCTAAGGGACTCCCCCCCCCCCCATCTCCGAGGCTGGGCCGCTATCAGCTGTGACTCAGGTTTAGAAGATGGTTTCCTGTGGTAGTGGGCGTGGAGCTTGTGTACAACACGCCACGGCGCTCCTCCGCCGGAGCTGTCACTGCCTTTGCCCATCCCGGAGCTCCCTGTGTTAGCCGGGTGGCTTTTGCATGACAATAGAGCCGGTTGGGGGGGCAGCAGACGGGAAATAGAAAATTCCTCCACCGCACTCTCCCTGATGTCAGGAAAAGTCTAGGAACTCATGGCTGAGGACTTCGACATCGCAGGTAAGATCATCGCCCCTTCGCCTTCCTCCAAGCGTAGTCTACAGTCAACCGCAGTCCATTCAGGGCAAAGTGACGGGTCCTCTTCAGGTTATATTCCCATTGCACTCCTTGCTGGGAAAAGTCCAGGATAGGGGGGGGGGCGCTGCGGCCTCAACCGGCTGGGTAACCGGTGTCAATGTATTTATTGTAGGTCCGTTTCCACACCCTTTGCCTTTCTTCGAGCGTCCGGCTGAGACTTGGTCTAGAGTTGACCGCAGTCCATTCAGGGCAAAGTGACAGGTCCTCTTCATATATTCCCGTTGCACTCCTTGCTGGGAAAAGCCTGGCATAGGGGGGCGCTGCAGCCGCAACCGGCTGCGATAAGGGGGCCGCAACAGGCTGCGATAAGGGGGGCCGCAACCGGCTGCGATAAGGGGGCCGCAACCGGCTGCGATAAGGGGGCCGCAACCGGTTGCGATGAGGGGGCCGCAACCGGCTGCGATAAGTAGGCCGCAACCGGCTGCGATAAGGGGGCCGCAACCGGCTGGGTAACCGGTGTCTATGTACACCTTTTTTCTTATATAAACTTGTAGTTGTAGAAGGAGGTGATGGGAAGGATGGGGGGGGATTATTTCACAACACACAGCTGGCTTCCTGTGCAGTTATAGTGGAGAATTAAACCGCCAACTGTCATGCGGGTCTCTAGTGTGAAGAGTAACTTCAGTAATAAATATATTGCAGCTCACCAGTTCTTAGGTGTGGGGCTGGTCCCCTTATAATGGGCACAGCGGGTGTACAGACCCGGGGAACTCAGCACAGGGATGGTGGGAACCCCTCATAATGGGCACAGCGGGTGTACAGACCCGAGAACTCAGCACAGTGATGGTGGGAACCCCTCATAATGGGCACAGCAGGTGTACAGACCCGGGAACTCAGCACAGTGATGGTGGGAACCCCTCATAATGGGCACAGCGGGTGTACAGACCCGGGAACTCAGCACAGTGATGGTGGGAACCCCTCATAATGGGCACAGCGGGTGTACAGACCCGGGAACTCAGCACAGGGATGGTGGGAACCCCTCATAATGGGCACAGCGGGTGTACAGACCCGGGAACTCAGCACAGGGATGGTGGGAACCCCTCATAATGGGCAAAGCGGGTGTACAGACCCGGGAACTCAGCACAGGGATGGTGGGAACCCCTCATAATGGGGCACAGCGGGTGTACAGACCTGAGAACTCAGCACAGGGATGGTGGGTCTCTTTAACAATCATGGGCCTTGCGGCGCAGAGGCTGAAAATCCGTTGAGATATCTGTATCGGCAGCAGAGGGTGGTGGGCCGGGTGGTGCCGGGAGATAGGTGGTGGAACCAAATGTGTGTTGGGAGATACTGGAGATCTTTTCACCGACTCCACCGATATTAGGAAATAATACATTTCATGAATTGTTAACGGCAGGAGAAAAAAAAATGAGCTTGTGGTTTCTGTTGCAGCCCTTGTAAGGGGGGGTCGCCGGTTTTTGGTGACTCTTGGGGAGTATAAAGGTCCATTCACAACACGAGGTCTATTTATTTGTTGGACGAATGTCACGAGCATTCGCCGGGAAATCACGAAATCTTATCATATTTTGCTTAATACAGTATGTATATTTCTTCCGATCGACAGCTCCATCTAGTGGCTACAATGCGTTTTTGTTTTCTAAAATACCTCAATCAGGAAAATACCACTTTATGGCCACTAGAGGGAGCCGATGATCATAGGAAATAAGACATTGCGTAAAACATGGTCAAATTTTGTGATAGCCGCGTGAATGCGTCTGACATTCGTCCCACCAGATCCCTACGTGCTGCAATAATGCAGATTGTATTATCCACTTCAAGACCCCAATACGTATATATAAACGTTGCGACTTTAAAGTGGTTTACTGGGATTATGGCTGAAAATGAAAATATCAGAGTCTGGTTTTCTCATGAACCGCTGGAAACGCTTTCAGGAGCAATGGGAGGGGACTTTCCCCACCGCAATGGGAGGAGACATTCCCCACCGCAATGGGAGGGGACTTTTCCCACCGCAATGGGAGGGGACTTTGTAAAGGGAGGGGACTTTCCCCACCGCAATGGGAGGAGACATCCCCCACCGCAATGGGAGGGTTTTTCTCCCAGCGCAATGGGAGGGGACTTTGTAAAGGGAGGGGACTTTTCCCACCGCAACGGGAGGGGACTTTGTAAAGGGAGGGGACTTTCCCCACCACAATGGGAGGGGACATTTCCCACCGCAACGGGAGGGGACTTTTCCCACCGCAATGGGAGGGGACATTTCCCACTGAAATGGGAGGGGACTTTGTAAAGGGAGGGGACATTCCCCACCGCAATGGGAGGGGACATTTCCCACCGCAGCGGGAGGGGACTTTTCCCACCGCAATGGGAGGGGACTTTGCAATGGGAGGGGACTTTCCCCACCGCAATGGGAGGGGACTTCGCAATGGGAGGGGACTTTCCCCACCACAACGGGAGGGGACCTCTCCCCATCGCAATGGGAGGGGACTTCCCCACCACAATGGGAGGGGACTTCGCAATGGGAGGGAACTTTCCCCACCGCAATGGGAGGGGACTTTTCCCACCGCAATGGGAGGGGACTTTTACCACCGTAATGGGAGGGGACTTTTCCCACCACAATGGGAGGGGACTTTTCCCACCACAATGGGAGGGGACTTCCCCCACCGCAATGGGAGGGGACTTTGTAAAGGGAGGGGACTTTCCCCACCGCAATGGGAGGGGACATTCCCCACCGCAATGGGAGGGGACTTAGCAGTGGGAGGGAACTTTCCCCACCGCAATGGGAGGGCACTTTTCTCACCGCAATGGGAGGGAACTTTCCCACCGCAATGGGAGAGGACTTCCCCCACCGCAATGGGTGGGGACTTTTTCCACCTTAATAGGAGGGGACTTCCCCCACCCTCCCCCCGCACGCTGGTGTCTCTCCAGGCTTATCGTTTCCGCCGGTTAGCCCGAGAAATGATCCAATGGTTTGGCTGCCGAAGAGTAGATCTTTGATCGCCTTTATGGCCTTTATGGCCTTGGGAGGACTTAAGGAACATCATGACGTCACTTCCAGTCTAGGGCAGAAGTAAACTATAATTTTTTTTTATTTTTTTTTAAGCAAAAGATACAAGTTATTTATTTATTTTTCTTTTGCTTCTAACAGTCTTTTTGACCCTCAGATCTCTCCCTAAAGAGGACCTGTCATCTATTACAGGGGATACTTACATTCTTTGTAATAAGAATAAAAGTGATAAAAAAAATTGAAATGAAAGGGACAGTGTAAAAATAAAAAATAAAGGGGACAGGTTGGCAGTGAGGGGATGTGGGGGACAGGGGGTATTATTATTATTTTATTTTCAGGGACAGGTGGGAAACGAGGGGACGTGGAGGTAGGGAGTATTATTATTATTATTTTTATTATTATTAATAATAATAATTATAATAATATAATTATTTTTAGGGACAGGTGGGCAACGAGGGGACGTGGAGGTAGGGAGTATTATTATTATTATTATTATTATTATTATTTTTATTATTATTAATAATAATAATTATAATAATATAATTATTTTATTCTTGGGGAGGGATGGGCAGTGAGGTGATGTGGGGACAGGGGGTAATATTATTATTTTATTTTCAGAGACAGGTGGGCATCAAGGGGACGTGGAGGTAGGGAGTATTATTATTATTATTATTATTATTAATATGAATTATAATAAAATAATTATTTTATTCTTGGGGAGGGGTGGGCAGTGAGGTGATGGGGGGACAGGGGGTATTATTATTATTTTATTTTCAGGGACAGGTGGTCAACGAGTGGACGTGGAGGTAGAGAGTATTATTATTATTATTATGTTTATTATTATTATTAATAATAATAATTATTATTATAATAATATAATTATTTTCAGGGACAGGTGGGCAACGAGGGGACGTGGAGGTAGGGAGTATTATTATTATTATTATTTTTATTATTATTATTAATAACACTAATTATAATAATATGATTATTTTATTCTTGGGGAGGGGTGGGCAGTGAGGTGATGGGGGGACAGGGGGTATTATTATTGTTTTATTTTTAGGAACAGGTGGGCAACGAGGGGACGTGGAGGTAGGGAGTATTATTATTAATTTTATTATTATTAATAATAATAATTATAATAATATAATTATTTTCAGGGACAGGTAGGCAACGAGGGGACGTGGAGGTAGGGAGTATTATTATTATTATTAATAATAATAATAATAATAATAATAATAATAATAATAATAATATAATTATTTTATTCTTGGGGAGGGGTGGGCAGTGAGGTGATGTGGGGACAGGGGGTATTATTATTATTTTATTTTCAGGGACAGGTGGGCAACGAGGGGACATGGAGGTAGGGAGTATTATTATTAATTTTATTATTATTAATAATAATAATTATAATAATATAATTATTTTCAGGGACAGGTGGGCAACGAGGGGACGTGGAGGTAGGGAGTATTATTATTATTATTATTATTATTATTATTATTATTAATAATACGAATTATAATAAAATAATTATTTTATTCTTGGGGAGGGGTGGGCAGTGAGGTGATGTGGGGACAGTGGGTATTATTATTATTTTATTTTCAGGGACAGGTGGGCAACGAGGGGACATGGAGGTAGGGAGTATTATTATTATTATTATTATTATTATTATTAATAATATGAATTATTATAAAATAATTATTTTATTCTTGGGGAGGGGTGGGCAGTGAGGTGATGTGGGGACAGGGGGTATTATTATTGTTTTATTTTTAGGGACAGGTGGGCAACGAGGGGACATGGAGGTAGGGAGTATTATTATTATTTGTATTATTATTATTATTATTATTATTATTATTATTAATAATAATAATAATTATAATAATATAATTATTTTCAGGGACAGGTGGGCAACGAGGGGAAGTGGAGGTAGGGAGTATTATTATTATTTGTATTATTATTAATAATAATAATTATAATAATATAATTATTTTATTCTTGGGGAGGGATGGGCAGTAAGGGGATGTGGGGGACAGGGGGTATTATTATTATTATTATTGATATTATTTTATTCTCAGGGATGGGTGGGCAGTGAGGGAACGCAGAGGCGGGGGGCCGAGGATTATTATTCATATTATTATCATTGTTTTATGATTATTATTATCAGCATTTTTTTTTGTGATATGATTATTATTATTCCTATTTTATTTGGGGGGGGGGTCAGCGCGGGGGGGGGGGGGTGGTCAGCGCGGTGTGTGGGGGGGGTGAAGATAATGACACATATAAAATGACACATTTCTCCGCCCCCCCCCCTCCCTCTCAGCTGTCCGATATTTACGCCTTTATTACCACCCCGGGGCCGTCTGTCCAATGAAAGGGGCGGGGCTGTGACTTTTTTTTTATTATTTATTTTTGGGGTCGGCCATCTGTCCTCTCTTCTTGTAACCGGATCGCCCCCCCCCCCCCCCTTCTCTAAACGCGGATTACTGATGACCTCAAGGCAAATCTGCTGCAGGGGTTGGGAAGAGGGGCGATCGCCAACAAAGGAGGAAAGTGTGTCACATCGCGCTCTGGGAACCCATCCTGTGCCCCCCCCCCCCCCCCCCGGGCCTGGCAGCCATTGTACCCGCACGCCAAGGTGGCGACTGCCGGTAATCACGGCGCGTCGCTACAAAACGCAGACTTACGGTGGCCACATTCGCTTTGATTTTACTATACGATCGATGTAAAATTGATTTAAAAAAAAAAAAAACGATCGCATTTACAAACGATCGAATAGTCATAACGTGCCATCTGAAAGATTTAGACTCGATTCCGATCCGCTCGATCGGACGCAGCCGATTGGCCAGAGAGGAGTGTTGTTGTTTTTTGTTTTTTTTTTGCATCGGTCAGCAGAACCCCGACATTCTCCTTTCCCTGAAAACGATCGTATTTCCAATCGATCGGATTATAGGATTGCACGGTGGGAACAGAGACGCGATCGACAATTTACGATCGTAAAATTACCATTCTATCCTAAAGGTCAATCCAAATCCACTTCCCTGTGTGCGGCATGTCATCGATCGGGGGGTATTGACTATGGATTGATTATTCCTATCGGAAGAGATCGTTAAGAAAGGAAATCAATCATTTATTAACCCCTTCAATACCAGGCACTCCCCTAAACCTCCCCCTCCCTCTCCCTGCCCAGGCCAATTTTCAGCGCTGTCACACTTTGAATGACAATTACTCAGTCATATAACACTGTACTCATAGGACATTTCGATCATTTTATTCACACAAATAGAACTTTCTTTTTGTGGTATTTAATCACCACTGGGTTTATTTTTTATTTTTTGGTAAACAAATAAAAAAAAAGACCAAAAATTTTAAAAATAAAGAAAGAAAAAACATTTTTCATAGTTTGCTAATTTTACTCCCTAGTGATGAGCACTGATAGGTGGCGCTGTTGAGCACTGATTGGCAGCACTGATGGGCACTGATAGGTTTCGCTGTTGGGCACTGATAGGTGGCACTGATGAAGAGGCACTGGTGGGCACTGATTGGCAGCACTGATGGGCACAGTAAGGCAGCACTGATAGGCGACGCTGATGAAAAGGCACTGGTGGGCACCAATTGACAACAATTTCCTCCGGGTACTCCGGTTTCCTCCCACACTCCAAAGACATGCTGGTAGGTAAATTGGATCTCGTCCAAAATTGGCCCAGTATATATGTATATATGTGTGTATGACTGTGTGTCCCTAGCGTGTCATGATCCTACGGGGTAAAAATGACCGCACCAGCCAAGCAGATACTGGCTGGAAAAAGCGCCCAGAGGCGATTCAGTTCGCATGCGTTGCGCTATACAAGTCATTCATTCATTCATTCATTCATTCATTCATTCATTCACTTATGGGCACAGATAGGCTGCACTAATATGCAAAGATAGGCACAGATAGGCTGCACTGATCGGTGACACTGATTGTCAGCACTGGTGGGCACTGATTGTCAGCACCGATAGGTGGCACTAATAGGCAAAGGTAGGCACTGATGGGCACAGATAGGTGGCACTGATGGGCACAGATAGGCTGCACTTATAGGTGGCACTGATAGGTGACACTGATGAAGAGGCCCCGGTGGGCACTGATTGGCAGCACTGATGCTTGGGGGGAGTGAAGGATAGGAGAGTATGTGCTGCTGGGGGGGGGAGTGAAGGATAGGAGAGTATGTGCTGCTGGGGGGGGGTGAAGGATAGGAGAGTATGTGCTGCTTGGGGGGGAGTGAAGGATAGGAGAGTATGTGCTGCTGGGGGGGGGGTGAAGGATAGGAGAGTATGTGCTGCTGGGGGGGGAGTGAAGGATAGGAGAGTATGTGCTGCTGGGGGGGGTGAAGGATAGGAGAGTATGTGCTGCTGGGGGGAGGGGGTGAAGGATAGGAGAGTATGTGCTGCTGGGGGGGAGTGAAGGATAGGAGAGTATGTGCTGCTGGGGGGGAGGGAGTGAATGATAGGAGAGTATGTGCTGCTGGGGGGGAGTGAAGGATAGGAGAGTATGTGCTGCTGGGGGGGGTGAAGGATAGGAGAGTATGTGCTGCTGGGGGGAGGGAGTGAAGAATAGGAGAGTATGTGCTGCTGGGGGGAGTGAAGGATAGGAGAGTATGTGCTGCTGGGGGGGGGGAGTGAAGGATAGGAGAGTATGTGCTGCTGGGGGGGAGTGAAGCATAGGAGAGTATGTGCTGCTGGGGGAGAGTGAAGGATAGGAGAGTATGTGCTGCTGGGGGGAGGGAGTGAAGAATAGGAGAGTATGTGCTGCTGGGGGGGGAGTGAAGGATAGGAGAGTATGTGCTGCTGGGGGGAGTGAAGGATAGGAGAGTATGTGCTGCTGGGGGGGAGTGAAGGATAGGAGAGTATGTGCTGCTGGGGGGAGGGGGTGAAGGATAGGAGAGTATGTGCTGCTGGGGGGGAGTGAAGGATAGGAGAGTATGTGCTGCTGGGGGGGAGGGAGTGAATGATAGGAGAGTATGTGCTGCTGGGGGGGAGTGAAGGATAGGAGAGTATGTGCTGCTGGGGGGGGTGAAGGATAGGAGAGTATGTGCTGCTGGGGGGAGGGAGTGAAGAATAGGAGAGTATGTGCTGCTGGGGGGAGTGAAGGATAGGAGAGTATGTGCTGCTGAGGGGGGGGAGTGAAGGATAGGAGAGTATGTGCTGCTGGGGGGGAGTGAAGCATAGGAGAGTATGTGCTGCTGGGGGAGAGTGAAGGATAGGAGAGTATGTGCTGCTGGGGGGAGGGAGTGAAGAATAGGAGAGTATGTGCTGCTGGGGGGGGAGTGAAGGATAGGAGAGTATGTGCTGCTGGGGGGAGTGAAGGATAGGAGAGTATGTGCTGCTGGGGGGGAGTGGAGGATAGGAGAGTATGTGCTGCTGGGGGGGGGTGAAGGATAGGAGAGTATGTGCTGCTGGGGGGGGAGTGAAGGATAGGAGAGTAGGTGATGTTGGGGGGGGAAGTAAAGGATAGGAGAGTATGTGCTGCTGGGGGGGGGGGTGAAGGATAGGAGAGTATGTGCTGCTGGGGGGGAGGGAGTGAAGGATAGGAGAGTATGTGCTGCTGGGGGGGGAGTGAAGGATAGGAGAGTATGTGCTGCTGGGGGGGAAGGTGAAGGATAGGAGAGTATGTGCTGCTGGGGGGGGAAGTAAAGGATAGGAGAGTATGTGCTGCTGGGGGGGGAGTATGTGCTGCTGGGGGGGGAAGTGAAGGATAGGGGAGTATGTGCTGCTGGGGGGGAGTGAAGGATAGGAGAGTATGTGCTGGGGGAGGTATGTGCTGCTGGGGGGGAGGGAGTGAAGGATAGGAGAGTATGTGCTGCTGGGGGGGAAAATATGTGCTGCTGGGGGGGAGAGTATGTGCTGCTGGGGGGAGAGTATGTGCTGCTGGGGGGGGGAGTATGTGCTGCTGGGGGGGGGGGAGTATGGGCTGCTGGGGGGGAGAGTATGTGCTGGGGGGGAGAGTATGTGCTGCTGGGGGGAGAGTATGTGCTGCTGGGGGGAGAGTATGTGCTGCTGGGGGGGGGAGTGAAGCATAGCAAAGTATCTGCTGGCAGGGAAGAGGGGAGGGGGTGGAGTGAAGGATAGGAGATCATGTGATGCTGTGGGCGGGGCTCTTCTGGTAGTCAGTAGCAGCAGTGTGAACGCAGCCATACATGTGTGCGGTCCCAGTCCCTCCCCCGCCCCTTTTCATTGATCCCCGGAGACCCCCTCCCCCCCACTATCTCCTCTGGAGGGGATCGTATTCCAGCGTCCATCTCCAGGTGTCATTTGACTTTCCTCCCCGTCCACATGGGGGAGTGACAGTGTCATCAGACCGAACGTTCCCTCCGTTTCACACGAATCCCGCCGTGTTCCCATGGCAACCGCGCTGATTTGCATCGACCCCGGAGGACCGTCATGAAACTCGCTGGGGAGAGGAATCGGCACGACTCGCTGTGAATGTATAATGTGCGCCGTGTCCGCCGGTTCCCGGGCAAAGATCTGCAGAAGATTTACATTGTTTCTATTCGTAACGCCCGTCATCATTAAAGCCGAACTCCGGGGACGCAAATTCACGCCGCTCTGCGTTCATTAATACTTCCGCGAATGTAACCTGGGCAGCAGAGCTCTGACTGGAAGAGGGGGAAGGAGCACAAGGGAGCCAACCTGTCCATGTGCTGACAAGAAGCATGCTGATAGGTGGAGAGAGCTGAGTGACAGAGACCGTACCGGCCTGTCACCCTCCCCCTTCCTATTCTTGGCGTTTTGCAGGTTTCCACGCTGTTAGAGTCTGACCGACAATTACTCTGTCATGCGACATTGTAGCCAAATGGATTTTCTGTCATTTCATTAAGACAGATAGAGATTTATTTTGTATAATTTTTTATATAAGAAAACAAAAGTGAGAATTTAAAAAATGAAGGTTCGCCGTTCTTGAGACCCTAAAATGTCTGGAGAGTGTGCCCCCTTTATGATCAGTGTGCCCCCCTTTATGGTCATTGCACCCCCTTTATGATCAGTGTGCCCCCTTTATGGTCAGTGTGCCCCCTTTATGGTCAGTGTTCCCCTTTATGGTCAGTGTGCCCCCCTTTATTGTCAGTGTGCCCCCTTTATGGCCATTGCACCCTCTTTATGGTCAGTGTGCCCCCTTCATGGTCAGTGTGCCCCCTTCATGGTCAGTGTGCCCCCTTTATGGTCAGTGTGCCCCCTTTTATGGTCAGTGTGCCCCCTTTATGGTCAGTGTGCCCCCTTTATGGCCATTGCACCCTCTTTATGGTCAGTGTGCCCCCTTTATGGTCAGTGTGCCCCCTTCATGGTCAGTGTGCCCCCTTTTATGGTCAGTGTGCCCCCTTTATGGTCAGTGTGCCCCCCTTTATTGTCAGTGTGCCCCCTTTATGGCCATTGCACCCTCTTTATGGTCAGCGTGCCCCCTTTATGGTCATTGCACCCTCTTTATGGTCAGTGTGCCCCCTTTTATGGTCAGTGTGCCCCCCTTATGGTCATTGCACCCTCTTTATGGTCAGTGTGCCCCCTTTTATGGTCAGTGTGCCCCCCTTATGGTCATTGCACCCCTTTTATGGTTAGTGTGCCCCCTTTATGGTCATTGCACCCTCTTTATGGTCAGTGTGCCCCTTTATGGCCATTGCACCCTCTTTATGGTCAGTGTGCCCCCCTTATGGTCATTGCACCCTCTTTATGGTCAGTGTGCCCCCTTTTATGGTCAGTGCGCCCCCTTTATGGCCATTGCACCCTCTTTATGGGCAGCGAGCCCCCTTTATGGTCATTGCACCCCTTTTATGGTCAGTGTGCCCCCTTTATGGTCAGTGTGCCCCCTTTATGGTCAGTGTGCCCCCTTTATGGCCATTGCACCCTCTTTATGGTCAGTGTGCCCCCTTTATGGTCAGTGTGCCCCCTTCATGGTCAGTGTGCCCCCTTTTATGGTCAGTGTGCCCCCTTTATGGTCAGTGTGCCCCCCTTTATTGTCAGTGTGCCCCCTTTATGGCCATTGCACCCTCTTTATGGTCAGCGTGCCCCCTTTATGGTCATTGCACCCTCTTTATGGTCAGTGTGCCCCCTTTTATGGTCAGTGTGCCCCCCTTATGGTCATTGCACCCTCTTTATGGTCAGTGTGCCCCCTTTTATGGTCAGTGTGCCCCCCTTATGGTCATTGCACCCCTTTTATGGTTAGTGTGCCCCCTTTATGGTCATTGCACCCTCTTTATGGTCAGTGTGCCCCTTTATGGCCATTGCACCCTCTTTATGGTCAGTGTGCCCCCCTTATGGTCATTGCACCCTCTTTATGGTCAGTGTGCCCCCTTTATGGCCATTGCACCCTCTTTATGGGCAGCGAGCCCCCTTTATGGTCATTGCACCCCTTTTATGGTCAGTGTGCCCCCTTTATGGTCAGTGTGCCCCCTTTTTATGGTCAGTGTGCCCCCTTTATGGTCATTGCACCCTCTTTATGGTCAGTGTGCCCCCTTTTATGGTCAGTGTGCCCCCTTTATGGTCAGTGTGCCCCCCTTTATGGTCAGTGTGCCCCCTTTTATGGTCAGTGTGCCCCCCTTATGGTCATTGCACCCCTTTTATGGTTAGTGTGCCCCCTTTATGGTCATTGCACCCTCTTTATGGTCAGTGTGCCCCTTTATAGCCATTGCACCCTCTTTATGGTCAGTGTGCCCCCTTTTTATGGTCAGTGTGCCCCCCTTATGGTCATTGCACCCTCTTTATGGTCAGTGTGCCCCCTTTTATGGTCAGTGTGCCCCCTTTATGGCCATTGCACCCTCTTTATGGTCAGTGTGCCCCCTTTATGGTGAGTTTGCCCCCTTTTATGGTCAGTGTGCCCCCTTTATGGTCAGTGTGCCCCCTTTATGGTCAGTGTGCCCCCTTTATGGCCATTGCGCCCTCTTTATGGTCAGTGTGCCCCTTTTATGGTCAGTGTGCCCCTTTTATGGTCAGTGTGCCCCCTTTTATGGTCAGTGTGCCCCCTTTATGGTCAGTGTGCCCCCTTTTATGGTCAGTGTGCCCCCTTTATGGTCAGTGTGCCCCCTTTATGGTCAGTGTGCCCCCTTTTATGGTCAGTGTGCCCCCTTTTATGGTCAGTGTGCCCCCTTTATGGTCAGTGTGCCCCCTTTTATGGTCAGTGTGCCCCCTTTATGGTCAGTGTGCCCCCTTTATGGTCAGTGTGCCCCCTTTATGGTCAGTGTGCCCTGATGTGGGGGGACTGTCCAAATATTGGAACCAAATTCCTCTGCCCCTCGGTGCTCCTCACAATGTCCTCCTCCCTGCTCTGTGGTATAAAGATATATATATACACTATGGGGGCGTACTAATAAACATTCGCACTGCTATTCAATCTGTGAAGCCGCACGCACATTCGTCCTGGGAGTATGGAAACAAAATCAAATGTCACCAGGCTATTTCTTCTCCAGATCGAATATCATTCATTCACAGAGTAGAGAGAGAATCAGGAAAAATACAGCCTTATGTCCACTAGGTGGCGCTGACCATCATAGCCAATAAGTATCGCTCGTCCAACAATCGTCTGCTCCATCTGCGGTATTTTTCTGATTCGCTCTATTCTTTGTGAATGAATAACATTCGACCTGGAGAGCAAATACAGGTAGTTTAATAACCATTTAATTTTCACACAGAACGAATGTAAACGCCGTTTCATTGGACGCACAGCTCTGAAAAAGCTTGAATGAATTCACTTTTCTGTAACCGCCTGACCTGAACCTCTTATACAACCCGCTACCTGAATGGATGTGGTTAATATGGGTCGTTATGGGTGGGTGTGTGTGTGTATCACGGCTACTAGAGGGAGCCGACAATTGTAGCCGATAAATACTTATTTACTATGATCATCAGCTCCATCTGGTGGCCATAATGTGATATTTTCTTGATCCGCTCTACTCTTTGTGAATGAATAACATTCGACCTGGAAAGAAAATGTTTAACCACTTACACAACGCCTTTGCCTCCATACTTAGTGCGCTTTGCCATCTCAGAAAGCTGGGAGGTAGGGAATCCCCCCCCCCCGTGGTGTTACAGGAGAGGCGGAAGGGGAGGGGTTTGTTTAGTTGTTTTTTTTATGCGATTGCTGTGATTGGCCACCATGGTGATATTGAGACACAAAGGAGCACTGATTGGCTGAGCCGTCCAATGACGGCGCAATTTCAGGCATTCAGTAATGATCTGGAGTCAGTGGGACCGCCGTTCCGATCATGTGATCATTGTGACAGCCAATCACAGTGGACATGTGACCAGGGAGCCCCTCCCACGCTCACTGTGTGCTGAGAGTGTGCTTCAGACAAAGGTATGTCGTAATGGTCCGGATCATGTGACCAACAGGCCAGCCAATCACGGTGGTCATGTGATGGGGCGGACTCTTTTTTTTTTTTTGCCACTGAATTGGCAACTCATTCATGTCAATGGACGCCCAGACGAAACGCGCCGAGACGAAACGCACCGAGACGAAACGCGCTCACCACATATAAAAAAGGGCGCCTCCTGGGTCTGGACTGTGATTGGTTTACCGACACACACACACACACGCTCGATTGACCAGAAACCACTCGGCCGAGTCTATATCGATCAGGAGTCCTCGATTGGAGGGTCTTTGGTTGGCAGTTTAGTCGTATTCGATTGAGCAATCGCGTCGGCGTGTTTGGCCACCGTAAATGGATCCGCCTCCAATCGTGATTTTCGGTAAACATTGCATGGAAAAAAGAAAAAAAAAAAGGATGTTGCGTTGTTGGATCGGAAGCGCTGGCGAATCCCTTGTTTGCCATTGATCCGGATCGATTGCAGATTGCTTTGTGTATGGCCACCTTAAGGCTACAAAAACTTTTACCTGGCTATATGCTATACAATCTGATTGTACAGTCTTCTTTATACTGACCATACATCATACAATCTGATTGTACACTCTCCTTTATACCGACCATACATCATACAATCTGATTGTACAATCTCCTTTATACTGACCATACACTACACAAGCTAATCGTACAATTTCCTTTATACGGACCACACATTATACAATCAGATTTTAAAATCTCCTTTATACCGACCATTTATCATACAATCTGATTGTACAATCTCCTTTATACTGACCACACATTATACAATCTGATCGTACAGTCTTCTTTATACCGACCATACAATCTGATTGTACAATCTCCTTTTTACCGACCATACATTGTACAGATTGTACAATCAGATTGCACGAATCAGATTGTATAATCTCCTTTATACTGACCACACATTATACAATCTGATTGTACACTCTCCTTTAGATCCACCAGCAATCAGTTTATATAAATTTAAATGAGATTGTACAATCAGATTGTGTAGTGTATGGTCAGTATCCATTAGATTGTACAATCAGATTGTATAGTCCGTGTAAAAAAAAAAATGTGTTTGATCTTTTGCTTAAAAAAAACAAAAACAAAAAAAAAAATGTTTACTTCCTCCCTGGACAGGAAGTGATGTCGGTTGGGTCAGTGTAGTTGTGTACATGGGAGGAGCCTGTGATACTTGTGTACATGGGAGGAGCCTGTGATACTTGTGTACATGGGAGGAGCCTGTGATACTTGTGTACATGGGAGGAGCCTGTGATACTTGTGTACATGGGAGGAGCCTGTGATACTTGTGTACATGGGAGGAGCCTGTGATACTTGTGTACGTGGGAGGAGCCTGTGATACTTGTGTACGTGGGAGGAGCCTGTGATACTTGTGTACGTGGGAGGAGCCTGTGATACTTGTGTACGTGGGAGGAGCCTGTGATACTTGTGTACGTGGGAGGAGCCGGTGATACTTGTGTACGTGGGAGGAGCCTCTCTACTCTTTGATCGTCTATGGGAACAGCTGGTGGCTCTATCCGAATCGTTTTCTGGGCAGACCGGCGGTAACGGGAAGCCCGAGAAACGCCGGCAAGCGAAAGCCGTTTGCCGGCTGCAAAAAACAGTGTCGGGGGGGGAGGGGGGGTTATGGATGAGATCTTCAGCCACGGATATATAAATGCCGGTTGCCGTGGGTTACTGCGCCGCCACATCGGATGATTTTCACCCAGTCTGACGCAAGGCAGCCGAACAACCAATCAGAGCTCTCCTTTATCCATCCAGACGGTTGCCGTGGGTTACCGCGCTGTGGAGGCCGGGTGGTTCCCCCCCCCCCCCCAGTCCAGCTCAGCACAGTAACACTGAGCAACCAATCAGAGCTCTCCTTTTTTTTTTCTCTGTCCGGCCCAAACTGGAAAGCAAATCTAAACCCGAACACGCCAGTTTTCATGCGTTTCTATGCGTTTTGAGGTGCGTTTTTGGCTCCGGGTTAAGTGCAAGCGAGCCGCAGCAACGAGGGCTCCCTGCAAGCGAGCCGCCGCAAACGAGGGCTCCCTGCAAGCGAGCCGCCGCAAACGAGGGCTCCCTACAAGCGAGCCGCCGCAACGAGGGCTCCCTGCAAGCGAGCCGCCGCAAGCGAGCCGCCGCAACAAGGGCACCCTACGAGCAACCAACCACAACAAGGACACCCTACAAGTGACCCACCACAACAAGGGCACCCTACGATCGACCCACCACAACAAGGGCACCTTACAAGCGACCCACCACAACAAGGGCACCCCAAGAGTGACCCACCACAACAAGGGTATTGTGTGAGCAACTCACCCTAATAAGGGCATCCTGTGAGCGGTCAACCACAACAAGGGCACCCTATGAGCGTCCCAATACAACAAGGCCACCCTACAAGCCACCCACCACAACAAAGACACCCTACGAGCGACCCACAACAGGGGCAGCCTACGAGTGACCCACCACAACAAGGGTATTGTGTGAGCAACTCACCCTAATAAGGGCATCCTGTGAGCGGTCAACCACAACAAGGGCACCCTATGAGCGTCCCAATACAACAAGGCCACCCTACAAGCCACCCACCACAACAAAGACACCCTACGAGCGACCCACAACAGGGGCAGCCTACGAGTGACCCACCACAACAAGGGTATTGTGTGAGCAACTCACCCTAATAAGGGCATCCTGTGAGCGGTCAACCACAACAAGGGCACCCTATGAGCGTCCCAATACAACAAGGCCACCCTACAAGCCACCCACCACAACAATGGCACCCTACGAGTGACCCACCACAACAAGGGCACCCTGTTAGCAACTCACCCTAATAAGGGCATCCTGTAAGCAACCAACCACAACAAGGGCACCCTACGAGCGATCCACCACAACAAGGGCACCTTACGAGCGACCCACCACAACAAGGGCACCTTACGAGCGACCCATCACAACAAGGGCACCTTACAAGCGACCCACCACAACAAGGGCACCTTACAAGCGACCCACCACAACTAGGGCACCCCAAAAGTGACCCACCACAACAAGGGTATCTTGTGAGCAACTCACCCTAATAAGGGCATCCTGTGAGCGGTCAACCAAAACAAGGGCACCCTATAAGCGACCAACCACAACAAGGGCACCCTACAAGCGACCCACCACAACAAGGGCACCCTACGAGCGACCCACTACAACGAGGGCACCCTACGAGCGACCCACTACAACGAGGGCACCCTAGAAGCGTCCCACTAAAACAATAAGTGGACTCTGTGATCAACCTCCTACAATAAGGACACCCTATGAGCATCCGACTACAAGGACACCCTACAAGCATCCTACCAAACAAGTGCATCCCACGAGCGTCACACTACGACATGTGAGCGATGCCAACCCAGGAGCATTTCCTGAGCTTTGCCACGACAAGGGCACCCTACGAGTGTCTCACTATATGGGCAACCTGTGAGCAACCCATCCTAATAAGGATACCCTGCAAGTGACTTACCAGAACAAGGCCACCCTGTGAGAAACCCACCCTAATAAGGGAACACTGAAAGCAACCCACCACAACAAGAGCACCCTATGAGCGAACCACCACAAGGGCAACCCACCACAAGGGCACCCTAGGAGTGACCCACCACAACAAGGGCACCCTACGAGCTTCCCCCTACAACAAGGGTACCCTGTGAGCAAATTACCCTAATAAGGGCATCCTGTACGTAACCCACCACAACAAGGGCACCCTACGATCGATCCTCCACAAGGGCACCCTACGAGCGACCCACCACAACAAGGGCAACCCACCACAAGGGCACCCTACGAGCTTCCCCCTACAACAAGGGCACCCTGTGAGCAACTTACCCTAATAAGGGCATCCTGTACGTAACCCACCACAACAAGGGCAACCTACGATCGACCCTCCACAACAAGGGCACCCCAAGAGTGACCCACCACAACAAGGGTATCTTGTGAGCAGCTCACCCTAATAAGGGCATCCTGTGAGCGGTCAACCACAACAAGGGCACCCTACGAGCGTCCCAGTAAAACAAGGCCACCCTACAAGCGACCCACCACAACAAGGGCACCCTACGAGCGACCCACCACAACAGGGGCAGCCTAAGAGTGACCCACCACAACAATGGCACCCTACGAGTGACCCACCACAACAAGGGCACGCTGTGAGCAACTCACCCTAATAAGGGCATCCTGTACGGAACCAACCACAATAAGGGCACCCTACGACTGACCCTCCACAACAAGGGCACCCTACGAGCGACCCACCACAACAAGGGCACCCTATGAGCGAACCCACCACAACAAGGGCATCCTGTACGTAACCAACCACAATAAGGGCACCCTACGACCGACCCTCCACAACAAGGACACCCTACGAGCGACCCACCACAACAAGGGCACCCTATGAGCGACCCACCACAACAAGGGCACCTTACGAGCGACCCACCACAACAAGGGCACCCCAAAAGTGACCCACCACAACAAGGGCACCCCAAAAAGGGTATCTTGTGAGCAACTCACCCTAATAAGGGCATCCTGTGAGCGGTCAACCAAAACAAGGGCACCCTACGAGCGACCAACCACAACAAGGGCACCCTATGAGCGACCCACTACAAGGGCACCCTAAGAGTGAACCACCACAACAGGGGCACCCTGTGAACAACTCACCCTAATAAGGGCATCCTGTGAGCGGTCAACCAAAACAAGGGCACCCTACGAGCGACCAACCACAACAAGGGCACCCTACGAGCGACCAACTGCAACGTGGGCACCCTAAGAGTGACCCACTACAACAGGGGCACCCTATGAGCGACCCACAACAGGGGCACCCTACGAGCGACCCACCACAACAAGGGCACCCTGTGAACAACTCACCCTAATAAGGTCATCCTGTGAGTGACCAACCACTACAAGCGACCCACAACAACAAGGGCACCCTACAAGCAACCCACCACAACAAGGGCACCCTACAAGCGACCCACCACAACAAGGGCACCCTACGAGCTACCCACAACGTGGGCACCCTATGAGCGACCCACCACAACAAGGGCACCCTGCAAGCATCCCACTCAAACAATAAATGGACCCTGTGATCATCCTACTACAACAAGGAAACCCTGCGAGCATCTGACTACAAGGGCACCCTACGAGCGTCCCACCACAACAAGTGCACCCTGCGAGCGTCCCACCACGACATGTGAGCGATGCCAACCCAGGAGCATTTCCTGAGCTTTGTGTCCCCTCCACCCCCCCACCACCACAATAAGAGGAATCTCCCCTTCTGCCTTCTCTTGTCTTTTGTTGTCCTTTCAGCCTATGGCTGCTCCGGGTCCCTCCCAGCCTCTTCCTCCTCCTCCCCATCCCCTGTATTCATGAGAGCCAGAGTGAGCGAGGAGCAGCCCTAGAGAGCTGGAGGGGGAAGGGTGCAGGACAGGCCACCTCCTGGGCCTCATTGTGGGAGACATATAGAGAAGGGGGGAGAGTGTCTGAGAAGGACTGGAAGGCTCCTGTAGGGGACCCACCAGCACAGGGCCCAGCAGCACACAAACAGGCCAAGGAGCAGCCATTGTTGAGGAAGAGAGCCCAGCAAACAAAGGCCCGGCCTCCCCTCCCAGCCTCCTGCCCCCTCAGCCTGCCATTATCTCCAGGCCCAAAGCCTGCAACCACATTGCATTCCAAACCCTGACATTGCTTTTCTTTTCTTTTTTTTTAATTTTGGGGATTTCCTCCCTCACAGCAGACATGTCTACGCTCCCGGTGTAGGGTTGTTTTTCCCTTTTTTTCCCCCCTCTTTTATCCCCCCCCCCCATTCTGCTTTGTTTCTTAAGGTAAGTGCATGCATGCTTTTGTATGTAAAAGGGGGGTCACTTTAAGGGGGTGCACCTACAAGTGACGGAGGCCTTGCTTTGTATGCAAAATGGGGGAGGGGTAGTTGGGCTGTTTGGTGGGTTACTTTTTTTTTTTTTTTTAAAGGGATTCACCTACATGTGGCGGAAGCCTGTGAGCACTTTCCTTTTGTATGTGAAAACTGGTTATGGGGGAGGGGTAGTTGGGCTGGTTGGGGGGGTCACTTTAAGGAGGGGGGGGTGTCACTTTAAGGGGGTGCACCTACATGTGATGGGGGCCTGGTAAATGCATTGATTTGTGTGTAAAATGGGCAATGCCACGGCAAAGGGGAGGGGGATTTGGGCTGGTGAAGGGGTCACTTTAAGGGGGTGTTGGGCTGGTTGGGGGGGTCACTTTAAGGGGGTGCACCTACATGTGACGGGGGCCTGGTAAATGCATTGATTTGTGTGTAAAATGAGCAATGCTACTGCAAAGGGGAGGGGGATTTGGGCTGGTGAAGGGGTCACTTTAAGGGGGTGTTGGGCTGGTTGGGGGGGTCACTTTAACGAGGTCACTTTAAGGGAGCACACCTACAAGTGACGGAGGCCTGGCAAACGCATTGTATGTAAAACTGGCACTGGCGGTGGGGGAGGGGTAGTTGGGCTGGTTGGGTGTCACTTTAAGGGGGCGCACCTACAAGTGACTGAGGCCTGGCTAACGCATTGTATGTAAAACTGGCATTGGGGGAGGGGTAGTTGGGCTGGTTGGGTGTCACTTTAAGGGGGTGCACCTACAAGTGACGGAGGCCTGGCAAACGTATTGTATGTAAAACTGGCACAAGGGGTGGGGGAGGGGTAGTTGGGCTGGTTGGGGGTCACTTTGAGGGGTTAACTTTAAGGGGGTGCACCTACAAGTGACGGAGGCCTGCGAACGCATTGCTGCTTTGTATGTAAAATGGGCAATGCTACTGCAAAGGGGGGAGTTGGGCTGGTGGGGAGGGGTCACTTTAAGGAAAAGGGGGGGGGGTGTCACTTAAAGGGGGTGCACCTACAAGTAACGGAGGCCTGCAAACGCATTGCCTTGTATGTAAAACGGGCATTGCTAATGCAAAGGGAGCGGGGAAGGGGTAGTTGGGCTGGTGTGGGGGGTCACTTTAAGAAGGTGGGGTATCACTTTAAGGGGGTGCACCTACAGTTGACGTATCACTTTAAGGGGGCGCACCTACAGTTGACGAAGGTCTGCAAACGCATTGTATGTAAAACTGGCACAGGGGGTGGGAGTTGGGCTGGTTGGGGGTCACTTTAAGGAGGGGGTGACTTTAAGGGGGTGCACCTACAGTTGACGTATCACTTTAAGGGGGCGCACCTACAGTTGATGAAGGTCTGCGAACGCATTGTATCTAAAACTGGCACAGGGGGTGGGAGTTGGGCTGGTTGGGGTAACCCTAAGGGGGGGGTCACTTTAAGGAGGGTGTATCTACTGTTGACAGAGGCCTGTGAATGCATTGTATGTAAAACTGGTACGTGGGGAGGGGTAGTTGGGGTAACCCTAACGGGGGTGTCACTTTAAGGGGGGGGTGCACCTACAGTTGACGGAGTCCTGCAAATGCATTGTATGTAAAACTGGCACCGGGGGGGTGAGGGAGGGGTGCTTTGTATGTGAAATGGGTAACGGGGGTGGAGGGGGGGTGTCACTTTAAAGGGGTCCACCTACAGGTGACGGGGGGGCCTGTAAACGCATTGTATGTATAACGGGAAACGCAAATGCAAAGGGGGTGGTTGGGCTGGCGGGGGGGGAGGGACACTTTAAGGGGGTGCACTTACAATTGATTGGGGGGGCTATAAATGTATTGCTTTGTATGTAAAATGGGGAGGGGGTGGTTGAGCTGGTGCGGTGGGGTCCCTTTAAGGGGGGTCACCAACAAATGACGAACACAACGCCTCTTATAACAATAAAGTTTTTTTTTTTTTTTCTTAAAGTGACAGCGTGTTATTTAATCCAGCCGTAACCCCCTCCCCCCAAAGGAAGGGGGTCATTACTTTTTTGATACTTGTATTTCTTTATTTGATACGTTCTGTGATTTTTTACGATTGGGACAATAACATTGATATGTCCGGGGGTCAATCATAGATGTGCGCCCCCCCCCCCCCCCCGATGTAGGACTGAGTTTTCTACGAGTCGCAAAGCCTCCCCCGTGGAGGTGATTGGGTGATTGTTGGCGCACACATTGGCAGACAGGATGGAGATTGCGCCTCCAGGAAGTAGCGGTGTGTGCGACTTGCGAACGTTCGGTGGGTATAGAAAAAAATAAATTATTCGATAGAAAACGATCGATCGAAGGTGCAGAGATCGATACGTCTGGCAATGAAGCGTCAGGTTAAATAAAAAAAAAAAAATATATATATATATATATATATATATATATATATATATATATATATATATATATATATATATATATATATATATATATATATATATATATTAGATAGACACAATGCATCCTTACAGTTGAATTTCAGGCGTCCTGTCGCTTTAAATGCTTCGTTTAGGCCAGCTTGGCCCAAACTAAGCATTTAAAGTGACAGGACGCCTGAAATTCAGCATCCAATGCTACAATCTGTAATGTCTAGGAGATTGGACGCCGTTCGTATTTCATGTAGCGGTGAACGTGTAGCTCGCTTTTCTTTTTTTCTTTTTTTTTTGCGATTTAACATGCAAAAACGTCGCCGAAAACCGCGCCAAGATAAGTGGCCAAATGCGCTCGGCTCGGGGGGCCAAAATTTGGTCCTGGAGCTCCTTATCGCTCCCAGTTCAGTGAATGGGCACTGGGCGGCTCTCATCTTGGCGCGATTTTCGTGCGTTTTTGTTCGATAATCGCAGCAAAATCGCGCCACGTTTGGGGGGCGCCATTATCAATGGCACCACAAGGGCGTTTCGCGTGTTTAACCGCAATTCTGGAACCTCAGGCAGAATTTTGTGCTTTGAGGCAGGAATGTTTTTTTGTTTTTTTTTTTAACATGATTTTTGCACGGGTTGTAACAAAATCGTTCCGCGTTTGGGGTGCGATTGCGAATGAATGGCGCGCCAAACGTGAATTGCGCATTTTTGCCACGATTTTAGTGCGACTTAGAATTGTGGGTAGAACGGCGCCGATTCTACTCGCGATTCCAAATCGGTTAGGTGTGCACAGGGACTTCTAATGTGAAAGGAAATCTGAGCAGCGAGGGGGGGAGGGGGAGGGGTGATGTTGACTTTCATTCTTTTATAAGATACAAATGTTTTGTTTTAATGTAACTTTTCCATCAAAATACAAAGAACACAAAGTATCAAAACATCCCGGAGAACTTTGTATTTTGTATCGCTTTTTATGACTCGGCCTGAAGGATTCTCAACCCATTTCCTCTCCTTTCTGTACAACGCCACCCAATATGTCAGCCCCTCGTCCAATCAGCGCTCACCGCTGACTTTATTCTTCCGGTGGTCACTTATGCCGGGATATTTCCAGACGTCTTTTAATTTGTCAATTTTATTAATAATAATGTTGTTATTATTATTTACAATAAAGGATTTGTATAGCGCCAATAGTGTGTGCTGCAACGACTTGCCGCCCATCGGACGTCCTCGGGATGGTGGGCGCATCCGCAGCATAATTTTCAGCCGGCGCTTCCCTTTTGTAAGGACCAGTTCACACCATAGAAACGCAGTCCGGATGTGGTCCAGATGCTTTTCTGCTTGTGTGTATTTAATGTGTTCCAGTGTGTTTTCATGGTGCGTTTTTGATGCGTTCCAGTGTGTTTTCATGGTGCGTTCCAGTGTGTTTTCATGGTGCGTTCCAGTGTGTTTTCATGGTGCGTTCCAGTGTGTTTTCATGGTGCGTTCCAGTGTGTTTTCATAGTGCGTTTTTGATGCTTTCCAGTGTATTTTCATGGTGCGTTTTTGGTGCGTTTTTGATGCGTTCCAGTGTGTTTTTATGGTGTGTTTTTGATGCGTTCCAGTGTTTTCATGGTGCGTTCCAGTGTGTTTTAATGGTGCGTTTTTTAATGCGTTCCAGTGTGTTTTCATGGTGCGTTCCAGTGTGTTTTCATGGTGCGTTCCAGTGTGTTTTCATGGTGCGTTTTTGATGTGTTCCGGTGTGTTTTCATGGTGCGTTCCGGTGTGTTTTCATGGTGCGTTCCGGTGTGTTTTCATGGTGCGTTCCGGTGTGTTTTCATGGTGCGTTCCGGTGTGTTTTCATGGTGCGTTCCGGTGTGTTTTCATGGTGCGTTTTTGATGTGTTCCAGTGTGTTTTCATGGTGCGTTCCGGTGTGTTTTCATGGTGCGTTCCGGTGTGTTTTTATGGTGCGTTTTTGATGTGTTCCAGTGTTTTCATGGGTGCGTTCCAGTGTGTTTTCATGGGTGCGTTCCAGTGTGTTTTCATGGGTGCGTTCCAGTGTGTTTTCATGGGTGCGTTCCAGTGTGTTTTCATGGGTGCGTTCCAGTGTGTTTTCATGGTGCGTTTTTGGTGCGTTTTTGATGCGTTCCAGTGTTTTCATGGTGCGTTTTTGATGCGTTCCAGTGTTTTCATGGTGCGTTTTTGATGCGTTCCAGTGTGTTTTCATGGTGTGTTTTTGATGCGTTCCAGTGTTTTCATGGTGCGTTCCAGTGTGTTTTAATGGTGCGTTTTTAATGTGTTCCAGTGTGTTTTCATGGGTGCGTTCCAGTGTGTTTTCATGGGTGCGTTCCAGTGTGTTTTCATGGGTGCGTTCCAGTGTGTTTTCATGGGTGCGTTCCAGTGTGTTTTCATGGTGCGTTCCAGTGTGTTTTCATGGTGCGTTTTTAATGTGTTCCAGTGTGTTTTCATGGGTGCGTTCCAGTGTGTTTTCATGGGTGCGTTCCAGTGTGTTTTCATGGGTGCGTTCCAGTGTGTTTTCATGGGTGCGTTCCAGTGTGTTTTCATGGTGCGTTTTTGGTGCGTTTTTGATGCGTTCCAGTGTTTTCATGGTGCGTTTTTGATGCGTTCCAGTGTTTTCATGGTGCGTTTTTGATGCGTTCCAGTGTGTTTTCATGGTGTGTTTTTGATGCGTTCCAGTGTTTTCATGGTGCGTTCCAGTGTGTTTTAATGGTGCGTTTTTAATGTGTTCCAGTGTGTTTTCATGGGTGCGTTCCAGTGTGTTTTCATGGGTGCGTTCCAGTGTGTTTTCATGGGTGCGTTCCAGTGTGTTTTCATGGGTGCGTTCCAGTGTGTTTTCATGGGTGCGTTCCAGTGTGTTTTCATGGTGCGTTTTTGATGTGTTCCAGTGTGTTTTCATGGGTGCGTTCCAGTGTGTTTTCATTGTGCGTTTTTGGTGCATTCCAGTGTGTTTTTATGGTGCATTTTTGGTGCGTTCCAGTGTGTTTTCATGGTGCGTTCCGGTGTGTTTTCATGGTGCGTTCCGGTGTGTTTTCATGGTGCGTTCCGGTGTGTTTTCATGGTGCGCTCCGGTGTGTTTTCATGGTGCGCTCCGGTGTGTTTTCATGGTGCGCTCCGGTGTGTTTTCATGGTGCGCTCCGGTGTGTTTTCATGGTGCGCTCCGGTGTGTTTTCATGGTGCGCTCCGGTGTGTTTTCATGGTGCGCTCCGGTGTGTTTTCATGGTGGGTTCCGGTGTGTTTTCATGGTGCGTTTTTGATGTGTTCCAGTGTTTTCATGGTGCGTTCCAGTGTGTTTTCATGGTGCGTTTTTGATGCATCCATTGCTTCCCCCCCCCACACTCCCTTTTTTCTTAACCTTGAGGGCCAGTTCACACCATACGCAGTCCAGTGAGGTTTTTTTTTCTGCATCAAAAACGCATGGAAAATAGGTTATTTGGTTTCCAATGGCATGGTCCACTTTCAGAAAAAAAATTCCGGCTCCTGATAGAAGTGACTTGAGTGGCTGAATCGCAAACCCCATCACTTCTTCTGCGGGTGGCAGAAAGGGGGTCCCATCCCCCCCCCCCCCCCCTCCCGCCGCTGCCTTTTCGGGCTCTACCATCCAATCGCGGTGACGGTTGCACAGACCGGAGGGAAACGGACGGATGTTGTTCCTCCCTCCCTGTGACCCGGGAACTGGGAGTATGTCGTTGTCACTTCCGGCTCCGCCCCTTTGTTTACCTGCTCGTTAACAGCCAGGAAAGCAGCCGATCAGACCGATCTGTGTATTATTATTATTATACAGGATTTATAAAGCACCAACAGTTTACGCAGCGCTTTACAACTTAAGGGCAGACAGTACAAATACAATACATATTAATTATTTTTTATTCAGCTGTCAGCGGAGAAGCCCGTTGACAGCTGAGGACTTATCGGTTGTTAAGGATGCCGCGGCCGGCTTCCCCACCCGCTCCTTAACAACCAGCTATTCACTGTGCCAAAGCTTTACCCAATCAGGGCTTAGAATCACACAGTGCATTGTGGGACGCTCACCTCCCACCGGGCGCCCTGCAAATTCCAGTGTTCACCAACTCTAAGGTCCCCTTTCACACTGGGGCGGTTTGCAGGCGCTATTGCGCTAAAAATAGCGCCTGCAAGCCGACCTGAAACAGCGGCCATGATCAGTGCCATCTTCATAGCATCATGGGCCCCCTAGGGCAAAGAAATGCATTGGGGCCCCAACAATGAAGATGGTGACCTGCGGCGCGCTACGCTGTCTGAGTCCGAAGATGGCAGAGGTGGGTGGAGCCGATCTAGTTTTCTAGCCACGTAGGCGGCACGCTATAAATGCTGGGGCGGCCGCGTCATGCTCTGAATGCTGGGGGCGGCCGGCAATTCTAGCATCCAGTGCAGTCAAGTGGCATGCCAGAGCTTCGGCGGCTTGGCGCCCCTTCTCTGTGGCAGCTTACAGCGTCGGGGCGTGGTGCACCCGCCTAGGATCGGCCCTGCCCGTCCTGATGGGGCCACATGGGCACCTGGGCTGTGCCCAGGTGTGCCCACTGGATAAGATGGCCCTGGCCACTGTGTCTCCAGTGTGAAAGCCCTAAAGGCTTTCACACTGGAGCGGTGCGCTAGCGGGGCCGCTCCAAAAGTTCTGCTAGCCGCGTCTTTGGAGCCGGGGGTGTTTACCGCTCCTTCCCATTGAAAGCAATGGGAAACCGCGGCTATACCGCAGAAGCCCATCGTGGGTGGTATTAACTCTTTTTCAGCCGCTAGCGGGGGGGGGTAAAACTGCACCGCTAGCGGCCGAATACCGCCGCAATTCCAACTGTAAAGCGCAGCTAAAAATAGCGCATGCTTTACCGCCACCGCAACTCCCGCCCCAGTGTGAACGTTGAGCATGCGCAAGGCCTACAATATAAAGGAGACAGAGACATACAAATCCCACTTCCCCTTTTTAAAAAATGTTGTGTGTTTTTTTGCGCAGCGTAATTTTATGTCCGCATTTTACTGGTTTTAGGCGCATGGTCGCCGTCCTTTCCGTTGCGTTCAGTCTACTTTCATAGGGGGGGGGGGGGAGTTGTCGGTTGGTGTTTTTTGTCATAATCAGCTTTAATGTTGCTGCACCGCGCTTTTCTGTTTTGGCGCCCCAGACCCAGGGAGGAGTAATGAACTTTTTTTTTTTTGGAGCGGCATCACAGCTGCGCAATTCCTACATTTTTTTTTTTTTTTTTTTTTTTAAAGTTGCGTTTTGCCACGCGCATTCGGAAACAGGCTGCAGTTACGAGTTGTTGTTGGCAGCCCAAGCGCAGCTAGCAGCCGCACGTCAAAACATAGTAGAAAGTCGCACTGAAAAAAAAAAAACACTCAACGCGCCACAAGGTACTTTTTTTTTATTTTTTTATTTTTTTTAGAGCTTTTGTCACACACAGGGGGAAGTCCTTTCAAGTAAATGGGCTGCCCTAGGCATGACGTGGATTTAACATTTGGAAAAAAAACGTGAGCGGGAACGCGCGTTTCCCCGCTACGCTCTGGTGTGACTGGAGCCTTGAAGCGGCTTCATGCTGCCCTAACCTGCGATTTTATTTATTTATTTTTTTGCTAAATGTAGCTAGCCCACGTTTTTCATTCGCTTTAGCTGCGCTTTTCCATATATTTCTATGGGGTCCTGCTTTTGTGCGGTTTCAGACAGCGTACCGAAACTCCCGCATGCTGCTTCTCCGGGGCGCTTTATAAAACTGCAACAAAACAAATCATTTTTTTTTTTTTCCCCCAGGGAAAAAATAAATAAAAATTGAAAGATCGAATTTTCTTATGTACACGCCGTATTTAAATGTTGGATCATGAAATGATGAGCCTGATTATTTATTGCGTTGGAAAGAGTCATTTGTAGAAACTTGTCATGACAAATATTTGCGAGAGATTCTGATTGGTTGCTGGGTCTCAATCATTTTTTTTTTTATTCTTTTTAGTGTGTGTGTGTTTATGTATATATATATATATATATATGTATGTATGTATGTATATATAATATTATTTATATATATATATATATATATATATATATATATATAAAATTATAGTCGCGCCCCCCCCCCCAAAAAAATTATACATTATTATTTTAATTTATTTTTTTAAATAGGGAGACCAAGCAACCATTCATATATACCTCCAAAATGATTTTATATATATAATTTTTAAGAATTTTTTTTTTTTAGGTATGATTGGTTGCTTGGTCTCCCTATTAAAAATAAATAAATTATATAATGTATAATTATTTTTTTGGGGGGGGCGGGGTGACTAATTTTTCTTTCTTTAAATTCTTATTTATATATATATATATATATATATATATATATATATATATGAGAGAGAGAGAATTTAAAGAACATTATAGTCACCCCCCCCCCCAAAAAAAATGATATATTTATTTTTTAATAGGGAGACCAAGCAACCAATCATATATACCTCAAAATGATTTATATATATATATATATATAGCTTTGCTTTGTCGAAATGTTGAAGCCATCATGGCTCTACCTGTATAAATGGTCTGCTATTGATCTTCTGCCTCCAGCCTCCCTACAGCGTTCCAGGCATGCATGGGTTAAGGAGACAGCTCAGAGGAAGCTAGTGATAGTAATCCCTCCCCTCCCCCACCTTTTTTTTTTCAGTCCCATCCCCCCCTCTTCTGGTGGCTTTATGGCAGCTTTGATATTTTCTCTCCTTGCTAAAACAAATGATGACTTCAAAGAAAAATAAACAATTGCATCCTGCTCTAGAAAAATGTCCAAATCTGCTAATCAATCGTCCCACGATTATTAGCCCAGCTTCAGGAAATTTTCATGCGGCGCAAACGACTGACAAGCTGCGAGTGATCAATTACAATTTTTTTTTTTTTTTTTTTTTATCATTGTTACTTTTGCAAGCTGCTTTTTATTTTATTTTTTTAGGACGTTATCTGAAATATTTTTTAAATACTTCTTTTTTTTTTTTTTTTTCTATCTATCTTTTTAATATAAATATATACACTTTTTTATGGTTTGTCACATGGTATGTTGCTGATATTTTTTTACATTTTTTTTTATTATTATTAATAAACAGTTTGTGCAGCGCTTTACAATAGGTCCTATTCCTACCTCCTTCTTTTATTTTACATTCATTGAACAAATAAAATAAATATGCATAACGCCCAAAGGCCCCCCTTCACGCTTGTTCAGCCCATTCATTTCACATTGTCGCCCAAAAAGAAGCTTCTGCTCCTTTCTGGCAACAAGCTTCACGCGGTTTACCGCAGTTGCCGTGTGACAATCGCAGCAGAAATGCATCGTGTTTGGGGTGCTGTTAAAGCAAGGGGTGTCAACCTCCAATTTTAATCGCGGGCTGCATCAGCGTTATGGCTGCCCTGGAAGGTTGTATCTGTAAGATGATATACATTTTATCCAGGGCTTTTTTTTTTCTCTCAAAGAATAGGTGCAGGAACTCAACTGCGCTCCCCCCGCCCAACCGCGTTGAGCGGTGGATGTGGTCAAAATTGCACTAACAGCAAGAGGATCTTAAAGTAGTGATAAATACCAGGATTGTATTCAGTGCTGAGTGCAGGGGTGCGCCCTGTACAGAGTGCCGAGTTCAGGGGTGCGCCTTGTACACAGCAGGAGGATCTTAAAGGAGTGATAAATACCAGGATTGTATTAAGTGCTGAGTGCACGGGTGCGCCGTGTACGAAGTGCAGGGGTGCGCCCTGTACAGAGTGCCAAATTCAAGGGTGCACCGTGTGCAGGGGTGCACCGTGTACACAGCAGGAGGATCTTAAAGGAGTGATAAATACCAGGATTGCGTTAAGTGCTGAGTGCAGGGGTACGCCGTGTTTTGAGTGTAGGGGTGTGCCTTGTACAGAGTGCAGGAGTGCCCTGTTTGCAGCCATGTGCAGAGTTCACGGGTGCGCTGTGTACAGAGTCCCGTGTGCAGGGGTGCCTTGTGTGCAGGGTTCAGGGGTTCCTCCTTCGTGTGTAGTGGTTCAAGGGTTCCTCCTTCGTGTGCAGTGGTGCGTGCCGAGTGTAGGGTTGCGCGCCAAATCAGGAGTGCACGCCATGCGCAGTGCGGCGCGTACAGAGTGCCGGGGGAAGCTCTGTGCAGAATCCAGGGTTCAAGGGTGCGCTGTGTACACAATGTGGGTTTTGGGGGTGGGCTATGTGCAGGGTTCCACCACCTCCAACTAAAAAAAAAGCCCTGGGTGCGAGGGCTACATGAAATGGCCTGGCGTTTGACACGCGTGTGTCTTTTTTTAAAGAATAATGTCACCCAAAACCGCATTCTGGAGCAATTTTGGATCACCGGCAAAATCGCGGTGAATCAGCCTACAATCTCATACCGCAAGATGTAAACGGGGGCCTAGAGTGCATCATAAAAATGCAGATACAAAGATGTGAGCATAGCCTTAGGTGAACCGCATGGTCTGCAATCTATTATCTGATATTCCAATCGCTTTAAAGCTGCACATACTTGTAGATTTGATTTCCCGACCCCCCCCCCCCCCCACACACACACTCTATTGCATGGGTGCTCAACCTGTGGCTCTCCAGCTGTTGCAGAACTTCAAGTCCCATCATGCCTCTGCCTTTGGGAGTCATGCTTGTAACAGTCAGTAGCTTGCAATGCCTCATGGGAATTGTAGTTCTGAAACAGCTGGAGAGCCACAGGTTGAGCACCCATGCTCTATTGGATAGAGGAATCCTCCCGCTGTGCCAAGCAAATAGACTTCCCAATTGTCAGAATACGCTGTTCAGTGCTGCTTGGGCCTTGAAGGGGGCACACCCCCTGAAAGCTTGTCCTGAACGTTTGGATGTCAGTGCAAATAAAAAAAAGTTTTTATTATTTTGAACACCCCTGACCCCCCCCCCCCCTTATCTACGCCCCCGATTGTTCCTGGGTGTAAAGCAGATCCCACAGCTGCTTTTTTATGTCCGTCTTGCTAAAGAGTTGTACTTGTTTTGTGATGATGCATCTTTGATTGTGATGTCGGTGTCGTGGTTACCAGCCTTGTAGCTTGGAGATTCCAAGTTGGGTTCTTATGAAGGCCACAGCTTCATAGTCTTCTGTTCTTGGTTGGGTTCCTCTCCACCATTGAAAGATTACCGGGATTGTTTTTTGAATTGCACCCAGAGTGGCCCTACAATGGGTGTATTAGATGAGTGTTGACCAATCTGGCCGATGATCTCCTGAAGAAGTGGCTTGACGAAGCCATGAAACGTCTTGTCTTCAGCATTACAGAAAAGTCCAGTTTATTGTGACTAACCACTGCCAACTATAAAGTTCAATGGTTTCCATAACCGACAAAAAAGGTATTTATTTTATGTTGCTGTCTCCGTAGTTGTTCGTTGGGGTGTCTTGCAAGACATTGGTCATCGAGAAGATTTCTCTTTACAGCAGTAGTCAATGAGGGGGGGGGGGGGATGTTCTGTAATGGTGAAGATGTTTTGACGTGTCTCAAAATCACTCCTTCAGTTCCTTTTAAAAAAATAAAAATAAAGAGCAGCTTGAAGGACTGAAATGTGGCTTTTCAAGAAGCTCAAAAATGGTTGGTCACACTCATCTGGACTTGTTCTGTAAGGCTGTGAAGGTGTTTCGTAGCTTTTCCAAGATACTTCAGAAGTGGCTTTGGCCGAAGGGCTGCAGAAGTGGCTTTGGCCGAAGGGCTGCAGAAGTGGCTTTGGCCGAAGGGCTGCAGAAGTGGCTTTGGCCGAAGGGCTGCAGAAGTGGCTTTGGCCGAAGGGCTGCAGAAGTGGCTTTGGCCGAAGGGCTGCAGAAGTGGCTTTGGCCGAAGGGCTGCAGAAGTGGGCTTGGCCGACACCATGAATTGTCTTCTCCAACATTACAGAAAAGTCCAGTTAAATGTGACCAACCACGGTTAACTATAGAACACAATGGTTTCCTTAACTGCCAAAACAGGTATTTATGTATTATGCAGGCTCCGTAGTTGTTGGTGTTAGTGGGTGTCTCTTGCAAGACGTTGGTGGTCATTGAGAAGATTTTTCCTTGCAGTAGTAGTCAATGGGGAAAAAAAAAATTCTTACAGATGGCTAAAAAGATTGATGGTGTCAGTGGTTACTTATCCCCGAGGCAGAAATTGCTCATTCCTCAAGAACACCTAACAACCTCTGGAGGAACCCTAGTTGAGAGAGGCTGGTATTGCTAGTAATGGTTATTCATATTCAACTGGACTTGTTCTGTAATGTTTAAGATGTTTTGTAGCTTCTCCAAGCCACTTCATGAGTTCCTAAAGACATGATGTACAGAAGCTCCAGAAAATTGTGACTTGGAGAAGCTTAGTAGTTGCATACATTCATCTAGACTGGTTCTGTAATAATGAAGAGGTTTTGTAGTGTCTCAAAACCACTTGAGTTCCTAAAAAAAAAATTGGCCCAGAGAAGCTTGAAGAAGTGACGTTTAGAGAAGCTTAATAATAATTGGTCATTCATCTGGACTAGTTCTGTAATGCTCAAGGTGTTTCGTAGCTTCTCCAAGACACTTCGCTTCCCGAAGAAGTGGCTTGGCTAAGCCATGCAAAGTCTTCTCTTCAACATTACAGAAAAGTTCAGTTAAATGTGACTAACCACTCTTGAAAAGAGTTCTCCTTACAGTTGTAGTCAAATTTTTTTTTCTTACAGATCGCTTAAAAGATTGATGTTGTCAATGGTTACTTTATCCCCAAAGCAGAAATTGCCCATTCCTCGAGAACCCCTAACACCCTCTGTTTGAACCCTAGTTGAGAGAGGCTGGTATTGCTAGTAGTGGTTATTCACATTCAACTGGACTTGTTCGGTAAAGTTGAAGATGTTTTGTAGCTTCTTCAAGCCACTTCAGTTCCTGAAGATGTGGTTTACAAAGGCTTCAGGAACTGAAGTGACTTGGAGAAGATTAGTAGTAGTTCCATACATTCATCTGGACTGGTTCTGTAATGTTGAAGATGTTTTGTTGTGTCTCAAAACTTTTTCAGTTCCTAAAAAAAAAAAAGTGGCCTAGAGAAGCTTGAAGGACTAAAGAAGTGGCTGTTAGAGAAGCTTAATAATGGTTGGTCATTCATCTGGACTTGTTCTGTAATGCTGAAGGTGTTTCGTAGCTTCTCCAAGACACTTCAGTTCCTGAACAAGTGGCAAGGCTAAGCCATGCAAAGTCTTCTCTTCAACATTACAGAAAAGTTCAGTTAAATGTGACTAACCACTGCTAGCTATAGAAGACCATGGTTTCTATAACTGCCAGAAGAGAGGTATTTATGTATTGTGCAGGCTCCGTCATTGTTGGGGTCTCTTGTAAGATGCTGTATTTTCTGTAAAATATATATGCACATGAGCGTATAATTTTTTTGGGGGAGTAGATCTTGGGTAAGAGTTCCCACACTTTTTTCCCCAGGACTTGACCCCTGATTCAACTGGGCTTGTTCGGTAAAGTTGAAGACGTTTTGTAGCTTCTTCTAGCCACTTCAGTTCCTAAACATGTGGCCTACAGAAGCTTCAGGAACTGAAGAGGTGGCTTGGAGAAGCTTAGTAGTTACATTCATCTGGACGTGTTCCATAATGTTGAATATATTTCATAGCTTCTTCTAGCCACGTCTTTAGTTCCCTGAAGACGTGGCTTACAGAAGCTTCAAAAACTGAAGTGACTTGGAAAGCCTAGTAGTAGTTTGTTACATTCATCTGGTGTTGAGGATGTTTAGTAGCGTCTCAAAACCTCTTCAGTTCCTAAAAAAAAAAAGTGACCTAGAGAAGCTTGAAGAAGTGGCTGGGAGAAGCTTAACAATGGTACTTTGTCACATTTATCTGGACTTTATTCTGTAATGTTGAAGATGTTTCGTAGCTTCTCTAAACCACTTCTTCAGTTCCTGAAGAAGTGGCTTGGCGAGGGCTGGAAGGAAGAGGCTTGGCGAGGGCCTCGACGCATTGCCTGGCCGGGCGTCTCGCCACATTGCCTGGCCGGGCCTCGCCACATTGCCTGGCCGGGCCTCGCCACATTGCCTGGCCGGGCCTCGCCACATTGCCTGGCCGGGCCTCGCCACATTGCCTGGCCGGGCCTCGCCACATTGCCTGGCCGGGCCTCGCCACATTGCCGGGCCTCGCCACATTGCCTGGCCTCGCCACATTGCCGGGCCTCGCCACATTGCCTGGCCTCGCCACATTGCCTGGCCTCGCCACATTGCCGGGCCTCGCCACATTGCCTGGCCTCGCCACATTGCCTGGCCTCGCCACATTGCCTGGCCTCGCCACATTGCCTGGCCTCGCCACATTGCCTGGCCTCGCCACATTGCCTGGCCTCGCCACATTGCCTGGCCTCGCCACATTGCCTGGCCTCGCCACATTGCCTGGCCTCGCCACATTGCCTGGCCTCGCCACATTGCCTGGCCTCGCCACATTGCCTGGCCTGGCCTCGCCACATTGCCTGGCCGGGCCTCGCCACATTGCCTGGCCGGGCCTCGCCACATTGCCGGGCCTCGCCACATTGCCGGGCCTCGCCACATTGCCGGGCCTCGCCACATTGCCGGGCCTCGCCACATTGCCTGGCCTCGCCACATTGCCTGGCCTCGCCACATTGCCTGGCCTCGCCACATTGCCTGGCCTCGCCACATTGCCTGGCCTCGCCACATTGCCTGGCCTCGCCACATTGCCTGGCCTCGCCACATTGCCTGGCCTCGCCACATTGCCTGGCCTCGCCACATTGCCTGGCCTCGCCACATTGCCTGGCCTCGCCACATTGCCGGGCCTCGCCACATTGCCTGGCCTCGCCACATTGCCTGGCCTGGCCTCGCCACATTGCCTGGCCGGGCCTCGCCACATTGCCGGGCCTCGCCACATTGCCGGGCCTCGCCACATTGCCGGGCCT
The DNA here is from genome assembly GCF_905171775.1 of Rana temporaria. Classification (NCBI taxonomy): domain Eukaryota; kingdom Metazoa; phylum Chordata; class Amphibia; order Anura; family Ranidae; genus Rana; species Rana temporaria. Next base: position 5,598,850 of record NC_053496.1, read on the forward strand.
CGCCACATTGCCGGGCCTCGCCACATTGCCTGGCCTCGCCACATTGCCTGGCCTCGCCACATTGCCTGGCCTCGCCACATTGCCTGGCCTCGCCACATTGCCTGGCCTCGCCACATGGCCTGGCCTTGCCTCGCCACATGGCCTGGCCTTGCCTCGCCACATTGCCTGGCCGGGCCTTGCCTCGCCACATTGCCTGGCCGGGCCTTGCCTCGACACATTGCCTGGCCGGGCCTTGCCTCGACACATTGCCTGGGCGGGCCTTGCCTCGACACATTGCCTGGCCGGGCCTTGCCTCGACTCATTACATTTAGACCCGACGCATCACCTCGACTTGTTACATTGTAGTTCTCTAGAAAAGTTTTGCTTGTAGGATAGACGTCATTTATGAATCCTCTACTGTACTCTCACCTATATGGACTCTTCCGTAGCAGACGTATTGTGTTCTTCATCTTTGAGCTCGGAGTGTGGGAACATTCTCCAGCACATCAGCCGGCGGGATTTCTGAAGTGCGCCCATTGTTACCTGTGAAGGATTGGCACTGTGACTATTGTTGTAATTCACCTTGAATGTTGTCGGTGTGCGCTCCACGTCCCGGTGTAATATATTGCTGGGAGACACAATGAGAACTACAGACTTCTATAGTAATCTGTAGCAACCAACCTCCACGCATCTTTCTTTGGTGCGATGACCCTGATCTGAAACCTCGTTATTATTTATATCGAGACAGAAGTTTGCACAGAGATTTACAATCTAAAAAATGGAGACGGCACGGTTACAAGAGGATTGGAAGGACTCTGCTTTAGAGAGCTTACAATCTAAAAGGGAGGCGAAGTGATACAAAATGCAGTAACTGAGGAGATGAGCCAATGAAAGAATTAAAAGTTCAGTTCAGGCTGAGGTGGGATAGTTCAGGGATCCCATAAAGGTAGGCCCGAGCAAAATCCAAAATTACAAAAACAATATATATATATTTTTTTGGGGAGTGCACATGGGGCACAGCATAATGTTGGGGGGGGGGGGTCAGGGCCCCCTCTGCCCCCCCCCAGGGACACCATTGATGATTGGCGTGTACGCTGCCCATCAGGGCTGCTGATAAGGCAGTACAGCCAGTCCTCCTGCCGGGGCCCTATCAGTTTAAAGAAGGGCCCAGGCACAGGAGATCTTGCTGTGTACTGTCATATTGCAGACACCGATCCTCTTCTGCCTCCCCTTGCAGCTCTGCCAGCTTCTCCTCCTCTCCTTCCCTCAGGCTACACTGCAGGGGGATTGGTTCTAGCACATGTGCCCCTTCCTTCTGCTGTCCGGCCCTCCTGTGTTCCTCTTTCTCCCACAACACTGCAGCCTTCCCTCCTCTCCCACAAAACTGACCCTTTCCGGAATGAACAGAGTGAGTGATCGGTACCAATCATGTGTCCATTCATCACTAAAGCATACTAAACTGTGTTCACTATGCTTCAGTTTGTGAATGTGCTGGAAGCCTCAGAGCTTTTCCTATTCATCAGTGCAGCGGAGACAGGGACTGATAAATCTATGTCCTCAGTCACTTTTGGCAGGGGAGGGGGGTCCTGGCAGGTAAGCTGTATTGGGCCCCATGATTTCTAACAGCAGCCCTGCTGTCCATGCATGGCCAGATGCTTTGCTTTCTTGTAGCTAGAAGGTAGTTGCACATGCACGGTGTGTTTTTTGTGTTGGCTGTGGGTGGATGGGGTGATAAGCGGGTATGTTGGAGCACAACTGGATACCAGTAGCTGTCAGGGCTGACGGAGAGCTGTGGCCCACTGGTTGCCAGCCACTTATCTGGAGCATGTGTGCAGTGAAGGGAAGCACTCCCTTACCACTGTGCCCCTGGGTGGCTGTCCCTCCTGCCCATGATGCCCTGGGTGGCTGTCCCTCCTGCCCATGATGCCCTGGGTGGCTGTCCCTCCTGCCCATGATGCCCTGGGTGGCTGTCCCTCCTGCCCATGATATTTTGACGTAGTTATGGTGGTCCAGCTTGGATCATTATAACTCTGTATTTACCATACCTGTGGGGATCCCTCTAGACCAGGGGTCTCTAAATGTTCTAAACAAAAGGCCAGTTTACTGTGCTTCAGACTTTAGGTGGGCCGAACTGTGGTCATCAGGAGTAGAATGTCCCAACATCAGTTGGAGTAAACCATGCCCCATATTTGGTGTCGGAGAGAGGAATTGGGCCCCATTGTCTGTGTCATTGGTAGGAATTGGGCCCCATTGTTGGTGTCATTGGTAGGAATTGTGCCCCATTTTCTGGTTTATTGGTAGGAATTGTGCCCCCATCATTGGTGTCATTGGGCCCCATTGTTGGTGTTTTTACGAAGATTGGTGCCCCATTTTTGGTGTTGGAATTGTTCCCCATTGTCTGTGTCATTGGTAGTTGTGCCCCGTTTTTGGTGTTAGTTGTAACCCGTTTTTTTGGTGTCATTGGTAGTTGTGCCCCGTTTTTTGGTGTCGTTGGTAGTTGTGCCCCGTTTTCTTGATGATATTGGTAGTTGTGCCCCGTTTTTTTGATGATGTTGGTAGTTGTGCCCCGTTTTTTGGCGTCGTTGGTAGTTGTGCCCGTTTTTTTGTGTAGTTGTGACCCGTTTTTTTGGTGTCACTTGGAGAGAATGTGCCACATCATAGGCGTCTTTGGGCCCCATTGTTGTCATTGGGAGGAATTGTGCCCCATTGTTGTCACTGTTCCCCCATCATTGGTAGGAATCGTGCCCCTTCATTGGTGTCATTGGGCCCCATTGTTGGTGTCTTTAGTAGGAATTGTGCCCCATTTTTGGTGTCACTGGTAGAGAATGTGCCACATAGGTGTCTTTGGGCCTCATTGTCATTGGGAGGAACCGTCTCCCATCATTGGTAGGAATTGTAAACACCGGAGGTTGGCCAATGGGCAAGGGCGCCACCCCAACAGAGCTTCTTCCCCATTTCTTTTTTCGTGGTGATGGTAGTTTTTATTTTTCTGTCCCCCCCCCCCCCCCCGTGTCTTCTCTCTCCCACACCCTTCCTCCGATGGGCGCTCGCCCCGGTCACTTCTATTTTCAGACTTGTCTTCCCAATCACAGCTGTTCCTTCATTCAGGCTTTGCTGGCAGCAGTCTCCTCTCCCATCTGGTTGGGACGTGTGTCTGTCCCGTCTCCGGTAACCATAGATGTGCCAGGAGCCCCTGGAGGGAGTATGGAACGCATTACCGGCACCGAGCCGCTTTTCAGGAACTGAATATGACCGTCGGGGGGGAAAAAGTCACATCCTCAAATAGTCGCCGGGTGAATAACGCTGGAGGTGCCGGGAATGCCGCGTCTCGAAGCCTCGCTTCCTTTCCTCTTTCCGCGTTAATTTTTAAAATAGACGCTTAGTCGTGACCGGTGGGAGTTACGGAGAGACGGTAGAACCACTTGCCAAACATAGGACGTCCTATGAGGTTATACCGGGATGACGCTTGCCGCTACAGTCATCGTCCGGTATTAAGAATTTTCAGCTGCTGATTCCTTGGACTGAATGGCGGCTACAGCGCCGACCCCAAATGTCAGGAGGACGTCATTAGACGTCCTCCCCTTCGCACGCTCCCCTGCAGGGTGCACGCGCGCTGCGATCACCCGAGTCACTGAGACTCAGGTGATCACGGATCCGAGTAAGGGGCCGGTCCCAGCCCCTTACCATGTGATCGGCTGTCAGCCAATGACAACTGATCATGTGATGTAAACAAAAGCCGGTAATCGTTTTTTTTTCTCCGGTCACCGGCTTATGTCAAAGGGACATCGGTCCCAAAGAGGAAGGAGACACATCTGCCTTGTGTGCTGCCAGTACCCCCTGCAATTTTCCACAGTGCCCACGAGTGCCACCTAGGGCTGCCGCCCCCATCGGTGCCCATCACTGCCGCCCCCATCGGTGCCCATCACTGCCGCCAGTGCCGATCCTGACTTCCCTGGGGCCCTAAGCAAAATGACATGTCACATTAAAGTTGAGGAGCGGGGGGATCTAGGCGACAGTGACATGTCATAACATCAAAGATTAAAGTTGTGAAGTGGGGGGAGGGGGTGTTCTGCTGTCGGAAATTACATAAATTAAATTACATCTTGAATTAAAGTGAGATGCGGGGGGTGCTGACTTCTTACCTCTTCTCCCATGCAGCCAGCGAGTTGAGAAGCGGAGTGAGGGGCCAAAAATGACTTCTCACCAGGCGGGGTCTCTAATAATTTGGCGGGGCCCTCCGCAGCCTTGCAGGGCCCTAAGCGGCTTGCATAGTGAGCCTATAGGGCGGATCGGCCCTGACTGCCACCCATCAGTGCCCATAACTGCCGCCCCATTGGTGCCCATCAGTGCAGCCTCATCGGCGTACGTCAGTGAATGCGAAAAATTACCGTTTGCAAAATTTTAGAACAAAATATGAAAAAAATATAATATACAATGGGCCAGATTTATGTAGATTTGCGGCGGCGTATCGTATCTCGTTTACGTTACGCCGCCGCAAGTTTCCAGCGTAAGTGCTTGATTTCCAAACACTTGCGTGTAAACTTTCGGCGGCGTAGTGTAAAGCCATCCGGCGCAAGCCCGCCTAATTCAAATGGTGCGTGTACCATTTAAATTAGGCGCGTTCCCGTGCCGAATGTTCTGCGCATGCTCCGTTTGGAAATTTCCCGCCGAATAATTAAATTTGACGCGGGAACGACGGCCATACTTTAACATGGATGGTGTAATTTTACACCATCTAAATAGCACACTTAACACTATGACGGGAAAAACCGACGTAAGAGAATGCGACGAACGCGCGTACCTTCGTGGATCGCCGTAAACAGCTAATTTGCATACCCGACGCTGGAAAACGACGCAATCTCCACCCAGCGGCCGCCGGAGAATTACACCTACGATCCGAAGGCGTACGAAGCCGTACACGCCTGTCGGATCTATGCCAAAAGCCGTCGTATCTTGGTTTGAGGATTCCAAATCAAGATACGACGCGGCAAATTTGAAAATACGCCGGAGTATCAGTAGATACTCCGGCGTATTTCTGCTGTGAATCTGGCCCAGTGTGTTTTTAAAAAAACTGTGTTTTTTTTTTTTTTTTTTTTTTTTTAACAAAAGATAAAAAGCGCAGAGGTGATCAAATGCCACCAAAAGAAAGCTCTATTTGTGGGGTAAAAATGATAAAAATGTAATTTGGGTACAGCGTTTGTATGACCGCGCAATTGTCATTCAAAGTGCAACAGCGCTGAAAATTGGTCTGGGCAGGAGGAGGGGTTTATGTGCCCGGTAAGCAAGTGGTTAAACGAAGGCAGCGCCGTATCGCCAAAAAAATAAATATGAAGGGAGGGCGCGTGGAGTGACAGGTTCTCTTTTTTTAAAGCCTGGATCTCTGTGTCTTTTATGAAATTGCGGCAGCAGAGCCGTATTCCAGTAAGCGGCGTGTAGTAGAAGTGGGAACTGAGCATGCGCGGCGGGCAATCCTCTTCTGATCCCTATCTGAGTATCATAAATATTGCAGCAGCCGCCCGCCCCGTCCTGCATCAGGAAGATAACGGGGAGTGTTCCTTTGTTGCGATGTGTAGAAATGTGTGTGTGTGTGTGTGTGTGTGTGTGTGTGTGTGTGTGTGTGTTTTTTTTCCTACATTCAGCCATGCCTGTCTGTAGACAGGACACACTTGTCTTTGTCCTCCTCACCTGGCCCCTCCCCCACACACGCCTGACACCATCTGACACCAAATACCTTCATCTTATCTCATCAGACCACAGGACATGGTTCCAGTAATCCATGTCCTTAGTCTGCTTGTCTTCAGCAAACTGTTTGCGGAATTTCTTGTGCATCATTTTTAGAAGAGGCTTCCTTCTGGGACCAATTTGATGCAGTGTGCGGCGTATGGTCTGAGCACTGACCCCTCCCCCACCCTTTCACCCTCTGCAGCAATGCTGGCAGCACTCATACGTCTATTTCCCAAAGATAACCTCTGGATATGACGCTGAGCACGTGACCTCATCTTCTCTGGTGGACCATGGCGAGGCCTGTTCTGAGGGGAACCCGTCCTGCTGGATGGTCTTGGCCACCTCAGTTTCAGGGTCTTGGCGATCTTCTTATATCCTCGGCCATCTTTATGTAGAGACACAATTCTTTATATCAGATCCTCAGAGAGTTCTTTGCCATGAGGCGCCATGTTGTCCTTCCAGTGACCAGTATGAGAGAGTGAGAGCGATAACACCAAATTTATCACACCTGCTCCCCATTCACACCTGAGACCTTGTAACAAGCTGTACACTCACTACACAACATTGTAGATGCAAAGTGTCATTTCTTCAGTGTTGTCACATGAAAAGATAGAAGAAAAGATTTACACCAATGTGAGTGTAGGATCGTCTATAAGTACCGTATTTATCGGGGTATTGCGCGCTCCGGCGTATAGCGCGCACCCCTAAAGTGGACCCGCATTCCTGTGGAAAAAAGATTTTAGTACTTACAGTTTTGGTGTCTTGCGCGGCTTCCATCGGCGGCCTCGTCGGGTCCGTCTGCGGCTTCGGGTGTCCTCTTCGTCGGGTCCGGCGTCCTTCTGCGGCGTCCTCCCCGCTCGATACCCACGCCGAGTTTGAATACTGCGCCGGCATATACCGAGCGCAGTACACTCGTGTATAGTCGGGCAGGCTCGGCTACTCTCACGCTCACGTCCTGTACCGGCATATACCGAGCGCAGTACACGTGTATAGTCGGGCAGGCTCGGCTACTCTCGCGCTCACGTCCAGGACGTGAGCGCGAGAGGAGCCGAGCCTGCCCGACTATACACGAGTGTACTGCACTCGGTATATGCCGGCGCAGTATTCATACTCGGCGCGGGAAAGCGGGTATCGGCATATATCGCGCACACACGATTTAGCCCTGATTTTCAGGGCAAAAAAGTGCGCGGTATACGCCGATAAATACGGTAGTTTGGTCACGCCAATGCAAGCTTATATAAAAGTGCTGAACATTGTGGGGTCCCCACAGACATGGGATTTATTTTATTGTTTTTTTATTTGTATTTATATGTTTATTTGGGTGTGGAAGGGGTTTCCAGGCCGGGAGCACCTCCCCCCCTCCTCCATGTTGTGGTGATTCATTGCGCAGAACGCTCTCGGATTGTTTTGGTTTTAAAAGCCTTTCCTGCAGCATGGAGGAAATGGGAAGGCAGCTAATGAGATGCAATGTCCCCAGGGGGAGAGGGGGAGGGGAATGTGTGAATCCTGGATAATGTCTTCCCTAGGCCTGGGGTGTATTCTATGTACAGCTCAGCGGAGCACGTGACCGCCTCCGTCCTACCGCGTCATCTCTCTATGTACCTTAAAGTGGCGACATTATTAAAGATGAACCCCAGAATTTATATATATAATTTTTCATATATTTATAAAAAATATATAAATAAATGTGTGTGTATGTGATATATATATATATATAATCTTTTTTTATTAATACAGTATATATATATATATATATATATATATATATATATATATATATATATATATATATATATATATATATATATATATTCTTGGGTTCATCTTTAATGATGTCATTACTTTAAAGTATATAGAGCGATGACGCGGTAGGATTGTGGCTGCATATTATTATTATTATTATACAGGATTTATATAGCGCCAACAGTTTATGCAGTGCTTTGGCTTATGATGGCTACAACTACCTCATGTAAAAAATAAAAATATAGGGCCAGATTCACGTAGACTAGCGGCGGCGTAACGTATCGTAGATACGTTACACCGCCGCAAGTTTTCATCGCAAGTGCCTGATTCACCAAGCACTTGCGTGAAAACTTACGCTGGCAGCCTCCGGCGTAAGCCCACGTAATTCAAAAGGGGGGTGTGCCATTTAAATTAGGCGCGCTCCCGCGCCAGGCCTACTGTGCATGCTCCCTTTCGAAATTCCCGTCGTGCTTTGCGCGAGGTGATATCATTTTTTCGAACGACGACGTGCGTAGCGTACTTTCGTATTCCTGGACGTTTAACGCAAGAAGAAAAACATTTTAAATTTCGACGCGGGAACGACGGCCATACTTTATACAGCACATACGCGTGCTGTCTAAAGTTAGGGCACCTAAAACGACGACTAACTTTGCGACGGGAAACTAGACTAGCAGCGACGTAGCGAACGCGAAAATCCGTTGTGGACCGCCGTAACTCCTAATTTGCTTACCCGACGCTGGTTTACGACGCAAACTCCCCCCAGCGGCGGTCGCGGTATTGCATCCTAAGATCCGACAGTGTAAAACAATTACACCTGTCCATCTTCTGGCTATCTATGCGTAACTGATTCTATGAATCCGCCGCATAGATACTCTGAGAGATACGACGGAGTATCTCCTTTGTGAATCTGGCCCAAAATTCATATTATATAATATTTTTTTTTTTTTTTTTTTTTTTACATGAGGTAGTTGTAGCCATCATACACAGCCACAATCCTACCGTGTCATCTCTCTATATACTTTAAAGTATTAATACAATTTTTTTCATATATACACACACACACAGTGCCTTGCGAAAGTATTTGGCCCCCTTGAGCATATATATATGTGTGTGTGTGTGTGTGTATATGTGTGTGTGTGTGTGTATGTGTATATATATATATATATATATATATATATATATATATATATATATATATATATATATATATATATATATATATATATATATATTAATACTTTAAAGTATATAGAGAGATGACACGGTAGGATTGTGGCTGTGTATGATGGCTACAACTACCTCATGTAAAAAAAATATATATATATATATATATATATATATTTTTCATAAATATAGATAATATTTTTTATATATAATATCCCTTCATTCTTATTTTTTTTTTTTTTTCCTACATTTCCTTTCAATGGCAGCCTTAGATTGGGGAAGGGAGGGGCGGCACTCTGAGGAGGTGGAGCTTATGAAGGATATGTGATTTAAAATCGGCATTCCCCCCCCCCCCCCCCATAGTCACTTTTCAGGTGGGGTGACTACATTTACTGTGGTTATAGTGGGGGAAGGGTGTTGACATTTACATATACTGTAGTAGAGGATGCTTGTAAGGTAGACCGTATATATATGCAGCTTATAATTAAGATGCTATGATTTTTTTTTTTTTTTTTTATGTTTCTAATGTTTGACTTTAATAAAGTAATAATATTATTTTCATTAATCAGTTGGAAATGAGTCAGCGTTACCTAATATATTAATAAATTCGTCAATTCACAATTTTTAGTAAAAAACATTTGAAAGTATTTTACTGGAAAAAAAATTTTTATTATCAATGTATAAAATATATTTTTTTTATTAAAAACAAAAATTATGCTTTTTAGTTTAAAAAAAAAAACGTTTTAGTTAAAGCAAAACTAAAGGTGTGTATGTATGTATGTATGTGTGTGTGTGTATATATATATATATATATATATATATATATATATATATATATATAATTGAAGAGAAAGCATGAAACACTCTGGGCCAGATTCACATAGAATCGGGCTACGCTGCGGCGGCGTAACGTATCCCATTTACGTTACACCGCCGCAAGTTTACAGCGTAAGTGCTTGATTCACAAAGAACTTGCCTGTAAACTTGCGGCGGCGTAGTGTAAATCCGCCCGGCGCAAGCCCGCCTAATTCAAATGGGGCGGGGACCATTTAAATTAGGCGCGTTCCCGCGCCGAACGTACTGCGCATGCTCCGTCCCTAAAATTACCCGACGTGCATTGCGCTAAATGACGTCGCAAGGACGTCATTGGTTTCAACGTTAACGTAAATGGCGTCCAGCACCATTCACGGGCGACGTGCGCAAACAACGTGAAATTTCAAATTTCAACGCGAGAACGACGGCCATACTTAACATTGGCTAGACCACCTAGAGGGCAGCTTTAGTTTTACGCGACGCATCTCTACGGAAACTACGTAAATTTAGACCGACGGGCAAAGCGGATGTTCGTGAATCGGCGTAACTAGTCATTTGCATATTCTACGCCGACCGCAATGGAATCGCCACCTAGCGGCCGGCCTAGAATTGCAGCCTAAGATCCAACAGTGTAACACAGTTACACCTGTCGGATCTTAGGGCTATCTATGCGTAACTGATTCTATGAATGAGGCGCATAGATACGACAATCGTATCTCAGAGATACGCCGTCGTATCTCTTTTGTGAATCTGGCCCTCTGTGTCCCCGTTGGGAAGATTCACCCTCTTATCTGTTTTCTCTTGTCTCCAAAAGTGAAAGGGCCGGTGACCACCAGGAATTCTCTCACATTGGAGAGATTTCTTTCCGCTTCCTGTTTTTGGCTATGGGACAGGAAGCAAAGTGAAATCTCCCCCACCCCCCAATGGGAAAAAATAATACCCGACTCTTACTCTATCCAAATTGGAGGGGGGGGGGGGGGAAGCTTTGCCTTTAGTTCATTGAAAAAAATGTATGTTTAGTAAAAAAATAAAAAATCATTCTTTTTAGTAAAAAAAAAATAGAAAAATACTTTAAAATGTATACTACTTTAAGTTAAAATAAAATGTATACTTTTTTTAAATACTTTTTAATGAAAAAAAAAACATGTTTTTGGTGTAATAAAAAAAAAACGTATTTTTGTTGTGATGCTCTGAATGCCATCCCGCCCCCGGCAATGATCAGACGGTCTTGGGCTGCCGGGTGCACTGTGGGTGACATGATTAAAGAGCGCAGACATTCTGTTTTTCGATGAGACGGACCTGATCTGTGGTGTCAGCAGGAAGCAAAGCCTGCTTATGTAATGAGGGAATCTGACTGCCCCATCTACATCTATTATAGAAAACTACACACCAGAAAAGTATGATTATTTACATCCAGTGATTATTGTTCTCCATCTGTGGCCGCCTCTTTTTTTTTAGCTTTTAATATTTGCCAGATAAAAATCCCCATTGGAGTTGCCATTGAACCCAATGTAGGGGCCCGCAGCTTCCGCTTTAATCCGCCCGGCGAGGTGACGGCCGCTTCTGCCACGCGGGGCAAAGACTGGAATTCTCTATAGAGAAGGAGACAAAAGAGACAGAAGGACTTGTGTCCCCGACATGCCCCCCCGCCAGGGAACAAAGGAGCGGGGTCACTTGGGGGGGGTCACCCCGGCTCTGTCCCCTGTAGGGATGTACATCAAAGATTTCTTCATCTCCTCTTGTAGTGTCGTGTGTATGTATGTGTATATAGTGTGTGTGTGTATATATGTATGTGCGTATATATAGTATTGTTTGTATGTGTGTATGTATGTATGTATGTGTGTATGTATGTATGTATATGTGTATATATATATATATATATATATATGTATATATATATATATATATATATATATATATATATATATATATATATATATATTAGTGCTGTCAAACGATTAAAATTTTTAATCGCGATTAATCGCATTAATGTCATAGTTAACTCACGATTAATCTATCTAATTTATGACGAATTTCCCCACAAATATCGCACAATTCTGCAAGTGATTATAATTTATGATCGCTGTTTTCTAGCTGATCTAAAACCATTTTTGACATAAAGGGACACTTTTGGACAATCTACAGTTTTTCAGGCAGAAAGAATAGTTTTTATTTTATAAAAGTACATGTAGGGCACTGGGCAGACCACTAGGGACAAGGGGGGGGTGTATTTTTTACATACAGTACTGTAATCTATAAGATTACAGTATACTGTGTGTATTGTGTTTGTTTACTTTTTTGAATTTGGCGCCGTTCTCCGCTCCCGTGCGTCGTAACGTCGCAGGGAACGGAGCTCGGCGGCACACAGGCACTGTGAATCGAGCGAGGAGGACCCGCCGAGCGAGGAGGACCCGCCAAGCAAGGAGGACCCGCTCGATCACACAGCGGGGTGGCATCGCCGATCACACAGCGGGGTGGCATCGCTGGATTCAGGGACAAGGTGAGTAACTTGCCTGTGAATCCAGCGAGAAGGTAAGCCGCGCCGCGCCGCTGCACACTCTGCACGTCCACCCCGAGGGCTCCTGCGTTAATCGCGCGATAAAAATATTGACGGCGTTAACATGGGTTTGCGTTAACGCCGTTAATATCGCGTTTAACGCACAGCCCATAGATAGATAGATATATATATATATTCTATCTCATTTTTTATTTCTTTTAAATATATATATATATATATATATATACACTGGAAAAAATAAAAAAGTTTTTTTTTTTTTTTTTGTGTTGCCGAAGTTGTCAGTTGTTGGAAGAAGAGATCTACAGTTGAGGGAAGGGTCTATTGATGCTGGTTGCTGAGAGATCTATTGTTGCTGGGGGGGGGGGTCCTATTGTTGCTGACTTTTTGGGAGATGTGTTGTTTCTGGGGAGGATCTACAGTATTGTTGCTGAGGTTGTTTTTTGTGGGGGAGGGGGTCTATTGTTGCCGGGAGGGGTCTATTGTTGCTGGGAGGGGGTCTATTGTGGCTAGGGTGGATCTACAGTATATTGTTGCCGAGGGTGTTTTCTTGTGTGGGGTCTACTGTTGCTGGGGTGTATCTATAGTATTGTCGCTGAGTATTTTCAGGGGGGGGGGGGTCTATTGTTGGAAGGGATCTATTGTTGTTGGAGGGTCTTCTGTTGCTGAGGGCATTTTCTTGTGGGGTATTTGTTGTTGCCTGGGAGGGATCTACAGTATTGTTGCTGAGGGTATTTTCATACAATATATACTTCCTGGGGGGGAGTGGGTAATTTTGAGAAAATAATATGCAGATTGTTTATAAAATGTGTATATATTTTTTTATAAAATATTTTCTTTATAAAAAGTGTGTGTGTGTGTGTGTGTGTATATATATGTGTATGTGTGTATGTATATATATATATACACATTTTATAAAAAATAAATATATTAAAAAATGTATAAAAAAAAAGGAAAAAGAACCTATGCAGATTTGTAACATGTTCAAAAAAGTTAAAAAAAAAAAGCCCCGGTAGACGAGTGGTTAATGTGCGCACACGGCCTTTACAGGAAATGAAAGCGGAGTTTCACTTCAAGCAGGCCTGACTACATGTGAGAATGTTGTCTGTGTTATTTTTTTGTAAAAAATAAAAAAAAATGTACTGTATTGAAAAGTTAAGAATGAACAAGTGTACAGCATATATACAGTATCTCCACACAAGTAAGTACACCCCTCAGTCCCATTGGTGTAAATCTTTTCTTGTATCTCTTCATGTGACAACTCTGAAGAAATGACACTTTGTATCTACAATGTTGTGTAGTGAGTGTAAAGCTTGTATAACGGTGTACATTTCCCGTCCCCTCAAAATAACTCAACACACAGCCATTAATGTCTAAACCGCTGGCAACAAAAGTCAGTACACCCCTAAGGCCCCTTTCACATTGAGGAGTTTTTCAGGCGGTAAAGCGCTAAAAATAGCGCTGCTATCCCGCCTGAAAAACTCCTGCACTGCAGACTCAATGTGAAAGCCCGAGGGCTTTCACACTGAGGCGATGCGCTGGCGGGAGACAAAAAAATCTCCTGTCAGCAGCATCTTTGGAGCGGTGAGAGGAGCGGCATGTATACCGCTCCTTCACCGCTCCTTCCCATTGAAAACAATGGGAACCGCGGCAATACCGCCCGCAATGCGCCTCTATAGAGGCGCATTGCGGGCGATATTAACTCTTTATCGGCCGCTAGCGGGGGTTAATACCGCACCGCTAGCGGCTGATACCCGCGGCAATTCCGGCGGTATAGCGCCGCTATTTTTAGCGGCGTTATACCGCCACCGCAGCTCCCGCCCCAGTCTGAAAGGGGCCTAAGTGAAAATGTCCAATTAGCCATTTTCTCTCCCCAGGTGTCATGTGACTCGTTAGTGTTACAAGGTCTCAGGTGTGAATGGGGAGCAGGTGTGATAAATTTGGTGTTATCGCTCTCACTCTCTCATACTGGTCACTGGAAGGACAACATGGCCCCTCATGGCAAAGAACTCTCTGAGGATCTGATATAAAGAATTGTGTCTCTACATAAAGATGGCCGAGGATATAAGAAGATCGCCAAGACCCTGAAACTGAGCTGCAGCACGGGGGCCAAGACCATCCAGCGGTATAACAGGACGGGTTCCCCTCCCCCCGCCTCGCCATGGTCCACCAAAGAAGTTGAGGTCACGTGCTCAGAATCATATCCAGAGGTTGTCTTTGGGAAATAGACGTCTGGACATTTTCACTTAGGGGGTGTACTCACTTTTTGTTGCCAGCGGTTTAGACATTAATGGCTGTGTGTTGAGTTATTTGTTATACAAGCTGTACACCCCCCCCCCCCCCCCCCTGTACACTCACTACACAACATTGTAGATACAAAGTGTCATTTCTTCAGTGTTGTCACAAGAAAAGATTTACAAAAAAAATGTGAGGGGTGTACTTACTTTCGTGATCCTTCACATGAATTTGTAGAATATTTGGTAACATTGTTGTGTAAAGAACTCGAAGTTGTCTCTTTTGTCCTTGTCGCTGTGTAACGCCGGCTGTCCCCTTTCTTTGTCTCCCGCAGGCTGTTCCTCCAAGTCGTTCAAGCTGTACTCGCCAAAGGAGCCCCCGAACGGCAACGCCTTTCCCCCCTTCCACCCGGGCACAATGCTGGATCGGGATGTGGGGTAGGTACCTGGAGCATATCCTGTGATCGTACTTTTATTTTTTATTTTTTTACTATTCATGTTTATGGGGGGGGGGGATGGGTACTGTAGTCCTAACACACTTCCTGTCCTGGGGGGGGGGGCGACAATGCTCACTGCACTGCACCTCTGGAGAGCAGCGTTGTCACCCCCTCCCCCAGGATAGGAAGTGTGTTACTTGGCATGATCACCAGATGACCATAAAGATGGACCTCATGCACTGGCTGTGTTCCCAGCTCTTCTGAACGTGGCCAGGGACTTGGGGTGGTGGGGGTCCCTGGGCTTAATAATCGAAGGGGGCCCTTGGAGCAGAGAAGCAGGGGGTGGGTTGGGTTAGCGCCGACCGATCATAGTTGTTGAGGGGGTGGGGGGCCTTACCCGCAGACCAACCTATCGAAGTTGTTGAGCTGGGGGGGGAGTGCACCGACCGATCGATCAGCTGCAATGAAGGGGCCCCCTGGAGCATCGAAGTTGTTGAGCAGGGGGGGCTGCCAAGGATTACATCCATCGAAGTTGTTGAGCGGGGGGGTGCCGCGATTGCCACGAACTGGGGATTGCCGCAAAATTGTGGGCAGGGGGGGTTGCCGCGAGCGGGGGGTTACCGCGATTGAGCCCGGGGCCACCTATTGGGCGGGGGCCGATGGACTTGAGCCCAGTCAAGCCCAATGGTAAGTACGGCCCTGAATGTGGCGTATACAAAATGCGCCTAAAAGGTGAGTTTTCAAATGCGTTTCGGAGGGGGGGGAATCCTTCATTTCATTGGGCAGGTTCCTCATCTGGACTGAAATGACTGACTCTGATTTTACTGCACACTGTGAGCTTCTCACCATTAGACGCAGCAGCAAATCAAGAGCCTGCCTCATTTCTTGGCTGGAGGACGACCAGCATCATCTATCGCTCCCTCCCCCAGCCAAGACTGTCCCTGGGCCCGCCCCTTTCATTTATTGGACTTCAAAAAAACAAAAAAGCTTATAATCGCATGTGGGCGATTGGCTATGCAAATTCAGCCCGCTCCTCCAGACCCGGCGACGCCCACCCCATCGAGGCATTTTGATATTGACTTGATATGTACTGTGGGAGAGCAGATGTAGTGACTGCAGGCTCCTGGGGAGAGCAGATATAGTGACTGCAGGCTCCTGGGGAGAGCAGATGTAGTGACTGCAGGCTCCTGGGGAGACCAGATATAGTGACTGCAGGCTCCTGGGGAGACCAGATGTAGTGACTGCAGAGTCCTGGTGAGAGCAGATGTAGTGACTGCAGGCTCCTGGGGAGATCAGATGTAGTGACTGTAGAGTCCTGGGGAGATCAGATATAGTGACTGCAGGCTCCTGGGGAGATCAGATGTAGTGACTGCAGGCTCCTGGGGAGACCAGATGTAGTGACTGCAGGCTCCTGGGGAGAGCAGATGTAGTGACTGCAGGCTCCTGGGGAGATCAGATATAGTGACTGCAGGCTCCTGGGGAGACCAGATGTAGTGACTGCAGGCTCCTGGGGAGACCAGATGTAGTGACTGCAGGCTCCTGGGGAGAGCAGATGTAGTGACTGCGGGCTCCTGGGGAGAGCAGATGTAGTGACTGCGGGCTCCTGGGGAGAGCAGATGTAGTGACTGCAGGCTCCTGGGGAGATCAGATGTAGTGACTGCAGGCTCCTGGGGAGATCAGATGTAGTGACTGCAGGCTCCTGGGGAGAGCAGATGTAGTGACTGCAGGCTCCTGGGGAGATCAGATGTAGTGACTGCAGGCTCCTGGGGAGAGCAGATGTAGTGACTGCAGGCTCCTGGGGAGAGCAGATGTAGTGACTGCAGACTCCTGGGTTTAGTAACATTTTTATGTGGTTAAATAAAATGTTACATTTTTATGTCTTATTTTTTACACTGTGATGTAATCACTGGGGCCCCTCTGTGCTTCCTGAAAACATCTCATCAGTACTCCACTCAAGAGCCCTCAGGCCTGATGCAATAGTGCGGGGGGGGGGGGTATGCAAATTTTAAAAGCCAGATGATTTGACACTCTGCCCCGCAGCATGGATTCTGATTGGAGAATTTGGCTGAGAGGACGTAGCCCTTTCAGTTCCGGTTGTGAGATGCTGACGAACCGTTTTGGGCGGAGCAGATCTGTGTTGCTCAGTAGCTTGTGTGTGTGTGTGTGAATGTAACGATCCGATCTTTTCTCAGTAGAAAGAGGCTCTACTCCTCCTCCTCTAATTACAATCTCTCTTCTTCTGTCTTGTAGACCCACTCCGATGTATCCGCCAACGTACCTGGAGCCTGGGATTGGGTGAGGACTTTCTCTGCCTCTAAAAAGTCTGCTTTTCTCTGTATGTCAGGACGCCCCCCCCACACCTTTTAAATGCAGGCCATAAACTCAAATTTCATTCAAATGTAAAATCAGATAAAAGACCCCACCCCCTTTTAACAGGAGGGGGGGGGGCTATATTCTTAGAATATATATTTTTTTTTCACAGCAGTTTATTTTTTTGGTGAAGTGCTGATGGCGGTGATGTTTTTTTCCCATTTTCTTAGTGTTTTCGTTTACTGACCCGGTTTTATATTCCCCCCGCAGGAGACACACGCCGTACGGGAACCAGACAGACTACAGAATATTTGAACTGAACAAACGTCTGCAGAATTGGACGGAGGTAGGTCACCGACTTCTACTGGATTTGTGTCTGAGGCAGGCTTTCCCAACCTTCTGTACCATGAATAGAGGTTCTCGGGTCGCGGGGAATCCCTGCTAAACGGATTAGATGTACAGCGCATGCTGCATTCGCATGATTAGTAGATTATAGAACATTTAAATAGAATGAAGAATATAATCCAGACTGTGAAAATGGAAGTTCCCGTTTACATTGGTGGTCAGAGAGTTCCTTGTGTTGGGCGGCTCGGCGGAGGAGTTTCCCCCTGCCCCCTTGCGTTGGGCGGCTCGGCGGAGGAGTTTCCCCCTGCCCCTTGCGTTGGGCGGCTCGGCGGAGGAGTTCCCCCCCCCCCTGCCCCTTGCGTTGGGCGACTCGGCGGAGGAGTTTCCCCCCCCCTGCCCCTTGCGTTGGGCGGCTCGGCAGAGGAGTTTCCCCCCCCTGCCCCTTGCGTTGGGCGGCTCGGCGGAGGTTTCCCCCCCCCCTGCCCCTTGCGTTGGGCAGCTCGGCGGAGGCGTTTCCCCCCTGCCCCTTGCGTTGGGCGGCTCAGCGGAGGCGTTTCCCCCCTGCCCCTTGCGTTGGGCGGCTCGGCGGAGGCGTTTTCCCCCTTGCATTGGGCGGCTCGGCGGAGGCGTTTCCCCCCTGCCCCTTGCGTTGGGCGACTCGGCGGAGGCGTTTCCCCCCCTGCCCCTTGCGTTGGGCGGCTCGGCGGAGGCGTTTCCCCCCTGCCCCTTGCGTTGGGCGGCTCGGCGGAGGCGTTTCCCCCCTGCCCCTTGCGTTGGGCGGCTCGGCGGAGGCGTTTCCCCCCTGCCCCTTGCGTTGGGCGACTCGGCGGAGGAGTTTCCCCCCTGCCCCTTGCGTTGGGCGGCCTGGCGTCACTGGAATAAGGGAAATCTCTCCAATGGGGACACGGACAGCAGAGGCCACAATGGATGTGTGGTAGGGCAGCAGAGGCCACAATGGATGTGTGGTAGGGCAGCAGAGGCCGCATTCTAGGGTGGCAAATCACAGATGCATCTTGGGGAAAAAAAACTATGAGGCCATTAACATTTAACCTCATTATTAGTCAGCACAGTAAATGTGGCTATGGGGGAACAATAATGGAGTCCTGTCCTGGAAGACCTTTATCTTGAAGCGTATAGTGAGGATGGACGAAGAACGGATTGTTGTGTCGGTGGGGTGGCGTGGGCTGGTGGAATGTGGTGGATTTCAGATGATGCTGTAAATGTCTCTTCTGTTCCCAGGAATGTGATAATCTCTGGTGGGATGCTTTCACTACGGAGTTCTTTGAAGATGACGCCATGTTGACCATCACCTTCTGCTTGGAGGATGGACCAAAGAGATACAGTAAGTTCTCTCCCCGGTGTTGGGTGCCCCAGGTACTTTGACTTAACACAATCCGTCCTCATCATCCAATAAAAATCAAAGCTGAAGAAAAATGGCACCGCTTTCCTCAGCAGCCAATGGGATTTTAGCTTTTTGCTCTGTAACCTGCAAAAGAAGAATTAAAGTGTATCCAAAGTCAATGCTTTGGAAGGGAAATCCAAATCTAGTTGTCACTACAACCTAGATTGAATATTTTAGTAGGCTCTGGTGACGATCGTCAGATTTGGAGGACCAGCTTCAGTAGGTCCCTGAGTCAGTAGGTAGGGTCTATCTGGCTTTGGACTAGGTAGACCATAGAGTGCTTTGCCACTGTCGGGAACCTTGCGGCCCTGGGGGGGTTCAGGGTTTGAGACATCAATTGCTTCTGCCTGCTGCTGTTGAGTGTTCTCCAGTAGTGTTAAGTTACAAAGTATTGGGTTGTGAATATTTATTCTGCCTTGGTCAATCACTGAGAGGTTTATTTAAGTGAGGTGGGTTGGAGAAGAGGATAAATATTTGAAGGGACCTTTTTAGAAGAGTCCTCTACTCCCCACACTGCTGCCTGGAGTGGTTGTAGCTCTAGGAAGCTCCTTCCCTCCTAGACCATCACCTGGAGAGGTCATAGCTCTAGAAGGGTCCTTCCCTACCAGACCATTACCTAGAGTGGATATAGCTCTAGAAGGGTCTTTCTCTCCCAGACTATTACCTGGTGTGCTTGTAGCTCTAGAAAGCTCCTTCCTTCAAGACCATTACCTGGAAAGGATATGGCTCTAAAAGGGTCCTTACCTCCCAGACCTTTACCTGGAGTGGTTGTAGCTCTAGAAAAGTTCCCCCCTTCCAGACCATTACCTGGAGGGGGTCATGGCTATAGAAGGGTCCTTCCCTTCCAGACCATTACCTGGAGAGATCATAGCTATAGAAGGGTTCTTCCCTTCCTGACCATTACCTGGAGAGGTTGTAGCTTTAGAAGGGTCCTTCTTTCCTGACCATTGCCTAGAGTGGTTGTAGCTGTAGATGAGTCCTTCCTGCTCAGAACATTGAAGCGGTTGTAGTCCTAGAATAGCCTCCTTCCCTACCAGACCATTACCAGGAGAGGTCATAGCTATAGAAGGGTCCTTGCCTTCCAGACCATTACCTGGAGAGGTTGTAGCTCTAGAAAGGTCCTTCTCCAGGCAATAGTCAGGAGAGGGGTATTAACTCTGGAAGGGTCCTTCTCTCCAGACCATTACCTGGAGAGGTTGTAGCTTTAGAAGGGTCCTTCATTACCTCACCATTGCCTAGAGTGGTCAAAGCTGTAGATGAGTCCTTCCTGCCCAGAACATTAAAGCGGTTGTACTCCTAGAAGAGGCTCCTTCCCTCCCAGACCATTACCTGGAGTGGTCGTAACTCTAGAAAAGGTCCTTTCCTCCCAGACCATTACATAGAGAGGTCATGGCTGTAAAGTCCTTCCTGCCCTGAACTTTGCCTAAAGAGGTCAGGGTTCTAGAATGGCCCTTCCCTTCCTCTAGAAGGCTCCTCTCTGCTTAAAACATTGTCTTGAGAGGTTGGCACGCTAGAAGGGACCCTTCCCTTCAAGACCATTATCTGGAGAGGTCATAGCTCTAGAATGGTCCTTCTCTCCCAGACCATTACCTGGGGTGATTGTAGCTCTAGAAGGGTCCTTCCCTTCCAGACCATTACCCGGGGTGATTGTAGCTCTAGAAGGGTCCTTCCCTCCCAGACCATTACCCGGGGTGATTGTAGCTCTAGAAAGCTTTATCCCTCCAAGACCATTACCTGGAGGGGTCATATCTGTAAAGTCCTTCCTTCCTAGAGAGGTCCTGGTTCTAGAATGGTCCTTACCTTCCAGACCATTACCTGGAGAGGTTGTAGCTGTAGATGGCTCCTTCCTGATTTAAACCCTTGTCTTGAGAGGTTGTACCTCTAGAAGGAACCCTTCCTTCCAAGACGATTATCTGGGGAGGACATGGAAGGGTCATTGCCTCCCAGACGAATACCTGGAGTGATTGTATCTCACTTCTGTGTTGAGTGCCAATTGCCAATCCCATTTGCATGATTGGCCCTTTCTTGTTCCCTGTTGGGCTATTTCACACACTGGCAGCCAGGGGGCGTTCAAAAAAAAAAACTTTATTGAGGTTTTCAGCGGAAAATCTTCCTCCTTTTTGTAGGTGAAGCTCTAAGGGCTTCTGCAATCCTCCACCAACCAAGAACCTGGAGGGCTCTGCTTGCCAGTCTCTGGCCAATGGGGAATGTTCAGAGGTGTGGCCTTCAGGACATCCGTGTGACGTGGATCTGTCTTTTTCTTTCTAGCAATTGGAAGGACGCTCATTCCCCGGTATTTCCGCAGCATATTCGAGGGAGGGGCCACAGAACTGTACTACGTCCTCAAACATCCCAAGGAGTCATTCCACAATAACTTTGTTTCTCTGGATTGTGATCAGTGCACGATGGTCACACAGCATGGGAAGCCCATGTTCACACAGGTAAGGAGGGGGAGGGGTACGTAGGGGTGTGTGTGGGTGGGGGAGGGGCTAATTCACACACTATGGCTTAAAGTAGAATGGTTTCAGGCTTCAAAGAATTTACATAGACCCCCACAAAAGTATAGATCCCCCACCAGCATCAATAGACCTACCCAGCAACAAAAGCCCCCCACAAAATAATCCTCACCAGCGACCATAGATCTGCCTAGCAACAATGGACCCCCACAAAATAGATCCCCACCAGCAACAATGGACCCCCACAAAATGGATCCCCCACCAGCGACAAACATACCCAGCAACAATAGACCCCCCCCCCCCTACAAAAGAATAGATCCACAAAATAATAGATCCCCACCAGCGACAATAGACCTACCCAGCAACAAAAGACCCCCACAAAATAATCCTCACCAGCGACAATAGATCTGCCTAGCAACAACGGACCCCCACAAAATAGATCCCCATCGGCAACAATGGACCCCCACAAAATAGATCCCCCACCAGCGACAAACATACCCAGCAACAATAGACCCCCCCCACAAAAGAATAGATCCACATCAGCGACAATAGACCCCCACAAAATAATAGATCCCCACCAGCGACAATAGACCTACCCAGCAACAATGGATCACTACAAAATAATAGATCCCCACTAGCGACAATAGACCTACCCAGCAACAATGGATCACTACAAAATAATAGATCCCCACCAGCGACAATAGACCTACCCAGCAACAATGGATCACTACAAAATAATAGATCCCCACTAGCGACAATAGACCTACCCAGCGACAATGGACTCCCATAAAAGAATAGATCCCCACCAGCGACAATAGATCCTCCAGCAGTCGGCATCAATAGACTCTCCAGTACACCTTGCCATAGAATACATTCAGTGTTGTGAAGGTGCCGTAACTGCGTACCTGTGCGCTTTAAAGGGACCCGGTGAACATTGCCAACCTCCTAAAAATGCCGTTTGCCTGGCTGTGTCTGGAGTTGTCGCTTTCTGAGCCCCTGACCGAAAAACAGATGTGCCGCCATGTCAAGTGATTGATTTCCTGATCTGCCTATCCAGTTTAGGAAAAGAGGCCGGCAATTTGAAAGCAGTTTTTTAATTTAAAATTTTTATCATCAAGATTGTACTGTGAACAGCAACCCAATGGACCTGACAACCAATCACAACTCGGGGGCTTGCGCTTGCAGATCTGGGCTTCTAATATATTGAAATAACAAGGGGGACATCTAGTGGTCAGTTATTGTTATAACAACCAAGGTTTCACAGATACAGCACTCTGTATTGTACCGTGTGTAGCCCAATGGAAAAACGTTATTTTTTTAAGTTTTGAATGGTGTGTGTGTGTCTGTATAAATAATATAATAATTTATATATATATATATATATATATATATATATATATATATATATATATATATATATATATATATATATATATATATATATATATATATATAATAAAAATTATTATTAATTCATTCCGTTCCATTCATTTAGAAGTAGAATTCATTATCTCTGGTAATTTAGTAACTTCGGATAAATTCGTATTCGTTACATTCAGGGCTGTGGAGTCGGTAGATAAATGTTCCGACTCCTCAGTTTTATGTACTTCCGACTCCGACTCCCCGACTCCGACTCCTCTGTATTAATATGCGAATGTATTTTATACATTCCTTGAGGGAAATGCAACCTACCACAGGACTACTGGCTGGGAAGCCAACAGTCTACTGTATTGCACAGTTTAAGCAAAAGACAAACACAATGAAAACTATCAAGTGGCTGGATAGTAGCAGCAGGCATAAACATCCTAGGAGAATCCCATAGTCGGCTTTAAAGTTTAAGCTAACAATCAGAGTTTACAAGTTTTTATAGCCTTAGCTAAATGACAGCAGTTTTTCCAATGGTTTACAGCTTCAGTCTTGAACTATTTGGCCCTCCATTCCCTTCACTTATACAAGTGTCTCTAGTCCTGCAAAAAAGCATATTTATTTAATCCCTTATCAGTGAGAGGCTAGGTTACACATGGACGCTGCGTTCCCTGTAAAAGCAGAACACAACACTATAGAAAGTATAAGTATTGCAGCTCCTAATTGTGCGTTGCGTGCCATATAGTGAAGCACATGAAAAGCATGCTTCTTCACGGTCACTTAACGTGTTCGTTTTGCGGTTACGTGAGGCACTGCATGCATTGGTCTTTATTCTTACAGTAGAGAAGTCATTAATTATAACTTTTTGTGAATTGGGACATTTAAACTTGCTTTTTTTTTTTTTTATTCCAATCTAAATTTAGTAGGAGTCGGAGTCGGTGCATTGTTTGCCGACTCCAGGTATCCAAAATTTCCCCCGACTCCGACTCCTCGACTCCAACAGCCCTGGTTACATTCACCAACAGGCAGCCAAATTTGAAAGGAAATTCCAATACCTATAATTTAATCATTTCAGATTTTCGAATCTTCGTTTTTTTTTTTTTTCTATCGAATCTTTGGAATTTTCGAAACGGTAGAATGTTCGAATCTTCATAAAAATGAAACCGGTAAACGAATTCGGAAAGGAAGGAAATTGCGCAATTTTTTTTTTTTTAATGTTTTTTTTTTTTTTTTTTTTTTTTTTTTATTTTGTTTTCGAAGTGGTAGGGTTTTCGAAACTTCAGAAAAATTTAATGGGTAAACTAATTCGGAACAAAAGGAATTGCACAATTTTTGAATCTTTTAACTTTTTCAGATTTTTTTTTTTTTTTTTTTTTTTTTTAAATCTCTTGAATTTTCGAAACTTGGGAATTAGTTTACCCATTTCATTTTTCTGCCGTTGCAACAATTGTGCCGTTGCGACCATTGTGCCGTTGCGACCATTGTGCCGTTGCGACCATTGTGCCGTTGCGACCATTGTGCCGTTGCGACCATTGTGCCGTTGCGACCATTGTGCCGTTGCGACCATTGTGCCGTTGCGACCATTGTGCCGTTGCGACCATTGTGCCGTTGCGACCATTGTGCCGTTGCGACCATTGTGCCGTTGCGACCATTGTGCCGTTGCGACCATTGTGCCGTTGCGACCATTGTGCCGTTGCGACCATTGTGCCGTTGCGACCATTGTGCCGTTGCGACCATTGTGCCGTTGCGACCATTGTGCCGTTGCGACCATTGTGCCGTTGCGACCATTGTGCCGTTGCGACCATTGTGCCGTTGCGACCATTGTGCCGTTGCGACCATTGTGCCGTTGCGACCATTGTGCCGTTGCGAACATTGTGCCGTTGCGAACATTGTGCCGTTTCGACCATTGTGCCGTTTCGCAAAATAAAATCAAGATTTGAAAAAAAATTTAAAGATTCAAATTCAAAAATTGTGCAAATCCTTTCGTTCCGAATGAAAGGAATTGCACTATTTTTGGATCTTTTAACTTTTTCAAATCTTTTTATTTTTCAAATCTCTTGAATTTTTCAAACTTCCGAATTAGTTTACCCATTTCATTTTTCTGAAGTTTTCGAAAATTGTGCCGCTTACGAAAATTGTGCCGTTTCGCAAAATAAAATCAAGATTTGAAAAAATTAAAAATTCGAAAATTGTGCAATTCCTTTCGTTCCGAACGAAAGGAATTGCACAATTTTAGAATTTTAGAATCTTTCGATTTTTTTTTTTTTTTTTTTCAAATCTTTTGAATTTTCAAATCTTCAGAAAAATTAAACGGGTAAACCAATTCGTAACGAAACAAACTGGACAAGCTGAAGTTAGAAGCGGATTGGCTGCCATGCACGGCTGCACCGGATTCTGTGTGCACCAGTTTTAGTAAATCGCCTCCTATGTATCTTTTGACGTGTGGATTTGTTTTTTGCATGATGTGCTTCCTTTGTTTCCTTCTTTTTTTTTTTTTTTGGATGGATATTCCATTAATACTGTGAAATTGTCTCCTCCCAGGTGTGTGTAGAGGGGCGGTTATACCTGGAGTTCATGTTTGATGACATGATGAGGATAAAAACGTGGCATTTTAGCATCCGGCAACATCGAGAACTCATTCCCCGCAGTATCCTCGCCATGCATGTAAGTGCAGAGAATTCTACAATATATACGTAAACGGGAACTCTGAGTCTAGGATTAATAAAAAATTATAATTCATGCAGAGATGTGTTCAGTTAACCACTTGCCCTCTGGAAGGTTTTACCCCCCCCCCACCCTTTATGACCAGGCCATTTTTTGCTTTACAGCACTTTAACCACTTGCCGACCGCTGCACGCCGATATACGTCAGCAGAATGGCCGTGGTAGGCAAATGGACGTACCTGTATGTCCCCTTTAAGAAGCCACGCTCTCCGTGGCCGTGCCCCCCCCCCCCCAAACTTGATGTCCGCCAGTGCCCTGCGATCGTGTCAGAGGCAGAACGGGGAGATGCCTATGTAAACAAGGCATCTCCCTGTTCTGCCTTGTGACAGGACACTGATCTACTGCTCCCTGTCATCGGGAGCAGTGATCGGTGTCTTGTCACATGTAGCCCACACAGAATCGCGCCCTAGGACACGCTTAACCCCTTCCTAGCCCCCTAGTGGTTAACCGCCTTCACTGGCAGTGTCATTTACAACAGTAATCGGAGCATTTTTATAGCACTGATCGCTGTCTAAATGACAATGGTCCCAAAATGGCGCCAAAAGGGTCCGATGTGTTCGCCATTATGTCGCAGTCATGAAAAAAAACGCAGATCGCCATTTTTTATTAAAAAAAAATAATAAATAAGTAATACTATTTAAAACTTTCCCCCTATTTTGTAGACGATATAACTTTTGCGCAAACCAACCAATATACGTTTATTGCGTTTTTGGTAAAAAAAAATGTAGAATCGGACTAAACCTGAGGGAAAATTTGCTTTTTTTTTTTTTTTTTTTTTTTTTTATGGGGATATTTATTACAGCAAAAGGCACAAAATATTGCGTTTTTTATTTATTTCAAAATTGTCTTTTTTTGTTATCTTTTTCTTTTTTTATAACGCAAAAAATAAAAGCTGCAGAGGTGATTAAATACCGCCAAAAGAAAGCTCTATTTGTGGGAAAAAAGGACGTAAATTTTGTTTAGGTACAACATCGCACGACCGCGCAATCGTCAGAGCGACGCAGTGCCGATTGGCAAAAAAATGGCCCGGTCATTTAGCAGCCAATTTTTCCAGGGCTGAAGTGGTTAACTGGTAATTGCGCGGCCGTGTAACACTGTACCGAAATAAAAAAAATTATATCATTTTTTTTTTTTTCACACAAATAGAGCTTTCAATTGGTGGTATTTGATCACCTCTGCAGGTTTTTACGTTTTTTTTTCTATAAACAAAAATTTTGGGGAAAAAAAAATATAGGGCCAGATTCTCGTAGATTGGAGTAAAACTGTGCGGGCGTAAAGTTTACGCTACGCGGCCGCAAGTTTTACGGGCAAGTGCTTGATTCACAAAGCACTTGCCTGTAAAGTTGCGGCGGCGTAGCGTAAATCCTCTGGCGCAAGCCCGCCTAATTCAAATGATCCAGGTAGGGGGCGTTCCCGCGCCGATCGTACTGCGCATGCGCCGTCCCTAAAATTTCCCGACATGCATAGCGATAAATGACGTCATTGGTTTCGACGTTAACGTAAATGGCATCCAGCGCCATTCACGGACGAGTTACGCAAACGACGTAAAATTTTCAAATTTCGACGCGGGAACGACGGCCATACTTAACATTGGATACGCCACCTAGGGGGCATGTTTATCTTTACGCCGCGTATCTCTTACGGAAACGGCGTATCTTTACTGCGACGGGCAAGTGTACGTCCGTGAATCGGCGTAACGACTCATTTGCATATTCTACGCCGACCGCAATGGAAGCGCCACCGCCTAGCGGCCAGCGTAAATATTGCACCCTAAGATACGACGGCGCAGGCCATCCTATCTTAGGCATGTTTAAGTGTATCTCAGTTTGAGAATACATTTAGACATACGACTGGCTTAGATTCGGAGTTACGTCGGCGTATCTGCTGATACGCCGGCGTAACTCTTTGAGAATCTGGCCCATATTTTCTACTTTCTGTTATAAAACATGTCCAAAAAAATCAAATTTTTCTTTATAAATTTAAGCCAAAATATATTCTGCTCCATGTCTTTGGTTAAAAAATAAATCCCAATAAGTGTATATTGATTGGTTTGTGTGAAAGTTTTATATCGTCTACAAACGATGGGATATACACTGGAATTTAAGCAGCTATGGACGCTATACTGGTAATGGCGGCGATCCGCGACTTAAAGAAGAGTTTTTACTGGTTATTCAAGAAGCAGCATGCAAGTTTTATAGTGTTGGGCTATATATAGGTGTATTTGCACTTTATAGATCCGCCATGAATTTTTTGATTTGCCACCTGAACTGTATCTTTCACCTTTTTTAGGCCCAGGACCCACAAATGTTGGACCAGCTGTCAAAGAACATCACAAGATGTGGACTATCGAACTCTACACTCAACTACCTCCGAGTAAGGAAGCTACACTATTACACTATACATTGGATACATCCCTATTCCATACCGTTCAAATACTTACCTGAGCTGTATGTGACGAGAGTAAAGTCAAAAACCTGGGGGGAAAAAAATCTCTAGACCCATGCTATATTCTCAAGTTTGTGAACCCCCAACCTTCACACCTTTTATGAGCTGGGTTGGACATCTGATGCCAGAAGGATGGGCATTACACTTGGTCCCCCTTTGTAACTTGAAATCCTCCACTCCTCTAGGAAGGCTTTCCACATGATTTTTGTAGTGTCTTTAGAAATTTGTGCCCATTTGAGATCAGACACTGAAGCTGGACGAGACCTGGATTGCATGTTGTGCCCCACGTTGGGCGCCAAAAAAATGGCTTGCAGTCGTTCCAATTTATCCCAAAGGTGTTGCGTAGGGTTTTGGTCAGGGATTTGTACAGAGCACTCAAATTCCTCCACACCAAGTTGGTTTAACCATGTCTTGGTGTTGGATGAGAAGACATTGCTCGTAATTGGCATTCTATTCATCTCAAAGGTTTCAAGTAACATTGAGATTGTGGGGGGTAGGTGAGGAAAGCAATGCATGAATAAAAAGGCATAGAGAACAATTTATCACTTGGTGTATGAACAAAAACATGGCCAATGGATCTTGGAGAATTGGGCTCCACCTTCTTCAGGACTTTGGTCATAGAAACTGCAGTCTAGGTACCAATATAATAGCCATGTTCTGAAGTATTTGTTGTGCCTGCAGCTATAACATCTTCCACTTTTCTGCAAAGGCTTTATACCAGATTTTGGAGGGTTTCATGGCCAAACCATGTCTTGATGTTGGTTGAGGAAACCTTGCTTGTGGTGGTCCAATTGATCTCAAAGGTATTCAGAAGAATTGAGATTGTGGGTGTAGAGGAGGAGTCATAGAGAACAATTTGTCACTTTTATTAGTGTAGGACTGCAAACATGTTCGACTCGTCTTGGAGAATTGGGCTCCCCTTCCTTCGGGACTTTGATATTGTTGGTTGTGGGAACTGCAGTCCGGGTACGAAGATGGCGTCCATGTTCTGAAGTATCGGTTATACCTGCATATACCTGCAGCTAGAACATCCTCCACTCTTCTAGGAAGGCTGTCAAAGAGATGTTGAAGCGTGTCTGTGGGAATTTGTGCGCATTTGTAAGGTCAGGTACTCATGGATGAAAAGATCTGGCTCACAAATCTGCATTCCAATTCATCCCAAAGGTGTTCAGTAGGGTTGAGATCAGGTCAGGGTTGGACTGGGACAAACATTTGGCCCTGGACTTCATCCAGACTGGCCCACTTTGACAGGTCTCTCCCATGGCAGCCAGACAACTCCTGCACCCCCCTGGCCACCCAAGCCCCCTCATCCCCTTCACTAACCACTATCCATTCTACTTTATTAGAGTAGAACGGCTGGTACTGGTACTCTTTATAGGCAGTACCAGTGGGGAAGCTAGACATTATTTCACCCGGGCAAAGAATCAGTTCGGTGCCCCCCCCCCCCCTTATGGGACAAGATTGGGCAGAAGTGACAAACCCCCAGGCCATCGCTGTTAAGTCAGCTGTCTGTCCCCTCCCCCCATGCTCCTCTGTCGTCCCCCCTGCTCCTCTGGTCCTCCCCCTGCTTCTCTGTTCCCCCCAGGTGAGCGCTGCGGGAAGGGAGAGGAGGTGAGCGCTGCGGGAAGGGAGAGACAAAGAAACGGAGGGGGGCGGCGGTTCGCTGTCACTGAAGCCGGCCCACCGGGAAACTCCCTGTAGTCCCAATGGCCAGTTGAGGTCAGGTAGTGGGATGAGAAGACCAAGCACGCCATTGGTGTTCCAATTCATTCCAAAGGTGTTGAATAGGATTGAGGTTAGGTAGTTGAAGACCTGGCTCACTATTGGTGGTCCAATTTATCCCAAAGGTATCCAGTAGAGTTGAGGCCAGGTAGTGGGGGTGAGAAGACCTGGCTCACCATTGGTGTTCCAATTCTTCCTAAAGCTGTGCATTAGGGTTGAGATAGGGACCACTCATGTTTGTCCACACCAAACTGGTCAGACCATGTCTTTATGGAGCTGTCTTTGTACATGGAGGGAACAGTTAAGGTGGAACAGAAAACTTCACCAAACTGTTACCACAAGGCTAGAAGAGCACAATTGTCTGCAATGTCTTTGTATGCTGTAGTATTAACAAGAACCTTCTCTGGAGACACCTGAACTCCATTTAGATGGGTTTCCACAGGCCATAGTGTGTGTGTGTGTGTGTGTGTGTGTGTGTGTGTGTGTGTGTGTGTGTGTGTGTGTGTGTGTGTGTGTGTGTGTGTGTGTGTCTGTAGAGATAATTATTATACAGTGCATCCAGAAAGTATTCACAGCGCTTCACTTTTTCCACATTTTGTTATGTTACAGCCTTATTCCAAAATGGATTAAATTCACAATTTTCCTCAAAAAATTCTACAAATGATACCCCAGAATGACAATGTGAACGAGGTTTGAAATCTTTGCACATTTATTAAAACTGGGGAAAAAAATCCCATGTACATAAGTATCACAGCCTTTGCCATGACACTCAAAACTCCACTGATTATCCTTTTAGATGTTTCTACAACTTGATTTGGAGTGGCAAATTTGGTTGATTGGACATGATATGGAAAGGCACACACCTGTCTATAGAAGGTCCCACAGGTAACCGTGCATGTCAGAGCACAAAGCAAGCCATGAAGTCCAAGGAATTGTCTGTAGACCTCGGAGACAGGATTGTATGGAGGCACAGATCGGGGGAAGGGTACAGAAAAATTTCTGCAGCATTGAAGGCACCAATGAGCACAGTGGCCTCCATCATCTGTAAATGGAAGAAGTTTGGAACCACAAGGACTCTTCCAAGAGCGGGCTGCCCAGGAAAACTGAGCGATCGGGGGGAGGGGGCCCTAGTCAGGGAGGTGACCAATAACCCGATGACCGAGCTCCAGCATTTATCTGTGGAGAGAGGAGAACCTTCCAGAAGAACCATCTCTGCAGCGCTCCACCAATCAGGCCTGTATGGTAGACTGGCCAGACTAAAGCCACTCCTCAGTAAAAGGCACATGACCGCCCACCTGGAGTTTGCCAAAAGGCAGTCAAAGGACTCTCAGAACATTCTCTGGTCTGATGAAACAAAGATTGAATACTTTGGCCTGAATGGCAAACGTCATGTCTGGAGGAAACCAGGCACCGCTCATCACCTGGCCAATACCAATACCTGTGAAGCATGGTGGTGACAGCATCATGCTATGGAGATGTTTTTTAGCGGGTAGGAACTGGGAGACTAGTCAGGATCGAGGGGAAGATGAATGCAGCAATGTACAGAGAGATCCTTGATGAAAACCTGCTGCAGAGCATTCTGGACCTCAGACTGATGCGAAGGTTCATTATCCAACAGGACAACAACCCTAAGCACACAGCCAAGATACCAAAGGAGTGGCTACAGGACAACTCTGTGAATGTCCTTGAGTTGCCCAGACTTGAACCTGATTGAACATCTCTGGAGAGATCTGAGCACCGACGCTCCCCATCCAACCTGATGGAGCTTGAGAGGTTCCTGCAAAGTATGGGAGAAACTGCCCAAAAATAGGAGTGCCGA
Organism: Rana temporaria; assembly: GCF_905171775.1. Classification (NCBI taxonomy): domain Eukaryota; kingdom Metazoa; phylum Chordata; class Amphibia; order Anura; family Ranidae; genus Rana; species Rana temporaria. The sequence goes on from NC_053496.1 coordinate 5,630,046, forward strand.
GCTTGTAGCATCATACTCAAAGACTTGAGGATGTAATTGGTGCCAAAGGAGCTTTACAAAAGTATTGAGCAAAGCCTGTGATGCTTGTGTATGTGGGAGGAGCCTGTGATGCTTGTGTATGTGGGAGGAGCCTGTGATTGTGTATGTGGGAGGAGCCTGTGATTGTGTATGTGGGAGGAGCCTGTGATGCTTGTGTATGTGGGAGGAGCCTGTGATGCTTGTGTGTACGTGGGGGGAGCCTGTGATGCTTGGTTACGTGGGGGGAGCCTGTGATGCTTGGTTACGTGGGGGGGAGCCTGTGACGCTTGGGTACGTGGGGGGATGCTGTGACGCTTGGGTACGTGGGGGGAGCCTGTGACGTTTGGGTACCTGGTGGGAGCCGGTGACGCTTGGGTACCTGGTGGGAGCCGGTGACGCTTGGGTACCTGGTGGGAGCCGGTGACGCTTGGGTACCTGGTGGGAGCCGGTGATGCTTATGGGTACATGTGGGGGGAGCCTGTGATGCTTATGGGTACATGTGGGGGGAGCCTGTGATGCTTATGGGTACATGTGGGGGGAGCCTGTGATGCTTATGGGTACGTGTGGGGGGAGCCTGTGATGCTTGGGTACGTGTGGGGGGAGCCTGTGATGCTTGGGTACGTGGGGGGAGCCTGTGATGCTTGGGTACGTGGGGGGAGCCTGTGATGCTTGGGTACGTGGGGGGAGCCTGTGATGCTTGGGTACGTGGGGGGAGCCTGTGATGCTTGGGTACGTGGGGGGAGCCTGTGATGCTTGGGTACGTGGGGGGAGCCTGTGATGCTTGGGTACGTGGAGGGAGCCTGTGATGCTTATGGGTACATGTGGGGGGAGCCTGTGATGCTTATGGGTACGTGTGGGGGGAGCCTGTGATGCTTGGGTACGTGTGGGGGGAGCCTGTGATGCTTGGGTACGTGTGGGGGGAGCCTGTGATGCTTGGGTACGTGGGGGGAGCCTGTGATGCTTGGGTACGTGGGGGGAGCCTGTAATGCTTGGGTACCTGGTGGGAGCAGGTGACGCTTGGGTACGTGGGGGGAGCCGGTGACACTTGTGTACCTGGTGGAAGCCGGTGACACTTGTGTACCTGGTGGGAGCGGTGACACTTGTGTACCTGGTGGAAGCCGGTGACGCTTGTGTACCTGGTGGGAGCGGTGACGCTTGTGTACCTGGTGGGAGCCGGTGACGCTTGTGTACCTGGTGGGAGCCGGTGACGCTTGGGTACCTGGTGGGAGCCGGCGACGCTTGGGTACCTGGTGGGAGCCGGCGACGCTTGGGTACGTGGGGGGGGGGAGCCGGTGACGCTTGTGTACCTGGTGGGAGCCTGTGTACGTGGGATTTTTTATTTTTTTTATAAATTTGCAAAGATTTCAGACACACTTCTTTTCATGTTGTTATGGGGGATTGTTTGTAGAATTTTGAGGAAAATAATGAATTCAATGTGTGTATGTGAAGGACAGGTACTCTTCAATATTCGGTCACTGATGATTCTCCTTCCCTCTCCCAGCTCTGTGTAATTCTAGAGCCGATGCAGGAGCTCATGTCCCGACACAAGACGTACAGTTTAAGTCCCCGGGATTGCCTGAAGACGTGTCTCTTTCAGAAATGGCAGAGGATGGTTGCACCACCAGGTAAGCAAACATTACAGTTGTCCTACCCCCCCCCCCCCCTTTTGCAGAACAGCCATATAAAAACCTGTCCCTTCTTTCTTGCAGCTGAGCCAGCCCGACAGGCCCCCAATAAGAGGAGGAAAAGGAAGATGTCCGGAGGGAGCACAATGAGCTCTGGAGGGGGCAACACGAATAACAGCAACAGCAAAAAGAAGAGCCCCGCCAGCACGTTCGCCCTCTCCAGTCAGGTACCTGTAAGCATCACCTTTTAATTTTCCTTTTATATACGTTAAAATTTTACGCTTAGCTTAGTGTAGGTATCAAAAAGTTGAAACAGCCGGGAAAAGGGTCCAAATACAAAACCTACTATAAACAACAATATAAAATTCTGAACAGCTCCCAGTAGAGATAGGAATAACGTTTAGATGATGACCAGATCCCAAAATGGAATAAAGCCCAAACATGCCCACAGTAGATCAGTGTGATCCAAATGTTGGCTCCGAATCCACTTGCATGGCACAGAGACTGTAAAAAAAAAAAAAAAAGAAATCAAAGCTCAGTATATTTTTAAAAATAGTATTAGGTTTAAAATGGTGCTTTTACGTTAAATTTAAGATAAACCAGCATACCGGTAAGCTTCAGGGCTGTAACATCCACAATAGAATCCCTCCAGTGGTCCCTGTGCGTGATGACGTCACATTAGCCACTTCCCTATGCGTTTCGTCGTCTGCTTTGCCTTCGTCAGGGGGTGTGGCTTTTAATTTTTTCTACTTTCTTCCCTTTCAAAAAGGGCACACAGTTCAGGAAATTGTTTCCTCGGCCAGTCAATACAGACTTCCATCCTGCTTTACAGCTACCAAACATGTAGCATGATGGGAAATTAAAGAATGTGTGCGGCTGTTAAGCAAGCCATAGATTATGCCGTTTCTTTCCTTCAACCTCGGTTTGAAGGGAAAAAAAATGTTAGATTCCCCCAGCTACACAGTCAGTGTTGATCGGGGGAATCCCTTCCACTGCGCTATTGTATTCTGACAGCGGGAGGTTTCCCAGCCATCTGAATACAATGATCACTGCCAGCAGCTATAGCCGCAGGCAGGAATCACAAAAAAAACATAAAGGCTGGTTGTACTGAAGTCGATTGATGAATCAACTTTAGTACAACCAGCCTGTCTATAGGCTGATCAAAATTTGGATGCCTCCTGCTGAACCAGCCATATTTCGATCCATCTTTGGCTGGCCTTACTCACTGCCAGTACAAAGCCTGCTTCCCAGGGATAAGGGGTGTGGCTGTTACTCAGCTCTGCCAGTACAAAGCAGCCCATTTCCCAGGGATGAGGGGCGTGGCTGTTACTCAGCTCTGCCAGTACAAAGCCTGCTTCCCAGGGATGAGGGGTGTGGCTGTAACTCGGCTCTGCCAGTACAAAGCACGCTTCCCAGGGATGAGGGGTGTGGCTGTAACTCGGCTCTGCCAGTACAAAGCACGCTTCCCAGGGATGAGGGGTGTGGCTGTAACTCGGCTCTGCCAGTACAAAGCACGCTTCCCAGGGATGAGGGGTGTGGCTGTTACTCAGCTCTGCCAGTACAAAGCAGCCCATTTCCCAGGGATGAGGGGCGTGGCTGTTACTCAGCTCTGCCAGTACAAAGCCCGCTTCCCAGGGATGAGGGGTGTGGCTGTAACTCGGCTCTGCCAGTACAAAGCACGCTTCCCAGGGATGAGGGGTGTGGCTGTTACTCAGCTCTGCCAGTACAAAGCAGCCCATTTCCCAGGGATGAGGGGCGTGGCTGTTACTCGGCTCTGCCAGTACAAAGCCCGCTTCCCAGGGATGAGGGGTGTGGCTGTAACTCGGCTCTGCCAGTACAAAGCACGCTTCCCAGGGATGAGGGGTGTGGCTGTTACTCAGCTCTGCCAATACAAAGCCCGCTCCCCAGAGATGAGGGGTGTGGCTGTTACTCTGCTCTACCAGTACAAAGCCTGCTTCCCAGGGATGAGGGGTGAGGGGTGTGGCTGTTACTCAGCTCTGCCAATACAAAGCCTGCTGATGAGGGGTGTGGCTCTTGGCACTGCCAGCACAGATGGCGAGTAGAGATGCGAAAAAAGTTGGATGCTTACCAGAACCCAATGGCTCTCACACTGAGTAGCCAAAAAACGCTTGAGGGATAAATCCCAAACATGCCCACAGTAGATGGTGTGATCCAAATGTTCGCCCAGACTCCACTCACATGGCACAGAAACATGTAAAAAATCATATAGTAAAAGTATATGCTTAAAAATAGTATTTATTGGGTTTAAAATGCTCTCCTCACATTAAATTGAAGCTAAACCAGCATTAAAAGTAAGCTACAGGGCTGTAACATCACCGTGCTTGATGACGTCACGTTGGCCACCACCCTACGTGTTTCGTCATTTGCTTTGCCGCCAGGGGCATGGCTTTTTCAATTAATTTTTTTTACTTTCCTCCCTTCAAAAAGAAAACCCAGTTCATTATATTTGCCTCGGCCAGTCAATGCAGCCTTCTATCTGTGTTACAACTACCAAAACATGTAGCATGATGGGAAACTAAAGAACCGGCCATGGCATTTGTAAGAACTGAATAAAAAATGTTATAATAGGTGCAGCCTTTCCTCTCTGGAGGTTGGGGTTTGTGCTGCTGCTTTACCTGTATTCTCTCCCTGTCGAACCGGTGTCGGCCTTTAAGGCCCCCATGGGAGGCTGGCCTTTCCACTGCCTGAGCTCAGGAGTGATAACTGGCACTCTGTCCAGGTTGCTGCCGGAGGGAAAAATGGTAATTTACCAAATTCTTTACGTTTTTTTTTTTCCCGTATTCCTTTCAGCACCTGTTTGTGTAGATCTTTTATTTTCATTTTTTTATTATTATTTTATCAGCATTGAGCTCTGGCAGGAGATGGGTCAGCTTGAGACTCCTTCCACTCTGATGGGGGGGGAATACAGGAAAATAAAAGCACAAAGTCGCCAAGAGATAAATCTGCATCATAAGAAATCAGGACTGAATAATTGGATTAGTTACATACGGTGCCTTGAAAAAGTATTCATACCCATTGAAAAATGTTCCGCGTTTTGTCATGTTACAACCAAAAACGTAAATGTATTTTATTGGGATTTTATGTGAGAGACCAACACAAAGTGGCACACAATTGTGAAGTGGAAGAAAAATTATAAATGTTTTTTATTTTTTTTTACAAATTAATATGTGAAAAGTGTGTGTGGGGGGGAGGGGCATTTGTATTCAGCCCCTTTTACTCTGATACCCCTAACTAAAATCTAGAGGAACCAATTGCCTTCTGAAGTCACCTAATTAGTAAATAGAGCCCACCTGTGTGTCATTTAATCTCAGTATAAATACAGCTGTTCTGTGAAGCCCTCCAAGGTTTATTGGAGAACCTTAGCGAACAAACTGCATCATGAAGGTCCAAGGAACACAGCAGACGGGTCAGGGATAAAGCTGTGAAGTATAAAGCAGGGTTAGGTTATAAAAAAATAAAAAATAAAAATCTCCCAAGCTTTGAAGATCTCACGGAGCTTCTGTTCAATACATCATCGGAAAAATGGAAAGAGTATGGCACAACCGCAAACCTACCAAGACATGGCCGTCCACCTAAACTGACCGGGCTGGACAAGGAGAGCATTCATCAGAGAAGCAGCCAAGGGGCCCCGTGGTAACTCTGGAGGAGCTGCAGAGATCCACAGCTCAGGGGGGAGAATCTGTCCACAGGACAACTATTAGTGGTCTCTCCACAAATCTGCCCATTATGGAAGAGTGACAAGAAGACCTAAATCCCATTGAGAATCTGTGGCAAGACTTGAAAATTGCTGATCACAGACGCTCTCCATCCAATCTGACAGAGCCTGAGATATTTTACAAAGAAGAAGAATGGGCAGAAATGTCCCTCTCTAGATGTGCAAATCTGGTAGAGACATCCCCAAAAAGACTTGTAGAGAAAGGGGGTTATACAAAGTATTGATTCTGGGGGGGGGGGGCACCATACAAATGCCCCTCCCCCCCCACACTTTTCACATATTTATTTGTAAAAAAAAAAAAAAATGAAAACCATTTATCTTCCACTTCACAATTATGTGCCGCTTTGTGTTGGTCTATCACATAAAATCCCAATAAGATACATTTACGTTTTTGGGTGTAACATGAAAAAATGTGGGAAATTTCAAAGGGTATGAATACTTTTTCAAGGCACCATAGTTAGTCTGGCTGAAAAAAGACAAATGTCCATCTAGTTCAACCAATAAAAAATAATTCTCACAGATAATAATAGTGGCAGGTATGGCAGCACTAGTTGACATGCGTTTTTATTAATGCAGTGTGTGAAAGGGTCCTCAAATGGCTAAAGCCTTTTCAATTTAAAGGTCTCCTTCATGAGTTGGTGGCATTCATATGGCACCATTTCATCTAATCGGGTGAAGGATGGTGATATTTTCATAGTTCGTGTCTCCCTTTGCCGGCATATCATGTCCTTGTCCTGAACTTTGAAATCGCTCCCCCCCTCTCTCTCCCCCTCTCCCGGTATATTGACTTGCCGTCTCTTTGATTGGGTCACTATACCTGGAAACACGCACACAATTCCTGGAAACCAATCCTTCGTTTCTGTAGGCCTCTTGTTTTCCCAACTTGTCAAGGAACTTCCATTTATCAAAGGAGATAAATGTGTTTCCTTTTATTTTAGAAGTGCGGGCAGCAGTGTTGTCCTAGTCCCAGTGATGGCGAACCTCGGCACCCCAGATGTTTTGGAACTACATTTCCCGTGATGCTCAACTACACTGCAGAGTGCCTGAGCATCATGGGAAACGTAGTTCCAAAACACCTGGGGTGCCGAGGTTCACCAGCACTGTCCTAGTGAGCAACTGACCTGGAACGTGCGTACGGGACGTCGGCTTCCAAGCATAAAAATACACCAGGAACACCAAGCCAAATAGTACAAAACCACGTTGTATGATCTTGGTGTGACCATCTAAAACATCCAACGTGTTTCGGTGGGCCAAACCACTACCCCGCCATGAGGGCTTAGAGAGCTTCAAGGGACTTGGTAACACTAAGTTCTGAGTCCATAAAAGCATGGATAAAGGTAAGCCAGGATGAAGGCGGAAGTGACTTGGCCACTGAGATGCGTTGGCTGTTTTATGGGATTACGCCTATGAACCAACAAAGCGTGTTTTTTTTTTTTTACCACTTTAAGACAGGACCTTTTAGGCAGCTAAATGACCCGGCCAGTTTTTTTATTCGGAACTGCGTCGCTTTAACTGACAATTGCGCGGTCATGCGACGTGGCTCCCAAATAAAATTGGCGTCCTTTTTTTCCCACAAATAGAGCTTTCTTTTGGTGGTATTTGATCACCTCTGCGGTTTTTATTTTTTGCGCTATAAACAAAAATAGAGCGACAATTTTGAAAAAATGCAAAATTTTTTACTTTTTTCTATAATAAATATCCCCCAAAAACATATAAAACATTATTTTTTTTCCCTCAGTTTAGGCCGATATTCTTCTACCTATTTTTGGTAAAAAAAAAAAACGCAATAAGCGTTTATCGTTTGGATTGCTCAAAATTTATAGCGTTTACAAAATAGGGGATAGTTTTATTGCATTTTTATTATTATTATTTTTTTTACTACTAATGGCGGCGATCAGCGTTTTTTTTTTTTATTTTTTTTTCGCGACTGCGACATTATGGCGGGCACTTCGGACAATTTTGACACATTTTTGGGACCATTGTCATTTTCACAGCAAAAAATGCATTAAAAATGCATTGTTTACTGTGAAAATGACAATTGCAGTTTGGGAGTTAACCACAAGAGGGCGCTGAATGGGTTATGTGTGATCTCATTTGTGTTTTTCTAACTGTAGGGGGGTGTGGCTGTAGGTGTGACGTCATCGACTGTGGTTCCCTATAAAAGGGAACACACGATCGATGACCGCGCCACAGTGAAGAACGGGGAAGCTGTGTTTACACACAGCTCTCCCCGTTCTTCAGCTCCGGGGACCGATCGCGGGACTCCAGCGACGATCGTGTCCGCGGTCACGGAGCTTCGGATCGGGTCCCACGACTGGGCTTAAAGAGCCACGTACGTGTCCAGCCGTGCCATTCTGCCGACGTATATCGGCGTGAATGGGTCCTTAAGTGGTTTAAGTCTTTCCCCGTTTGGTTTGGTGCTCCTGATGTACTTTGAGCCATGTTGGTGGTGCCTTTTTATGGTAGTTGTCTGTGCTTCCCATCTTCAATTTCATATCAAAGGTTGGTCTTTAAGGTGGAACTCTACCTAACTATCTCTACCGCGTCTGATCACAGAACACCCTGTATTCATTGAGAACAATGCAAGGCTTTCAGTGAACGACGTCTGTGCTGAGCGAGCGACCCCCCCCCTGTGTTCACTCTGCAGATGGGCAGCCGCTCAACACATCAAGAATCAATGAATTAGGCGCAACTACTACAGTGATTCTCCGCTTCTACGGGCATCTATCTGGTGTGGGATATGTATACTTGCATTGGTCCAAGTTGGGTCAATGTTACTATGCAGATAGGAATTGAGGTTTAAAGTGGAGGTTCACCCAAAAAGTTAATTCTTAACATTAGATTGAGGCTCGTTTTGTGAAGGGGAATCGGGTGTTTTTTTTTTTTTTTAAATCGAAGCCGTACTTACCGTTTTAGAGAGAGATCTTCTCCGACGCTTCCGGGTATGGGCTGCGGGACTGGGCGTTCCTATTTGATTGACAGGCTTCTGATGGTCGCATACAGCGCGTCACGATTTTCCGAAAGTAGCCGAACGTCGGTGCGCAGGCGCCGTATAGAGCCGCACCGACTTTCGGCTACTCGTGATGCGATGTATGCGACAGTCAGAAGCCTGTCAATCAAATAGGAACGCCCAGTCCCGAAGACCATACCCGGAAGCGGCGGAGAAGATCTATCTCTAAAACGGTAAGTACGGCTTCGATTTTAAAAAAAAACACCCGATTCCCCTTGACAAAATGAGCCTCAATCTAATGTTAAAAAAAAAAAAATTTGGGTCAACTCCCGCTTTAAGTATTGATGCTGGAAAGGTATTTCTAGCTGGGAGCTTTTTACTATATTCAGCATGGGATTTTTTTTAAAGTGTTTTTATTTATTTAAATTTTGGGATGAGTGAGGAAGTGTTGAAACCCCTATCAGGTTTTGATGCTACCTGCGTCTCTTCTGGAGGGATTCTCCTTCTCTACTTGTTCTGATGGTCATTGTCCCTAGGAGAGGTTACCTCTTTCTCCCTGTTGGGTTTCCAGGACAAGAAAAAGGAGAAATCTCCCCAGCAAGGCACAGACCGGAAAAAAAAAAAGAGGGTTCAAACAACTTCTCACTCTATCCAAAACCAAAAAGTTTTGGCTTTAGATGTACTTTTAAAGAATAAGGAGGTATGTGATAAGAATTCTGCATTGTGTTCTTTTCAAGGACTTTCCACTTTTTTATTTATTTATTATATTATGTAGTCTTTTGTAACCTCACGTTTGCCAAGTAGCCCCTGGCGCCCATCAATTTTATCTTAAAGCCCAACTGAAATAGCAGGGAAAAATAGAAGAGGTTAGACGATGGACTAAAGTCTCCATTTGCACAGTCCACTCCCCTATTGGAGCCGTTGTGCAAAACGTGACTGTGCAGTCCAGAAGGCACCAAAAAAAGACTCCCCATGTAACAAAGCAGGCCTGGTCAGACACACACCCTCCATTGGGACGAGGGGTGTGGCTGTTACTCAGCTCTGCCAGCACAAAGCTCTTCCCCAGGGATGAGGGGTGTGACTGTTACTCAGCTCTGCCAGCACAAAGCTCTTCCCCGGGGATGAGGGGTGTGGCTGTTACTCAGCTCTGCCAGCACAAAGCTCTTCCCCGGGGATGAGGGGTGTGGCTGTTAGCTCTGCCAGCACAAAGCTCTTCCCCGGGCATTAGGGGTGTGACTGTTACTCAGCTCTGCCAGCACAAAGCTCTTCCCCAGGGATGAGGGGTGTGACTGTTACTCAGCTCTGCCAGCACAAAGCTCTTCCCCAGGGATGAGGGGTGTGACTGTTACTCAGCTCTGCCAGCACAAAGCTCTTCCCCGGGGATGAGGGGTGTGGCTGTTACTCAGCTCTGCCAGCACAAAGCTCTTCCCCGGGGATGAGGGGTGTGGCTGTTAGCTCTGCCAGCACAAAGCTCTTCCCCGGGCATTAGGGGTGTGGCTGTTACTCAGCTCTGCCAGCACAAAGCTCTTCCCCCGGGATGAGGGGTGTGGCTGTTACTCAGCTCTGCCAGCACAAAGCTCTTCCCCGGGGATGAGGGGTGTGGCTGTTACTCGGCTCTGCCAGCACAAAGCTCTTCCCCGGGGATGAGGGGTGTGGCTGTTACTCGGCTCTGCCAGCACAAAGCTCTTCCCCGGGGATGAGGGGTGTGGCTGTTACTCAGCTCTACCAGCACAAAGCTCTTCCCCGGGGATGAGGGGGGTGGCTGTTACTCAGCTTTGCCAGCACAAAGCTCTTCCCCCCCCCAGGGATGAGGGGTGGCTGCTGCTCAGCTCTGCCAGCACAAAGCTCTTCCCCGGGGATGAGGGGTGTGGCTGTTACTCAGCTCTGCCAGCACAAAGCTCTTCCCCCCCCCCCCCAGGGATGAGGGGTGTGGCTGTTACTCAGCTCTGCCAGCACGAAGCCCCTTCCCCAGTGATCAGGGTTGTGACTGTTAAGCAAGCCATAGAATATTACATTTTCTTTCCTTTAACCTCGGGTTGAAGGAAAGAAATTGCTTGACTCCCCCATCTACCAAGTCAGTGTTGATGGGGGAATCCCTTCCATTGCCCTATTTGTATTCTGACAGTGGGAGGTTTCCCAGCCAATTGATGGATCAACTTTAGTACAACCAGCCTGTCCATAGATGGATCAAAAATTTGGCCAGTTACTGCTGAACCAGCCAAATTCCGATCCATCTATGCCCTTGCCTTACAAAGACCCTTTTCCATGATGAGGGGTGTGGCTGTTACTTGGCTCTGCCAGCACAAAGCCTCCTCCCCAGGGATGAAGGGTGTGACTGTTACTCAGCTCTGCCAGCACAAAGCCTCTTCCACGGGGATAAGGGATGTGTCTGTTAAGAATGCCACAGATTATGCAATTTTCTTTCCTTTTTTAACCTTGTGTTGAAGGGAAAAAAAATTCTCAATTCCCCCATCTACAGATTGAGTGTTGATGGGGGAATCCCTTCCCCTGCGCTATTGTTTTCTGACAGCGAGAGATTTCCCAGCCGTCAGAATACAGTGATCACTGCCAGAAACTATAGCCAGCAGTTATCTCACAAAAAAAACAGGTTGGTTGTACTGAAGTCCATTGATGGATCAGCTTCAGTACAACCAGCCCATCCATAGACGGGTCAAAATTGTGTTTGTTCCTGCTGAAGCAGCGGAATTTCGATCCATCTATGCCCTGCCTTACTCAGCTCTGCCAGTACAAAATCCCCCTTCCCCATGATGAGGGGTGTGGCTGTTACTCGGCTCTGCCAGTACAAAGCACACTCCCCAGGGATGAAGGGTGTGGCTGTTACTCAGCTCTGCCAGCTCAAAGCCCACGCCCCTGTGAACAGAGGTGTGGCTGTTACTCAGCTCTGCCAGCTCAAAGCCCACTCCCCTGTGAAGAGAGGTGTGGCTGTTACTCAGCTCTGCCAGCTCAAAGCCCACGCCCCTGTGAAGAGAGGTGTGGCTGTTACTCAGCTCTGCCAGCTCAAAGCCCACGCCCCTGTGAAGAGAGGTGTGGCTGTTACTCAGCTCTGCCAGCTCAAAGCCTACGCCCCTGTGAAGAGAGGTGTGGCTGTTACTCAGCTCTGCCAGCTCAAAGCCCACGCCCCTGTGAAGAGAGGTGTGGCTGTTACTCAGCTCTGCCAGCTCAAAGCCCTTTCCCCTGTGAAGAGAGGTGTGGCTGTTACTCAGCTCTGCCAGCTCAAAGCCCACGCCCCTGTGAAGAGAGGTGTGGCTGTTACTCAGCTTTGTGAGCTCAAAGCCCACGCCCCTGTGAAGAGAGGTGTGGCTGTTACTCAGCTCTGCCAACACAAAGCAGTAGAGTAGGGAGACGAGAGGCAACATTTAACTTTTTACAACAAAGGACTATAAATTAAGTGTAAAACTTTAGTTTGTCTTTAGGTACCCCCTTTAGGTAGAACCCAAAAGTACACATTAATATTTACATGCATTAAATCATCCAACATGGCTGATACAGTAAATGCACCATTGTCTAGTGAATGGGATTTCCCTAGGCTGTAGGGATCAATGTCGGTTATAGGATTTCCATAGTCTGTAATGGGATATCCCTAGGCCAGTGATGGTGAACTTTGGCACCCCAGATGTTTTGGAACTACATTTCCCATGTTGCCAAGGTTCACCATCACTGTGCTATGCTGTAGATCTCAATGTCTATGTTATGGGAGTTCCCTAGGCTGTAGGGATCAATGTCGGTTATAGTATTTTCATAGGCTAGGCTGTAGGGTCCAATATCTGTAAGGGGATATCCCTAGGCCAGTGATGGCGAACCTTGGCACCCCAGATGTTTTGGAACTACATTTCCCATGTTGCCAAGGTTCACCATCACTGTGCTAGGCTGTAGGGTCCAATATCTGTAAGGGGATATCCCTAGGCCAGTGATGACGAATCTTGGCACCCCAGATGTTTTGGAACTACATTTCCCATGTTGCCAAGGTTCGCCATCACTGTGCTAGGCTGTAGAGCTCAATGTCTGTTATGTGAGTTCCCTAGGCTGTAGGGATCAATGTCAATTATAGGATTTCCATAGGCTGTAGGCATCAATATCTGTTATGGGATTTCCCTAGGCCAGTGATGGCGAACCTTGGCACCCCAGATGTTTTTGAAACTACATTTCCATATTGCCAAGGTTCACCTTCACTGTGCTAGGCTGTAGGGCTCAATGTCTAATATTATGGGATTTCCCTAGGCTGTAGGGCTGAATGTCTAATATTATGGGATTTCCCTAGGCTGTAGGGCTGAATGTCTAATATTATGGGATTTCCCTAGGCTGTAGGGCTTAATGAGTTACACATGCTTCTATGTGATAGCGGTAGGGCTTTCATCCTACTACACTTATGTTAAATGCATTTTTGCAGGCCTCAGCTGCCCACTGAGCTTCAAGAAGCCGATTGTGACCACGCGTAGTTGTGGAAGGGAGGGACTCGCCTCTACCTTGATTATGTTTGTGGAAATCTTCCCTTTCAGGATGTAATGGTGGTGGGCGAACCAACCCTGATGGGAGGAGAGTTTGGAGATGAAGACGAACGACTGATAACCCGCCTGGAGAACACTCAATTTGACGCCGCCAATGGGATTGATGATGAGGACAGCTTCAATAACTCTCCCGCACTTGGCGCCAACAGTCCCTGGAACAGCAAACCGCCCTCAAGTCAAGAGAGCAAATCGGAAAACCCGACCTCACAGGCTTCACAGTAAAAAAAAAAAAAAACACACAACACACCCACGACCCGTCAAATAAATATATATATGTGTATAACAGGCCCATGTGGAGGAACAAACAAAAAAAGTTGTTTTAAAATAAAGGCGAGAAAAAAAAATACAAAAAAAAAATACAAAAAAAAGTTGAAACTTATCTACCTGTAAATTGAAATAAAAAATGACATTTTAAAATGAGCCCCTTTACTTCAGGTCATGCCTTTCTAGGAAAGGGGTTACTGTGAGAGCTAAAGAGGGACTGAGGTACTGTGGACCCTGTAACTGCTTCCCGACAAAAAGGCGTTTCTTGTGTCCTAGGGGGGATGGGAGGGGGGGGGGTGTCATTGGAAGGAGGGGAGGTGGGCGGTGCACCGTTTCAGGACGGCATATTTTAAGAAGGGTAGATCCCGAAAAATGCCAAACTCTCCCCCTCCACTTAAAAAGCTATCCTGAGTGGCATTTTCGTGCACGCACTGAATTTTAGGGTGACCCGGTCACATGTTTTGTGGTTGAACCAGCATTCAATCTGTGACGCCAGAAAACCACGAGGCTCAAAGAGCCCAAATAGTCACATTGTTACTATGCATTCTTTTTATTTTTTCTGTTTTTTTTGCGGTTTTCTGGTATCGTTATATCGTTATGCACGTTTTGCATAATTTTTAAACTTATTTAAATATATACTTGCATAACTTGTACAGTTACACGTTCCCATTTTTTTTGTAATTCGTACTATAGGCTAGAGTTACTGGGAAAAACGCAGAAGATTTGGATAGGCAAAGGTTAGACCCCTCTGTCAGGTTTAAGTGCAATCTGTGTGGGGAAAGGGAGATAAGGCAATCCCAGGAACATGAGATAAAAAAAGATGAAGGTTCCATGTCTTTGACCAGAGGCTCCATTGAAACATGTAACTGGCTATAATGATAACCTAGGCTTGTATATAGGACCCTCTACTCTAACTGGGTCTACCATGGTTCTGTTGTTGTCTTTTGACTGAGGACTCCATTGGAGCATGCCACTGGCTATAATGCTAACCTAGGCTTGTATATAGGACCTTCTACCCTTACTGGGTCCACCATGGTTCTGTTGTCTTTGACTAAGGACTCCGTTACTCTATTGGAATACGCCACTGGCTATAATGCTAACCTAGGCTTGTATTTAGGACCCTCTACTCCAACTGGGTCCACCATTGTTCTGTTGTTGTCTTTGATTTAGGGCTCCATTGGAACATGCCACTGGCTATAGTGCTAACCTAGGCTTGTATATAGGACTGTATACCCTTACTGGGTCCACCATGGTTCTGTTGTCTTTGACTAACGACTCCATTGAAACTTGTAACTGGCTATAATGCTAACCTAGGCTTGTATTTAGGACCCTCTACTCTAACTGGGTCCACCATTGTTCCGTTGTTGTCTTTGATTCAGGGCTCCATTGGAACATGCCACTGGCTATAGTGCTAACCTAGGCTTGTATAAAGGGACCCTTTACCCTAACTGGTTCCCCCATGGTTCTGTTGATGTCTTTGACTAAAGACTCCATTGGAACATGCCACAGAATTCCTTTCTATGTCTTGGTTACACGTATAGTCAAGGATTTCTAGAGAAGTGTAAGGAGCAAGAATGGTTCATAGTCCAGAGTAAGGGGTCTCCAAATTTTTTTTTTGGCCTTCGGACATTAGGGGGGCTGGACTGGGGGAGTGATAATTTTGCTGCTGTCATTGGGAGTAAACATGGCATTTGGTATTAGGAGAAGGAATAGTGCCCATTGTTGGTATCATTTGGAGGAATGGTGCCCAATTTTTTTCAGTTGGCAGAATAGCGTCTTGTATCAGTGGAAGGATTAATGCCCCAGGAGCCGGATAAAGGCAAGCAAAGGGCCACCGTTTGGAGACCACTGGTCTAGAGTTAGGATTATCTAATGAGGAGCTGTTACTACTCGCCATAGTTGAGGTTTATCACAGTAAAGTCAACATTTTGTGCAAGCCAACTAGCTTATTCAAGGATGTGCAAAAGAGCAGTGATGGATGAAGTTCAATAACCAGATTTCAGTTGGTTGACTACAATAATGAAGAGAATGCCGATTGGATGCCTTGACTTATTGACTATACACCATTATTCCCTGTGTGATTTAACTTCTACACCAATCTGTTTACTGGAGGGTCTCCACTGTGTTCAATCAAGTACCCCCAACAGACCAGAATTTTCTCTGTCTTGCACAGGTGATTTACTGTATCAGTTGATCTGAAACCTCTTCCCCCTTTCGGAAATCCATAATCTTTTGAGGTACTTGAGGCCAAAACCGAGAAGCAGTAGTTCTCAGTGGCCACAAGCTGAGGTCAGACAACAGCAGACCAGAATTGAGATTTGCTCTCACCAAGGTAATTTTACGTGGCACTAAATTATTAATAAACCCCTTTCCTCTTTGGGAAATCCATAAACATTTGGGGTACTTAAGGGTGAAGCACTAGTCCCCGGTGGCCACTAATTGAGGTTGGACATAATCTTCTTTCTTTTTCTGAGACAAGGAGGTTGTCAAAACTGACATCAGCCCGGAAAGGAGCACACCAATTATTTTTCCCCATACTTTTGATGAGAAATCCAGAAAACCTGACCTGTGGTCAGTGGCAGCAACAGAGGTTGGGAGTTATTGTAGACCAGAGTTTACTATGGATGCCTAAGGATGTAGGACACGTCATACAGCCCTCAGCGTAAAATTTACTCTTGAGCATTTATGTACGCTGTCAAGTCTTCGTTGAAGGGTTCATTGACCTTCTGTGTTGCAGCGTTGGGGGGAGTTATTTGCCCTACTTTGAACAGATTTGCCTGCAGGAATTTCCTTGTCAATGTCATTACTATTTTTTTATTGTTTTTTACCCAGGTCATTGTAGATAACCATCATTTATTTGTGTCGCCTCCCCCTGAACATACCGCAGATTCAGGTTCCACAGTGCCTCACTCTTGCTTGACTTTATAATTTTTTTTTTTTATTATGTTTTATTTTTATTTTTAAATAATATTATTAAAAAAAAGAGTTAAAAAAATTGCTGTCCTGATTTTGTACTGGCTTATTCTATATCTCTGGGGAATATTGTTTTATACAGTTCCAAATGCTTCAAACCAAGGAAGACTTTGCAGAAGTAATTTGTAATCCCTCCAAGAGGAAGAGAAGAGAAAAAAAAAACTTTTCTTTATTGTAAATTTTGTGTGATATTCTCTCTGAGCCCCCCCCCCCCCCCTTGTTCTCTTGCTTGGGTGTGTGTATCTGTATGTGCCTGTACATTTTACGCTCTATAGAAGCAGTGTGTAATTCTGGTCTTAATGTATCCTTTAGAAAGAGATTTTTTTTATATATATATATATATATATATATATATATATATATATATGTGATATGATATTTGGGGGGGCTGGGTTATTCTTTTGTTTCCAGTTTATTTTATATTTTGGGTCTGAAATTTGAGGGGTGTATTGGCAGGGAGAGTTGATGTATGGTCACCACTTCACTTGGCAACTCTTGCTGGATCATTTTGGTTTTCCCGCGGTGCTTCTAGGACGAAGATTCCTCTCGGAGGGTCTTGCAGTCCTAGAGCTTAACCGAAGTGCAAATTTTGTTGAGAGCAAAAGAATGAAATCAGAATTTCAAAGGTTCCTCCATTCTTTTTGCAGCAAATTTTTTTGTTTTATTTTGTTTCTCGAGCAAGTTCAAGTTGCTCTCTGGCAAATGAAGCCGCTGCAAGTTGTTCTCTGAAAGCCACTTGCACATTTTTAAGAAAATGTAATATTTTAATGATATGACGTAAACATATTTATTAAAGGAAAACTTGCACCTTTTCCCCAGAAGTTACTTGGCTGAATGTTTTTTTTATATATCTTGGCTAAGTGCAAGCAGTGTAATTTTTACTTACATTTTCCTCCACACCATTTTGCTTTTTTTTGTTCTCTTGGATACTACTCGAGAGTAGCAGTGAAATTAACTGTGAATATGTAACAATGTATTTATTTATTAAAGGTTAAGAGGACCTATGCACAGAGGCAGAATCTCCCCTGTCATGCAGTCCATGTTAGCAATGCAACTCCTGGCTGGCTCGCCAATTGTTAGTAGTTCAAGCCTTAACATTGGAGGAACTTGCAGAACTTGCAGTTTCCAGAACAGGCAAGGATTTGTCCGATGGAAGTCCAATCGTGTGTACGAGGCTTAGCAATACACCTGTAATCAGAAACATAAATTAACATGAGCTAATTAATCATTTCTAGACTAGGTGACTCAGAGATATGACCTTTCAGGTCCTAGCCGTGTTGACTCCTAGCTCCCCAACTACAATGCATATTATCATAAATATCAACACAGAACTCCTTCACACAAGAGTGTATTAACACAAACAACAATGGGTGGAAGACCCTCCAGACTAGGAGACCCAGGGCTTTCCAGATCTCATTAATCAGTATTCCTTTCACATACATCCGCTATGAGTCCCACACTGGCAGAGACCATCATGGTCTCCTTAAAGAGGAGTTCCGCCGAAAAAACAAAAATTAAAAGTCAGCATCTACAAATACTGCAGCTGCTGACTTTTAATATATGGACACTTACCTGTCCTGGGCGCCTGCGATGTCAGCCCCCCCCCCAAAGCCGATCTGTCCTTTGGCGCATGGGTAAAGGCGCCGCCATCTTCAATAAGGGAATTGGGAAGTGAAGCCTTGCAGCTTCACTTCCTGGTTCCCTACTGCGCATGCGCGATCCCACTGGTCTCTGCTGTCTTCTGAGACCTGTGTCTCCCAGAAGACAGCGGGGGGGGGGTGGAGGAGGTGCTGGACGTGGCGTAGGTCGCCGCGGTGACCTATGCACGGAAGTGGGACAAAATACCTGGATTACACAGGTATCTGCTACCTCCTCCCCCCCCCCCGCCCCCTGAAAGGTGCCAAATGTGACACCGAAGGGGGGGGGGATCCGAAAAGCGGAAGTTCCATTTATGGGTGGAACTCCTCCGCCTTTAATGTCCTTTTTGCATCACATAACAGAGTGTCTTCCTAAATGCTTGTAGCTCCCTAAAAATGCCAGGGCCCATAGTCGGTAGGCAAGAGGCTAGCATTCGGTCCCCTCCAAAAGCCTCTGTCCCGGGTGAGTCTATCACAAGGGGCATTCAGAAATCTTAAGATGAAAACAGGGCAATAACCATACTTTCCTAAAAAAAAAAAAAATAGTAAAGACCAGGGGGAAAAAAATAAATTTTGGGCGGACAAGGAAACAAAATTGTTCAGTTTTCAGCCTGTGCTAGGTGCCCTATACAAGGTATAAGGCGGCCTTTCAAAAAAAAAATACTGCATGTACTGAAAATCGGCAATCGCTTTCTATATAATAAAGGATAACGTGTTTTTTTGTTTTTTTTGTTTTCTTCAGAACAAAAATTGCCTGATTGTTTTTATAATTGTTTCCTTTTATGGTATGCTCAGACCCAATTGAAGCCGGGTCTCTCAGATCCGTCCACCAATAATTTTGGGCCTGTGCATACTTATGCATATGTATGTAGGTACATTTTCACAGAGTTTTACTGCACTTTTGTATACATGTTGTATGTGTTTTCTATTTGTACTGCATTACTATTTCCAAGGATCCCTCGGGTAACAAAAAAAAAAAAAGTTCACATCCAAGAGATTTTTCACGAATTCTTCATTCAACCGTGCACAAAGAAGCTGCACACTAAAAATGTAAAATCTCAGATAAAACGCCACCTTTACCTGGGGATCTTGAATGTGCACTTTTCCCAAAACCCATGGGCAGGGCTGTCTTAGAGGGCACACGTGGGCACTGCTCAGGGGCCCCAGCTGCATGGGGGGGGCCCTGCAGAGTCCATGATGCCCGGGTTCAGAGTGCTGGAAGGATATCTGGGGTGTAGAGGGGTCAGAGTTCTGGAGGAATATCTGGGGTGTAGAGGGGTCAGAGTGCTGGGGGGGATATCTGGGGTGTAGAGGGGTCAGAGTGCTGGGGAGATATCTGGGGTGTAGTGGGGTCAGAGTGCTGGGGAGATATCTGGGGTGTAGAGGGGTCAGAGTGTTGGGGGGATATCTGGGGTTTAGAGGGGTCAGAGTGCTGGGGGGATATCTGGGGTGTAGAGGGGTCAGAGTTCTGTAGGAATATCTGGGGTGTAGAGGGGTCAGAGTGCTGGGGGGATATTTGGGGTGTAGAGGGGTCAGAGTGCTGGGGAGATATCTGGGGTGTAGAGGGGTCAGAGTGCTGGGGTGTAGAGGGGTCGGAGTGCTGGGGAGATATCTGGGGTGTAGAGGGGTCAGAGTGCTGGGGGGATATCTGGGGTGTAGAGGGGTCAGAGTTCTGGAGGAATATTTGGGGTGTAGAGGGGTCAGAGTTCTGTAGGAATATCTGGGGTGTAGAGGGGTCAGAGTGCTGGGGGGATATCTGGGGTGTAGAGGGGTCGGAGTGCTGGGGAGATATCTGGGGTGTAGAGGGGTCGGAGTGCTGGGGAGATATCTGGGGTGTAGAGGGGTCGGAGTGCTGGGGAGATATCTGGGGTGTAGAGGGGTCGGAGTGCTGGGGAGATATCTGGGGTGTAGAGGGGTCGGAGTGCTGGGGAGATATCTGGGGTGTAGAGGGGTCAGAGTGTTGGGGGGATATCTGGGGTTTAGAGGGGTCAGAGTGCTGGGGGGATATCTGGGGTGTAGAGGGGTCAGAGTGCTGGGGTGTAGAGGGGTCGGAGTGCTGGGGGGATATCTGGGGTGTAGAGGGGTCGGAGTGCTGGGGAGATATCTGGGGTGTAGAGGGGTCGGAGTGCTGGGGAGATATCTGGGGTGTAGAGGGGTCGGAGTGCTGGGGAGATATCTGGGGTGTAGAGGGGTCGGAGTGCTGGGGAGATATCTGGGGTGTAGAGGGGTCGGAGTGCTGGGGGGATATCTGGGGTGTAGAGGGGTCGGAGTGCTGGGGAGATATCTGGGGTGTAGAGGGGTCAGAGTGTTGGGGGGATATCTGGGGTTTAGAGGGGTCAGAGTGCTGGGGTGTAGAGGGGTCGGAGTGCTGGGGGGATATCTGGGGTGTAGAGGGGTCGGAGTGCTGGGGGATATCTGGGGTGTAGAGGGGTCGGAGTGCTGGGGGGATTTCTGGGATGTAGAGGGGTCGGAGTGCTGGGGGGATATCTGGGGTGTAGAGGGGTCGGAGTGCTGGGGGATATCTGGGGTGTAGAGGGGTCGGAGTGCTGGGGGGATATCTGGGGTGTAGAGGGGTCAGAGTGCTGGGGGGATATCTGGGGCGTAGAGGGGCCATAGTGCTGGGGAGGCATCAATCTAGCAGATACAGTATATTATATGCACAGCTTTGTTGCTTTATGTAGTATTTTTTCCTTGCTGTACAGAATGATTGTTCATGTAGTTCAAAAGGGGAAGCTCTGCTTGTCTGCCTCCTACCTACTTGATGTCTGTTCACCTGCACTGTTCCCATTGTAGGGGCCCCAGAGCATTACTCTGCCCAGGGGCCCATGATGCTAGTAAGACGGCTCTGCCCATGGGATCTGGTAAACTATGATTGGCGGTTATAGACGAATGGAAAAGTGGCGCATATGATACGTGGTGCATTGCATTTCATGCAAACTTTCATGTCGCAATGTGTATAGTTTATTAAGCGCATGAACCATGACCATCGCTGTCTTGTGCCATCATTGTCCTGGCACAATAATGTGCACACGTCCATTGTAAACTTATGCACAGCAAATAGGTTTGCAAACACTATGACCCCCCCCCCCCCCCCAGGGATGGACTGGCCTTCGGGACTACAGGGAGATTCCCGGTGGGCCGATGGCTCAGTGGGCTGGTCAGAGGTCCATGGCGATCTACCCATCAATCGCTGACAGCTGGCTCCTGACGGGTAGATCGAGATTTAGCCAGCATGCAGAGTAGCGCAGGAAGCATGTCCTGTGCCCTGTACGTGTTGTGCCCTGTACCCCGATGTGCTGTGCCCTGTTCTCTGATGTGCTGTGCCCCGTACCCTGATGTGCTGTGCCCTAATGTGCACTGTACCCTGATGTGTTGTGCCCTGGGCCGGTCTGGATGAAGTCCAGGGCCACATTTTTGTCCCCGTCCAGCCCTGCCCCGCCCCCATGGGCCAATCTTACTAGGGGTGGTCCACTGAGACCTACAAATTAAAGTATTCCTCTGGTGTAAAATGGTTGGAAGAGGTTGATCCCTATATTTGAAACCACCCCCCCCCCCCATATGAATTCAAGTTAAAATTTTACAAAATGCACTTGAACCCTTAAAGGCCTACTTTTCGGGCTATTTTTGTAGAGCCCATACACTCATCGACATCAGTGGTTCTCAACCTCAGTCCTCAAGTACCCCCAACGGGCCATGTTTGCAGGTTTTCCTTTTTTAAGTGCTTTAAATCAGAGTCCATGCCTTGGTATTTTGTATAACTATTTTATCTAAAGCCCTCGTACACACGCTCGGTTTGCTCGGCAGGAAAACAGCTGGCAGAGCTTTCTTGCCGAGTAAACCGAGCGTGTGTACGAGGCTTTCAGGTATCTCGTCAAGAAAACTGTCTAAAATCTCGACGAGGAAATTAGAGAACCTTTTCTTGTCGTGATTCTCGGCAGTGTTTTCTTGCAGAGAAACCAGAGAGTTTGTGTATACTTACCTGTCGCCGTAGAAACGTGCGCATGCTCGAAATGACTTTGACGCATGCGCAGTAGCTTCCTAGGTATAGGTAGGGTGCAGCAAGATGTGGCGGCGACGGCATCGAATGTGACGAGCGCATGCTCGTCGTACGCGATGATGTCACTCGCGGTTCTTTTGAATGGAGTGTCTGTACACTCAGGCGGCAAGAGATTCTTGCCAAGAATCTCGTCAGGAAAAACGAGGGTTTTTTCCTGACGAGATTCTGGCCCGTATGTACAGGGTTTCAGAGAAATTTCGAAAAACATGGCCTGTTGGGGGGGGGGGGGGGGGGTACTTGAGGACTTAGGTTGAGAACCACTGATATCGACGAGTATATGGGCTCTACAAAAATATCCCAAAAAGTAGGCCTTAAAGCAGGGGTCTCCAAACTTTCTAACGAGGGGGCCAGTTTACTGTCCTTCAGACTTTAAGGGGGCCAGACTGTTGCCATTGGGAGTAGAAAATGTCCCCACGTCAGCGGGAGGAATTGTGCCCCATCATTGGTCCCAATTGTTGGTGCCATTGGGAGGAAATGTTCCCCATCGTTGGTGTTATTGGGCACAATTGTTAGTTTTATTGGGAGCAATCATGCCCCATCATTGGTCCCAATTGTTTGGTGCCATTGGGAGGAATTGGGCCCCATCGTTGGTGTCATTGGGCCCAATTGTTGGTGTTATTAGGAGGAATTGTGCCCCAGCTTTGGTATTACAGGGGAGAAATTATGTCCTGAGGGCCGTATAAAAGCAAGCAAAGGGCCGCATCTGGCCCCCGGGCCGCAGTTTGGAGACCACTGCCTTAAAGGGTTCAAGTGCATTATGTAGAATTTTTAGCTTGAATTCATATGGGAAAATGGTTTTAAATATAAGGATCAACCTCTTTCAACCGTTTTACACCAGAGGAACCCTTTAATTAATTTGTAGGTCTCAGTGAACCTAGATTACGCATTGCACGGAGAGGATGGCACCGTTGGGTACAGGTCTCGCCTACTGTATGTGTGTTTGCAAACTTGAAAACTGTTGCAGTCCTGGTTTCCTAGTTTCCACTTCCCTCCAAGATGTACATGAATTTTAAATTCATGTATAACTCCCCTCCCCCTGCTATTTACATTCAGAAAATGCATGAAGAACTCCGTTAAATGCATAATAATCGTCGATGTATCTTCAAGTGCTGAAGTGTGAATAGGACCTCCTCTGCTGTTTTCTTCTGGTCTTGCGCTTCCCAAGCCTTCCACTAGACTAGACCCATGTTCTGTTATACTTCAAATTTTTAATCTATGGAGCAAATTTTAATTATTGTGCTGTTGCCATAGCAACAGCTCGGCTTCTATCTCTGCATATTTTAGCATGCAAACTATTGCCGGAAAGATTGCTATGGGCAGAAGACCTATTTTTCCCTCTCGTGCATTGGTGTTTTTTTTTTTTTTATTCTAATCGGTCCAGTGAGGCTTGACCAGTCCCTACATCGTAGATATCACCAGCTTCCTGTATTTTTAGAACCGAAATTCTAAATGCAGTGGAACCTCGGATTGCGGTCAACGTGTGTTTCGCAATATGAGCACTGTATTTGCTAAAATCCTAGCTTGGTTTGCGAGTGTTGTCTCGCAAAACGAGCAGGTTTCAGGCCAAAGTGGGTGCAGTACTGAATTTGGCCTGAGGCGGGGGGGGGGTGCCGGTGATAAATGGCGCTGTTCGGAAAGGCCCGAGGACAGTTGCGGCTGATCTCGGCAAACCTTGGAAAGGCTTGTGAACAAAGTCTTCCTGAGGTTTGCAGAGGTCAGCCGAACTGTCCTCGGGCCTTTCCGGACGTTTCTGAGGCTCTCCGGCACCCCCCACCGCCTCTGGTCACATGCGGTATTGCATGCCAATGCGGAACAAATTATTTTAGTTTCTATTGACTTCAATGGGGAAACTCGCTTTGATATGCAAGTACTTTGGATTACAAGCATATTCTCCTAGAACAAATTATGCTCATAATCCGAGGTTCCACTGTATATGAAACGCACTTTGAACCTGTAGTAGCACATCCATGTTTATTTTCGAAGGTAGTGCGGTTGTGATGTCTGGTAGCCCATAGCCCAACCCTAAGCGTGAATTCTCTTAGCAGATATTACTACAGAAAAGTGAAATGTGGTTGCTCGGAGTTATTGCACTTTGAAAACTACATTACACTGCACCAGTGATGGTGAACCTTGGCACCCCAGACTACATTTCCCATGATGCTCAACCACACTGCATGAGCATCATAGGGAATGTAGTTCCAAAACATCTGGGCTTCCAAGGTTCACCATCACTGAACTATACCCTACTTTAAGTCTTGGTGAGTCAGCCATTGGGTCCCTAAGGCTCCAGTTTACATTGGTGGCGTCCTGTGACTTCATTGGGGGTGGGGGGGTAGGGTTTTTGGCATAGCTAGCAAGTTGACTGACCCTGGTGCTTCTGTAGAAACCACCAGAAATAGAAATGGATTGCACTATACCAGTGATGGTGAACCTTGGCACCCCAGATGTTTTGGAACTACATTTCCCATGATGCTCATGTACTCCACAGTGTAGTGGATGCTCCACCACATCTGTGGTGCCAAGGTTCACCATCACGGCACTATACCCTACTTTAAGTCTTGGTGAGTCAGCCATTGGGTCCCTAAGGCTCCAGCTTACGTTGGTGGCTTCCTGTGACTTCATTGGGGGGGTAGGTTTTTAAGCATAGCTGGAAAGTTGACCGATGACCCCGGTGCTTCTGTAGAAACGACCTAAAAGAGAAAATGGATTGGTCAGCCAAGGTCACCATGGCTCATGGTTGCTATGGTCATAAATCGTGGACCTTTCTTCAGACAGGAGCTTCATCATGTGTCGCAGGCCTTGTCCCATCAGCCATCGCTTTTCTGCCTCAATAACCGCTCTACTGAACTTTTTTTTTTCCCCCCAATACTTGCACTTGAGGTGGATGAACCTGGCCTTGTGTATCAACCTGTCTCTGTTGGCATTGCCTCACACTAGCCAACGCGTTTCAAACAAAGCGTCCTCCTGGCTGCTGTGAAGCAATACAGAGACGGGACGCTTTGATACGGAAGGCTCTCTACCTGATTTTGCACTTTTGCTTAAACGAACGTTCTCGTCTTTTTTTTTCCATTCTGACTCCCCTGGTTGTAAACTAAGCAATACCTTCATTGTAAATCCCATGTCTTGTTTTTTTGGTTTTTCTTCTATGTATTCCTTCTCACTTGTAGGAGGTCATATAGGAGCCTCATAGTATATATATGTATATAATAAATGTGTGTGTACTATATATATTTTTTTGTTATCAGAATACAATATAAAAAAAAGGGGGATCAAGAATGCCATAAGGCAGGCAGGGGCAATTTATGGCCTTTAGTCGTTGATGGGAGCCCACAAGTGCCACCTTGCCCAAAGTGGTATGTTGGCTCCATGGCAGCTGGAAGGCCTTGGGTTGCTTGTGCCATAAAGCCTTCTCTTTTGTTTTTTTTCTATGTAGTGAATGGTGACTTATATTTACTCTTTCCTGTTGCCCCTCTTAATGTTGCCAACATGCGCACACCCACATCCAGACATTGATTGCATCGATTTGTGCCATTTGAGTCCTGTATGGTACTTAATGAATAACGGACCCAGCTTTTCGTTCCATGATGTCCTCCCGAATCATTGTATTTCCCTCCCCCCACCATAAGCAGAGTCTTTGCCGCTGAGGTTCCTTGTCTCTGCTGTCTTTATAAATATATTGTATAATAAACTCTAGATGGATTTCTATGTGTGAATGTTTCCTCTCTTGCTTTAATTTATTTTTATTTTTATGGTGTAATAAATTCAAGTTTTATTTTTTGGGTTAATGGCTTCATGCTGAGTTCCAACTACATTTTAGTAATAAAAATAAAAAAACATTTCTTTAGTTAATGACATTTGCTATTTATCCCTTTCATGACTAAGCCTATTTCTGACATTTGGTGTTTACAAGTTAAAATCCGTATTTTTTGCTAGAAAATTACTTAGAACCCCCAAACATTTATTTTATTTATTTATATATATATATATATATTCATTTTTTTTTATAGCAGAGAGTCTAGAGAATAAAATGGCGATTGTTGCAATAATTTTATGTCACAAGGTATTTAGGCAGCTAAAGTACCCGACCAGTTTTTGCGATTCGGCACTGTGCGGTCGTGCGACGTGGCTCCCAAACAAAATTGGCGTCCTTTTTTTCCCCACAAATAGAGCTTTCTTTTGGTGGTATTTGATCACCTCTGCGGTTTTTATTTTTTGCGCTATAAACAAAAATAGAGCGACAATTTTGAAAAAAATGTAATATTTTTTTCCTTTTTGCTGTAATAAATATCCCCCAAAAATATATAAAAAAACGTTTTTTTCCTCAGTTTAGGCCAATACGTACTCTTCTACCTATTTTTGTTAAAAAAAAATCGCAATAAGCGTTTATCGGTTGGTTTGCGCAAAATTTATAGCGTTTACAAAATAGGGGACACCAACCGCTGGACCTAATCGTGTCCCCATTCTAGTACACATAGAACCCTACACCCCCAACATAACCAACCACTGGACTTAATCGTGTCCCCATTCTAGTACACATAGAGCCCTACATCTCCAACATGACCAACCACTGGACCTAATCGTGACTCCATTCTAGTACACATAGAACCCTTCACCCCCAACATGACCAACCACTGGACCTAATCGTGTCCCCATTCTAGTACACATAGAACCCTACCCCTCCAACATGACCAACCACTGGACCTAATCGTGTCCCCATTCTAGTACACATAGAACCCTACATCTCCAACATGACCAACCACTGGACCTAATCGTGACTCCATTCTAGTACACATAGAACCCTACATCTCCAACATGACCAACCACTGGACCTAATCGTGACTCCATTCTAGTACACATAGAACCCTACATCTCCAACATGACCAACCACTGGACCTAATCGTGTCCCCATTCTAGTACACATGGAACCCTACACCTCCAACATGACCAACCACTGGACCTAATCGTGACCCCATTCTATTACACATAATACGTAGAACCCTACACCTCCAACCACTGGACCCAATCGTGTCCCCATTCTAGTACACATAGAACCCTACACCCCCAACATGACCAACCACTGGACCTAATCATGACCCCATTCTAGTAATAAAAATAAAAAATAAAATAAAAAATTGATCACTTTTATTGCCTTTACAAGGAAGGTAAACATCCCTTGTGACAGTAATAGGTGGTGACAGGTCCTCTTTATGGAGGGGTCTAAAAGACCCCAAATCCCTCCTTTGCACTTCAAAGTATTCAGATCGCTGAAAACAGCGATTCTTGAATACTGTGTGTATTTTTTTATAAATACGGCGCCATTGGCAGCTGAGTAACCAGGAGGTGACGTTGTGACGTCGCTTCCTTGTGTACATACAGGAGACTGGCACAAAGCCCCTTACAGCTTCGTTCCAGTCTGTCTCTAGCCGACGGAAGTGCCAAATGGTGGATCGGGTCTCCCCGGTGGGACGGGAGGCCCGGTCAGAGCGGCGGGGTGTCCCCTCCCGCTTCTCCGAGATAACAACCGAGCGGCTTTTTTTTTTCTCAGAATTTGTTTGCGCTGCCCCCCCCCCCCCTCAAAATTTTGAGCATCAGCTGCCACTGGTGCGTCTGTGCGTCTTTGGCTCCGTTTTAGGGCCCAATTCAGGCAAATATGAAATGGAAAACGGGGACTCGCAGTGTTCCTGTGCGATCCGCGGCTGTCTTGGGTGTGAACCCAACCTAAACCCCCAACATGACCAACCACTGAACCTAATGTCACAATTCTATTACACACTATACATCGTACTCTAGACCTTCAACATAACCAACCACTGGACCTAATCGTGACTCCATTCTAGTACAGATAATACATAGAACCCTACACCTCCAACATGACCAACCACTGGACCTAATCGTGTCCCCATTCTAGTACACATAGAACCCTACGCCTCCAACATGACCAACCACTGGACCTAATCGTGTCCCCATTCTAGTACACATGGAACCCTACACCCCCAACATGACCAACCACTGGACCTAATCGTGTCCCCATTCTAGTACACATAGAACCCTACATCTCCAACATGACCAACCACTGGACCTAATCGTGTCCCCATTCTAGTACACATAGAACCCTACACCCCCAACATGACCAACCACTGGACCTAATCGTGTCCCCATTCTAGTACACATAGAACCCTACATCTCCAACATGACCAACCACTGGACCTAATCGTGTCCCCATTCTAGTACACATAGAACCCTACATCTCCAACATGACCAACCACTGGACCTAATCGTGTCCCCATTCTAGTACACATAGAACCCTACACCTCCAACATGACCAACCACTGGACCTAATCGTGTCCCCATTCTAGTACACATAGAACCCTACACCCCCAACATGACCAACCACTGGACCTAATCGTGTCCCCATTCTAGTACACATAGAACCCTACACCTCCAACATGACCAACCACTGGACCTAATCGTGTCCCCATTCTAGTACACATAGAACCCTACGCCTCCAACATGACCAACCACTGGACCTAATCGTGTCCCCATTCTAGTACACATGGAACCCTACACCCCCAACATGACCAACCACTGGACCTAATCGTGTCCCCATTCTAGTACACATAGAACCCTACATCTCCAACATGACCAACCACTGGACCTAATCGTGTCCCCATTCTAGTACACATAGAACCCTACACCCCCAACATGACCAACCACTGGACCTAATCGTGTCCCCATTCTAGTACACATAGAACCCTACATCTCCAACATGACCAACCACTGGACCTAATCGTGTCCCCATTCTAGTACACATAGAACCCTACACCTCCAACATGACCAACCACTGGACCTAATCGTGTCCCCATTCTAGTACACATAGAACCCTACATCTCCAACATGACCAACCACTGGACCTAATCGTGTCCCCATTCTAGTACACATAGAACCCTACACCCCCAACATGACCAACCACTGGACCTAATCGTGTCCCCATTCTAGTACACATAGAACCCTACATCTCCAACATGACCAACCACTGGACCTAATCGTGTCCCCATTCTAGTACACATAGAACCCTACATCTCCAACATGACCAACCACTGGACCTAATCGTGTCCCCATTCTATTACACCTAATACGTAGAACCCTACCCCTCCAACATGACCAACCGCTGGACCTAATCGTGGCCTCATTCTAGTACACATAGAACCCTACATCTCCAACATGACCAACCACTGGACCTAATCGTGACCCCATTCTATTACACCTAATACGTAGAACCCTACCCCTCCAACATGACCAACCGCTGGACCTAATCGTGGCCTCATTCTAGTACACATAGAACCCTACATCTCCAACATGACCAACCACTCGACCTAATCGTGTCCCCATTCTAGTACACATAGAACCCTACACCCCCAACATGACCAACCACTGGACCTAATCGTGTCCCCATTCTAGTACACATAGAACCCTACATCTCCAACATGACCAACCACTGGACCTAATCGTGTCCCCATTCTAGTACACATAGAACCCTACATCTCCAACATGACCAACCACTGGACCTAATCGTGTCCCCATTCTATTACACCTAATACGTAGAACCCTACCCCTCCAACATGACCAACCGCTGGACCTAATCGTGGCCTCATTCTAGTACACATAGAACCCTACCCCTCCAACATGACCAACCGCTGGACCTAATCGTGGCCTCATTCTAGTACACATAGAACCCTACATCTCCAACATAACCAACCACTGGACCTAATCGTGACCCCATTCTATTACACATAATACGTAGAACCCTACGCCTCCAACATGACCAACCACTGGACCTAATCGTGTCCCCATTCTAGTACACATAGAACCCTACACCCCCAACATAACCAACCACTGGACCTAATCGTGTCCCCATTCTAGTACACATAATACATAGAACCCTACCCCTCCAACATGGCCAACCACTGGACCTAATCATGGCCCCATTCTAGTACACATAGAACCCTACATCTCCAACATGACCAACCACTGGACCTAATCGTGTCCCCATTCTAGTACACATAGAACCCTACATCTCCAACATGACCAACCACTGGACCTAATCGTGTCCCCATTCTAGTACACATAGAACCCTACACCCCCAACATGACCAACCACTGGACCTAATCGTGTCCCCATTCTAGTACACATAGAACCCTACAT
The DNA here is from genome assembly GCF_905171775.1 of Rana temporaria. Classification (NCBI taxonomy): domain Eukaryota; kingdom Metazoa; phylum Chordata; class Amphibia; order Anura; family Ranidae; genus Rana; species Rana temporaria. The sequence goes on from NC_053496.1 coordinate 5,660,034, forward strand.
CTCCAACATGACCAACCACTGGACCTAATCGTGTCCCCATTCTAGTACACATAGAACCCTACATCTCCAACATGACCAACCACTGGACCTAATCGTGTCCCCATTCTAGTACACATAGAACCCTACATCTCCAACATGACCAACCACTGGACCTAATCGTGTCCCCATTCTAGTACACATAGAACCCTACACCCCCAACATGACCAACCACTGGACCTAATCGTGTCCCCATTCTAGTACACATAGAACCCTACATCTCCAACATGACCAACCACTGGACCTAATCGTGTCCCCATTCTAGTACACATAGAACCCTACATCTCCAACATGACCAACCACTGGACCTAATCGTGTCCCCATTCTATTACACCTAATACGTAGAACCCTACCCCTCCAACATGACCAACCGCTGGACCTAATCGTGGCCTCATTCTAGTACACATAGAACCCTACATCTCCAACATGACCAACCACTGGACCTAATCGTGACCCCATTCTATTACACCTAATACGTAGAACCCTACCCCTCCAACATGACCAACCGCTGGACCTAATCGTGGCCTCATTCTAGTACACATAGAACCCTATACCTCCAACATGACCAACCACTCGACCTAATCGTGACCCCATTCTATTACACATAATACGTAGAACCCTACGCCTCCAACATGACCAACCACTGGACCTAATCGTGTCCCCATTCTAGTACACATAGAACCCTACACCCCCAACATAACCAACCACTGGACCTAATCGTGTCCCCATTCTAGTACACATAATACATAGAACCCTACCCCTCCAACATGGCCAACCACTGGACCTAATCATGGCCCCATTCTAGTACACATAGAACCCTACACCTCCAACATGACCAACCACTGGACCTAATCGTGACCCCATTCTAGTACACATAGAACCCTACACCTCCAACATGACCAACCACTGGACCTAATCGTGACTCCATTCTAGTACACATAGAACCCTACACCCCCAACATGACCAACCACTGGACCTAATCATGACCCCATTCTAGTACACATAGAACCCTACATCTCCAACATGACCAACCACTGGACCTAATCGTGTCCCCATTCTAGTACACATAGAACCCCAACACCTCCAACATGACCAACCACTGGTGAAAAAGGAAACATTTTGACAGCCGCACTCCAATAAAACACCTTTATTGTAAAAAACATCAAAGTTCCTGTAACAGTAGAAGCAAGGGCAAGACGGCTGACGCATTTCAGACCATCATCGGCGCTTAGTCATAGCTAAACGACCATGCATGTTGTTGGCAAAGATATACTGATGTAAAAGTTATACCATAACAGACTAGCTCCGTGTATATTCCTTGAAGAACGTACGAAAACATGAAGGCCCAGATCCACAAAGAAGTTACGTTGGCGTATCTATTGATACGCCGCGTAATTTCTAGGATGCTCCGGCGTATCTTTGTTTTGTATCCACAAAACAAGATACGCCTGAAGCTGGGCTATATCCGACTGACGTACGTCTTAGTACGCCGTCGGATCTAAGGTGCATATTTAAGGTGGCCGCTAGGTGGCGCTTCCATTGATTTTTGCGTCGAGTATGCAAATGAGCTAGATACGGCAATCCACAAACGTACGTCCGCCCGGCGCATTTTTTTTCGTAGTTTATGTAAGGCTTTTTTCGGCGTAACGTTACCCCCGTTATATGAGGCGTACGCAATGTTAAGTATAGACGTTGGGCCAGTGTAGAATTTTCCGTTGTGTACGTTGTTTGCGTAAAACATTCGCGAATAGGGCTTTGCGTAAATTACGTTCACGTCGTCTAGGCATTGAGCGGGCGTAATTTAATTTGAAAATTCAACGCGATACTGAGCATGCGCCGTACGAAAAAAGCGTCATTTACGTGGGGTCAAGCTTATTTTCCATAAAACACGCCCCCCTGTTCATCATTTGAATTCCGTGCCCTTACGCTGGGAGATTTACGCTACGCCGCCGTAACTTTAGAGGCAAGTGCTTTGTGAATATAGCACTTGCCTCTCAAAGTAGCGCCGGTGAAGCGTAACTACGATCCGCTTCGCCTGCCTAAAATTACGCCGCTGACTGTGGATCTGGCCCGAAACAGCTAAACCATTTCGATTCAATTCTAGACAGAAAACATATAAATATGGTTACAGAGTAACGTTTAATAATGAAAAATATCTAAAATATACCGAAACATGTAAAAAAAAAAACATACAACGCTTGTATGCACAGACGTCCTTTCATGAAACACCAATGGGAGAATTGCAATCAGAGAAATTACAAGACCCAAACTCAAAGTACTGAAAGTATCCATTAATTACAGACAAACCTACCAGCCGGGCAATAGAGCCGGGCGACATGAAAGTGGAACAAAACATAGAAACCTTACAGATACCTGAATACCAAAACATTAAAACTGGAAATGCAACAAAATAGAAAAAAACAAAAAATAGCATACACAAATATGTAATAGATACAAAGGAGTCGATGACCCAAGCAAAGTAAGGGTCAGTGCCTATCAATGCAGCACAATCAGTGCCCATCTGCAGCCTCACCATTGCATGGAATGCAGCCTCATCATTGTAATCAATGCAGCCTCACCTTTGCCATGAATGCAGCCTCACCATTGCCTGAATGCAGCCTCACCATTGCCATGAATGCAGCCTTACCATTGCAATCAATGCAGCCTCACCATTGCCATGAATGCAGCCTCACCATTGCCATGAATGCAGCCTCACCATTGCCACGAATGCAGCCTCGCCGTTACAATGAATGCAGCCTCACCATTGCAATGAATGCAGCCTCACCATTGCAATTAATGCAGCCTCACCATTGCCATGAATGCAGCCTCACCATTGCCATGAATGCAGCCTCACCATTGCCATGAATGCAGCCTCATCATTGCCACGAATGCAGCCTCATCATTGCCACGAATGCAGCCTCACCATTACAATGAATGCAGCCTTACCATTGCAATCAATTCAGCCTCACCATTGCCTGAATGCAGCCTCACCATTGCCATGAATGCAGCCTTACCATTGCAATCAATGCAGCCTCACCATTGCCTGAATGCAGCCTCACCATTGCAACGAATGCAGCCTCACCGTTACAATGAATGCAGCCTCACCATTACAATGAATGCAGCCTTACCATTGCAATTAATGCTGCCTCGCCAATGCCTGAATGCAGCCTCACCATTGCCATGAATGCAGCCTCACAAGTGCCATGAATGCAGCCTCAACATTGCCCCGAATGCAGCCTAACCATTGCCACGAATGCAGCCTCACCATTGCCACGAATGCAGCCTCACCATTGCCACGAATGCAGCCTCACCATTGCCACGAATGCAGCCTCAACATTGCCATGAATGCAGCCTCATCATTGCCATGAATGTAGCCTCTCCACTGCCATGAATGCAGCCTTACCATTGCAATCAATGCAGCCTCATCATTGCCATGAATGCAGCCTAACCATTGCAATCAATGCAGCCTCACCATTGCCTGAATGCAGCCTCACCATTGCCATGAATGCAGCCTCACAAGTGCCATGAATGCAGCTTCACTATTGCCATGAATGCAGCCTCACTATTGCCATAAATGCAGCCTCACCATTGCCATGCGTGCAGCCTCACAATTGCCATAAATGCAGCCTCATCATTGCCATGAATGCAGCCTTACCATTGCCTGAATGCAGCCTCACTATTGTTCGAATGCAACCTCACAAGTGCCATGAATGCAGCCTTACCATTGCCATGAATGCAGCCTTACCATTGCCATGAATGCAGCCTCACTATTGCCACGAATGCAGCCTTACCATTACAATAAATGCAGCCTCATCTTTGCCATCAGTGCAGCCCCACCATTGCCATTAGTGCAGCCTTACCATTGCAATCAATGCAGCCTCACCATTGCCTGAATGCAGCCTCACAAGTGCCATGAATGCAGCGTCACCATTGCCATAAATGCAGCCTCACTATTGCCATAAATGCAGCCTCACCAGTGCCATGAATGCAGCCTCACTATTGCCATAAATGCAGCCTCACCATTGCCATGAATGCAGCCTTACCACTGCAATCAATGCAGCCTCACCATTGCCATGAATGCAGCCTTACCATTACAATGAATGCAGCCTTACCATTGCAATCAATGCAGCCTCACCATTGCCTAAATGCAGCCTCACCATTGCCATGAATGCAACCTCACAAGTGCCATGAATGCAGCCTTACCATTGCCATGAATGCAGCCTCACTATTGCCATGAATGCAGCCTTACCATTACAATGAATGCAGCCCCACCATTGCCATTAGTGCAGCCTGACTGATGCCCATCTGCAGCCTCGGAGGGGACAGGGAGGGGGGGGCGGCCTTTTTAATACAAAGTCCCGCCTCCTATGATAGATAGAACAGTCATCCAATGGCAGCCCGGGAGACGGGACTTCCTATTACAGACGCCGCCGAGTAAAGAGGAGATTCTCCTGTGTGTAATATGACGGCGCTCGTCCCGCCCCCTCCATGTCCTCTCTAAATACATTATATATCCAAATTACCAGGGGGGAGGGGCGCATTATACCGGAACGCGGGCCGCACTTTGGACACGCCTGCATTACACAAAATACATAGAACCCTACAACCCGACAAGGAGTCAACTTTTCTCAGTATGCTCAGAATTCAGTTGATTGGTGTTGGCATCTCCTTAGGCTTGTGATTGGCAGAAGTAGCAACTGATTGATAAGCAGACGGCTCCCCGCGGCGTAAGATACACAAGTACTAATCAATCTCGCTACTTACCGTACAATTTTACCTCTTGTGTAGCAATCAACTAATGCTCATCACTGGGCCTAATCAATTCCATAGCGATCAATCAGTGGGCCAATGGGACACTATTCCTCCACTGACACCAATGATGGGACACTATTCCTCTCACTAACACCAATGATGGGACACTATTCCTCTCACTAACACCAATGATGGGACACTATTCCTCCCACTGACACCAATGATGGGACACTATTCCCCCCACTGACACCAATGATGGGACACTATTCCTCCCACTGACACCAATGATGGGACACTATTCCTCTCACTGACACCAATGATGGGGCACTATCCCTCCCACTGACACCAATGATGGGACACTATTCCCCCCACTGACACCAATGATGGGACACTATTCCTCTCACTGACACCAATGATGGGACACTATTCCTCTCACTAACACCAATGATGGGACACTATTCCCCCCACTGACACCAATGATGGGACACTATTCCCCCCACTAATACCAATGATGGGACACTATTCCTCCCACTGACACCAATGATGGGACACTATTCCTCCCACTGACACCAATGATGGGACACTATTCCTCCCACTGACACCAATGATGGGACACTATTCCTCCCACTGACACCAATGATGGGACACTATTCCTCCCACTGACACCAATGATGGTACACTATTCCTCCCACTGACACCAATGATGGGACACTATTCCTCCCACTGACACCAATGATGGGACACTATTCCTCCCACTGATACCAATGATGGGACACTATTCCTCCCACTGATACCAATGATGGGACACTATTCCTCCCACTGACACCAATGATGGGACACTATTCCTCCCACTGACACCAATGATAGGACACTATTCCTCCCACTAATACCAATGATGGGACACTATTCCTCCCACTGATACCAATGATGGGACACTATTCCTCCCACTGACACCAATGATGGGACACTATTCCTCCCACTGACACCAATGATGGGACACTATTCCTCCCACTGACACCAATGATGGGACACTATTCCTCCCACTGACACCAATGATGAGACACTATTCTTCCCACTGACACCAATGATGGGACACTATTCCTCCCACTGAAACCAATGATGGGACACTATTCCTCCCACTGACACCAATGATGGAGCACTATTCCTCCCACTGACACCAACGATGGGGCACTATTCCTCCCACTGACACCAATGATGGGACACTATTCCTCCCACTGACACCAATGATGGGACACTATTCCTCCCACTGACACCAATGATGGGACACTATTCATCCCACTGACACCAATGATGGGACACTATTCCTCCCACTGACACCAATGATGGGACACTATTCCTCCCACTGACACCAATGATGGGACACTATTCCTCCCACTGACACCAATGATGGGACACTATTCCTCCCACTGATACCAATGATGGGACACTATTCCTCCCACTGATACCAATGATGGGACACTATTCCTCCCACTGACACCAATGATGGGGCACTATTCCTCCCACTGACACCAATGATGGGGCACTATTCCTCCCACTGACACCAATGATGGGACACTATTCCTCCCACTGACACCAATGATGGGACACTATTTCTCCCACTGATACCAATGATGGGACACTATTCCTCCCACTGATACCAATGATGGGACACTATTCCTCCCACTGACACCAATGATGGGACACTATTCCTCCCACTGACACCAATGATGGGACACTATTCTTCCCACTGATACCAATGATGGGACACTATTCCTCCCACTGACACCAATGATGGGACGCTATTCCTCCCACTGACACCAATGATGGGACACTATTCCTCTCACTGACACCAATGATGGGACACTATTCCTCTCACTGACACCAATGATGGGACACTATTCCTCCCACTGATACCAATGATGGGACACTATTCCTCCCACTGATACCAATGATGGGACACTATTCCTCCCACTGACACCAATGATGGGACACTATTCCTCCCACTGACACCAATGATGGGACACTATTCCTCCCACTGACACCAATGATGGGACACTATTCCTCTCACTGACACCAATGATGGGACACTATTCCTCTCACTGACACCAATGATGGGACACTATTCCTCCCACTGATACCAATGATGGGACACTATTCCTCCCACTGATACCAATGATGGGACACTATTCCTCCCACTGACACCAATGATGGGACACTATTCCTCCCACTGACACTAATGATGGGACACTATTCCTCCCACTGACACCAATGATGGGACACTATTCCTCCCGCTGACACCAATGATGGGGCACTATTCCTCCCACTAATACCAATGATGGGGCACTATTCCTTTCCTGGTATTTAGCGTCAGCTATGTACATCACTGTGGTTCATCAGTGGGATGGAGACTTCCCGTCTCATTCTTGGAACAATATGGAGTTGAGACTCCTCAGCCATTCATAGCAAGCCTTGTATTGCTTCCTCTGATTGGCTGTAGTGGAGAGGGGGGGGGGGCGGATGGCATCTCCAACCCAGCCAAATAAACAAGGGGGCGGGGTCTCCATCACAGACCACTGACCACCAATCTGGCCATGTGATAAAATGTGGTCAGTAATGTCAAGCTATGGCCGGGGATTCCCTGGAAGTAATGGAATGGGTCCAGTGATGTCACTGGTTGCTTGGCAGCCGTTGACAGATAGGAAGCTGTCATATATGACTTATACACTCACCGGACACTTTATTAGGCACACCTGTTCAATTGCTCGGTAACCCAAATTGCTAATCAGCCAATCACACGGCAGCAACTCAATGCATTTAGGTATCTAGACTTGGTGAAGACGACTTGCTGAAGTTCAAACCGAGCATCAGAATGGGGAAGAATTGGAACTGAAGTGGCTTTGAACGTGGCGTGGTTTGTTGGTGGCAGACCGGCTGCTCTGAGTATTTCTGGGATTTTCACACACAACCATCTCTCGTGGTTTACAGATAATGGTGCATTATTATTATGATTATTGTTAGAATTATGATCGTTTTAAATATTATGGGGCAGATCCACAAAAGAATTGCGCCGGCGTATCTAGTGATACGCCGGCGTAATTTTAAAGTTCCCGCGTCGTATCTTTGTTTTGTATCTACAAAACAAGATACGACGGCATCTGGTACGCCGTCTGATCTTAGGTGCATTTTTTCTGCTGGCCGCTAGGTGGCGTTTCCAGTGGAATTGCGCGTTGAGTATGCAAAATAGCTAGTTTCGGCGATCCACGAACGTACGTCCGGCCGGCGCATTTTTTTACGTCGTTTGCGTTCGGCTTGTTCCGGCGTATAGTTAAATCTGTTATTCTGAGGCGTACTCAATGTTAAGTATGGCCGCCGTTCCCGCGCCGAAATTTGAATTTTTTACAATGTTTGCGTAAGTCGTTCGCGAATAGGGATTTGCGCAGAATGACGTCACCGTCGTAAGCATTGGCTTGTTCTAGTTTAATTTCGAGCATGCGCACTGGGATACCACCACGGACGGCGCATGTGCAGTGCACAAAAAAATTTTGTTTACGTCGGGTCACGACGTATTTGCATAAAACATGCCCCCATCACATCGTTTTGAATTGCGCGCCCTTACGCCGCCAAAGATACACTACGCCGCCGTAACTTATGGCGCGCATTCTTTGTGGATTTGAAAAAAAAAAAAAGTTATGGCGGCGTAGTGTATCTTAGATACGCTGCGCCCGGCGGGAAGATTATTATTGTTTTAAATATTATTTCCTTTATCATTATCATTATTAATTGTATTATTTGTATTTTTATCATCATCATTATAGTTGTCATTATTATTAGGATTATTATTATATAATATTATTTCTATTATTATCATCATTATAGTTGTTATTGGCAATATATATATAATTTTTTAGTCAATCCTTATATTTATAAAACAGAAAAAGTATGCCTAAGTTACAATGGAGTGTAGTCAATCACGCTGGAAGATGCACCCAACCACAAGTGTGCAACATGAAGTCCCTGAAGTCAAATATTATTATTATTAGAATTATAATTATTATTGTTTTAAATACTATTTCCGTTATCAATATTAATTGATTAATATTGTTATTTTAATTTTTATCATCATTATAGTTGTCATTATTATTAGGATTATCATTATAATTATTATTCTCGATTAAAATATTGTTTCCATTATTATTATTATGGTCATTATTATTAGGCTTATTATGATAATTATTATTATTAATATAAATATTATTTATATTATTATTGTCATTATTATTATGATATAAACATTATTTCCAGTGTTAATATTATTATCATTATAGGTGTCATTATTATTAAGATTATCATTATAAATATTATCAATATAAATATTATTTTTATTATTGTCATTATTACTATGATTATTATTATAATTATTATAGTTTTAAATATTATTTCCATTATTATTATTGTTATAGTTGTCATTGGCAATATAAATATAATTTAAATTATTATTATGATTTTTTCTCCAATTGTTTTATTTATAAAGCAGAAGTTTCCAACAACATAAAACATTGCATTAAAACATATAAAGTATGCCTAAAGCACAATGGAGTGTAGCCAATCAAGGTTTCCAGCATGAAATCCCTGAAGTCATTTATTATTATTATTAGGATTATAATTATTCTTATTAGGATTACAATAGTATTGTTTTAAATATTATTTCCTTTATCATTATCATTATTAATATTATTATTTGTATTTTTATCATCATCATTATAGTTGTCATTATTATTAGGATTATTATTATAATTATTATTGTCAATTAAAATATTTATTTCCATTATTATTATGGCCATTATTATTAGAATTGTTATGATAATTATTATTGTTTTAAATACATTTTTATATTCCATCCTTATATTTATAAAACAGATAAAGTATGCCTAAAGTACAATGGAGTGTAGTCAATCACGCTGGAAGATGCACCCAACCACAAGTGTGCAACATGAAATCCCTGAAGTCAATTATTATTATTATTATTATTATTATGGTTATAATTATTATAGTTTTAAATATTATTTTCAGATTATTATCGTTATAGTTGTCATTGGCAATATATATAGTATTATTATTATAATTTTTTTTCAAATTTTTATTGTTATAAAACAGATAAAGTATGCCTAAAGTACAATGGAGTGTAGCCAATCATGCTGGAAGATGCACCCAACCACAAGTGTGCAACATGAAGTCCCTGAAGTCAATTATTATTATTATTATTATTATTATTATTATTATTATTATTATTATTATTATTGTTATTATTATTATTAGGATTATAATTATTATGGTTTTAAATATTATTTCCATTATTATTATTGTTATAGTTGTCATTGGCAATATATGTAGTATTATTATTTTTTATATTTTTACATTTTTATATTTATAAAACAGATAAAGTATGCCTAAAGTACAATGGAGTGTAGCCAATCAAGCTGGAAAATGCACCCAACCACAAGTGTGCAACATGAAGTCCCTGAAGTCAATTATTATTATTATTATTATTATTATTATTATTATTATTATTATTATTTTTGTTATTATTATTATTATTATTATTATTAATATTAGAATTATAATTATTATTTTAAATATTATTTCCATTATTATTATCGTTATAGTTGTCATTGGCAATATATATAGTATTATTATTTTTATTTTTTTTACATTTTTATTGTTATAAAACAGATAAAGTATGCCTAAAGTACAATGGAGTGTAGCCAATCAAGCAGGAAGATGCACCCAACCACAAATGTGCAACATGAAGTCCCTGAAGTCAATTATTATTATTATTATTATTATTGTTATTATTATTGTTATTATTATTATTAGGATTATAATTATTATTTTAAATATTATTTCCATTGTTATTATCGTTATAGTTGTCATTGGCAATATATATAGTATTATTTTTTTTACATTTTTATTGTTATAAAACAGATAAAGTATGCCTAAAGTACAATGGATTCAATTATTATTATTATTATTATTATTATTATTATTATTATTATTATTGTTAATATTGTTAGGATTATAATTATTATTGTTTTAACTATTATTTCCTTTATCTTTATCATTATTAATATTATTATTTTTATTTTTATCATTGTCATTATAGTTGTCATTATTAGGATTATCATTATAATTATTATTGTTGATTAAAATATTTAAATTAATATTATTATGGTCATTATTATTAGGATTATTATGATGTTAATTATTATTGTTTTAATTTAATTATTATATTGTTTTCCATTATTATTTAGGATTATAATTATTATTAAATAAATAAATAAATATTATAATTAATGGCGCGGATCCCCTCGCAATACATGAACTATGCTGACATCTTTCCTTGATTTAGAATTTTTTTATTCTGCGCTTAATGACGCGTCTGACCCCGCCAACTACTACAGACAGTTAGCTGTGGGGCCCCAGCAGAATCTCTCTATGGGGCCCCATGATTAGTTAGTTACGCTCCCAGCCTACGTATTGCGTTGCTAGACTGAAAACAAAGGCAATTAAAGAGCCGAAGCTTCCCCGAGTCGTGTAACGTTACGTCTTCATCAATAGGATGCTATGTTGCTTAGGTACCTGTATTAGCTTCTCTAGCTGTGTAGCCCCCCCCCCCCCTCCCCTATACACTTGGCTTGGCGAAGCTCCCTGGGAATCGTCAGCTGCTCGGAGTTTGTTGTAGATACCGTCGCCCCGGGGCCATTCATTATGAGATGTCAGAGAGGGACTTTTCAAAACAAGCGACACATCAAAGCATCATTGCTGAGCCAGGCATCCGATCAGAAATACACATCGAGTCCGGAGTAACCTCGAATGTTACAGACGGGGGACGGGATATCCAACGTGAGCGGAGGCCGCAAGCGTCTTCTGTGGCAGGTCGTATGGACGGGTCACAAAGTATCACCACCAGAAGTCTGAATGATATGGACAGGATACAAAGTATCAGCACAAGAGGTCCCGGTGATATGGATGGGTCACAAAGTATCAGAACCAGAAGTCCGGGTGACGTGGACGGGTTGCAAAGTATCAGCACCAGAAGTCTGAATGATGTGGACGGGCTACAAAGTATCGGCACCAGAAGTCCTGGTGATATGGACGGGTCACAAAGTATCACCACCAGAAGTCCAGATGATATGTACGGGTCACCACGTATCACCACCAGAAGTCCAGGTGATATGGACATCATACAAAGTATCACCACCAGACGTCTGAATGATATGGCCAGGATACAAAGAAGTCCGGAGGACATAAACTGGTCACAAAGTATCAGCACCAGAAGTCCAGGTGATGTGGACAGGATACAAAGTATCAGAACCAGAAGTCCTGAAGAAATAAACTGGTCACAAAGTATCACCACCAGAAGTCCAGATGATATGTACGGGTCACCAGGTATCGGCACCAGAAGTCCGGGTGATATGGACGGGTCACAAAGTATCACCACCAGAAGTCCGGAGGAAATAAACTGGTCACAAAGTATCACCACCAGAAGTCCGGGTGATATGTATGGGTCACAAAGTATCACCACCAGAAGTCCAGATGATATGTACGGGTCACAAAGTATCACCACCAGAAGTCCAGATGATATGTACGGGTCACCACTTATCGCCACCAGAAGTCCAGATGATATGTACGGGTCACAAAGTATCACCACCAGAAGTCCAGATGATATGTACGGGTCACAAAGTATCACCACCAGAAGTCCAGATGATATGTACGGGTCACCACTTATCGCCACCAGATGTCCAGATGATATGTACGGGTCACCAGGTATCGGCACCAGAAGTCCGGGTGATATGGACGGGTCACAAAGTATCACCACCAGAAGTCCGGAGGAAATAAACTGGTCACAAAGTATCACCACCAGAAGTCCGGGTGATATGTACGGGTCACAAAGTATCACCACCAGAAGTCCAGATGATATGTACGGGTCACCACTTATCGCCACCAGATGTCCGGGTGATATGGACGGGTCACCAGGTATCGGCACCAGAAGTCCAAATGATATGTATGGGTCACAAAGTATCACCACCAGAAGTCCGGGTGATATGGATGGGTCACAAAGTATCAGCACCAGAAGCGAGGACGGCAGTTCTGACACCAGCCTGGAGGAGGCGCTGACCTTCTCTCCAGACCTCGGACTGTCACCTGTCACCTGTCTTTCCGGAAACATGGATCATCTCCACTGCCTGGACAGGTAATGTGATTCTGGGATGGTCTGTTCGGAATGAATGCAAACCCGAGAACAAATATAAATACATTTCACGATGGTCATGGTTGGAAAGAATATCCCGGAGTATCCAGTCATGCCCATAATTTAATGTGTGGAAACCGTTAGATAAAACGAAACCCATCAATGGAAACCATTAAATTGATGATTTGTTTAACAGTTTCCACAAATTGAATCCTGGGTCTGGTTGGATTCTCCGGGATACTCATTCCAACCATGGCCATCGTAGAATAAACTATCATTCTTGTGTCAATATTTATCTTGCATGGGAAGGGATCCTTTGAAGCTCATATCTTGTGAGGATTTATGAAGATATTATTAAGGATGTCTTCATAAGTCCTCATTAGATATGAGCTTCAAAGGTTTCCCCATCCAAGATAAACAGTGACACAATGGTGGTAAGAATTTATTTCACGATGGTCATGGTTGGAATGAGTATCCCGGAATATCCAACCAGACCCATAATTCAGTGTGTGGAAACTATTAAATAAAATGATGGGTATAGTTGGATACTCCGGGATACTTATTTCAACCATGGTCATCACTGAATGAATTATCACCTTTGTGTCACTATTCATCATGGATGGGGCAACCTTTGAAGCTCATATCTAATGAGGACTTATGAAGACATCCTTAATTTGTTTCCTTCATTCAATGATGTATTTCGTTTCCACACACCCTCCAGGATACCCTGGAGTATCCAATCATGTCCATAAGTCAGTGAACTGTGCGCTGTGTACCCCCAGCAGCCGGCGGGAGAGGAAAGCTGAAAGCGCTGCAGGGGGATAAGAAACAGAGAGATTGATCCCTCTGATAGGCGGCACTGATGGGCACTGATAGATGACACTGATGAGGCACTGATAGGCAGCACAGATGGGCACTGATAGGCGGCACAGATAGGTGACACTGATGAGGCACTGATAGGCGACACTGATAGGTGACACTGATGAGGCACTGATAGGCAGGACAGATGGGCACTAATAGGCGGCACGGATAGGTGACACTAATGATGCACTGATAGGCGGCACTGATGGGCACTGATAGGTGACACTAATAGGCGGCATTGATGGGCAGCACTGATAGGTGACACTGATGAGGCACTGATGGCAACTGATAGGCGACACTGATTGGTAGCATGCTGTCAGCATGAGGAAAGAAAAGCCAATAACCTGCTTCTGTTTACATCAGCTGTCAGCTCATCGTCCATTGACACCCTCCCGGCAAAGTAAGCCCATGCCGTAGCCGTCTTTCAGCCATAGCATGGGTGGGAAAGGGAAGCACGGGTGGTAAGTGGGGAGGGGAAGCGCGGGTGGGAAGTGGGAAGGGGAAGCGCGGAGTGGGAAGGGGAAGCGTGGAGTGGGAAGTGGGAAGGGGAGGTGCAGAGTGGAAGTGGGAAGGGAAAGCGTGGGTGGGAAGTGGGGAGGGGAAGCGCAGGTGGGAAGTGGGAAGGGGAAGCGTGGGTGGGAAGTGGGGAGGGGAAGCGCGGGTGGGAAGCGCGGAGTGGGAAGTGGGAAGGGGAAGCGCGGAGTGGGAAGGGGAAGCGCAGAGTGGGAAGGGGAAGCGCGAAGTGGGAAGTGGCAAGGGGAAACGCGGAGTTGGAAGTGGGAAGGGGACGCGCGGAGTGGGAAGTGGGAAGCGCAGAGTGGGAAGGGGAAACGTGGAGTGGGAAGGGGAAGCGCGGAGTGAAAAGTGGAAGCGCGGGTGTGAAGTGAAAGCGCGGGTGGGAAGTGGGAAGGGGAAGCGCGGGTGGGAAGTGGGAAGCGCAGAGTGGGAAGGGGAAACGTGGAGTGGGAAGGGGAAGCGCGGAGTGGAAAGTGGATGCGCGGGTGTGAAGTGAAAGCGCGGGTGGGAAGTGGGAAGGGAAAGCGTGGAGTGGGAAGGGGAAGCGCGGGTGGTAAGTGGGAAGGGGAAGCGCGGAGTGGGAAGGGGAAGCGCGGAGTGGGAAGTGGGAAGGGGAAGCGCGGAGTGGGAAGCAAGGAGTGGGAAGTGGGAAGGGGAAGCGCGGGTGGGAATTGGGAAGGGGAATCGCGGGTGAGAAGTGGGGAGGGAAAGCGTGTATGGGAAGTGGGAAGGGAAAGCGCGGGTGGGAAGTGGGAAGGGGAAGCGCGGGTGGGAAGTGGGAAGCGCAGAGTGGGAAGGGGAAACGTGGAGTGGGAAGGGGAAGCGCGGAGTGGAAAGTGGATGCGCGGGTGTGAAGTGAAAGCGCGGGTGGGAAGTGGGAAGGGAAAGCGTGGAGTGGGAAGGGGAAGCGCGGGTGGTAAGTGGGAAGGGGAAGCGCGGAGTGGGAAGGGGAAGCGCGGAGTGGGAAGTGGGAAGGGGAAGCGCGGAGTGGGAAGCAAGGAGTGGGAAGTGGGAAGGGGAAGCGCGGGTGGGAATTGGGAAGGGGAATCGCGGGTGAGAAGTGGGGAGGGAAAGCGTGTATGGGAAGTGGGAAGGGAAAGCGCGTGTGGGTAGTGGGAAGGGGAAGCGCGGAGTGGGAAGGGGAAGCGCGGGTGGGAAGTGGAGAGGGGAAGCGCGGGTGGGAAGTGGAGAGGGGAAGCGCGGGTGGGAAGTGGGGAGGGGAAGCGCGGAGTGGGAAGTGGGAAGGGGAAGCGCGGGTGGGAAGTGGGGAGGGGAAGCGCGGAGTGGGAAGTGGGAAGGGGAAGCGCGGAGTGGGAAGTGGGAAGGAAGATTTATAGAGGAATACATTTATATAGATGTCAGCAGCCAGATATTGATTTTATACTGAAGTCAGTACTAACGATGTAAACGTTCTCTCAGTAAGCCGTGCTGATCGGTATCACGCTGATTCAATCTCCAACAACAATTGTATCGGTTTTCAGAAGCTGGGAATCCTCTGATATGCAAATGAGCTGATCTCCGCACATAGCAAGGACTCGTTACCTGCATTGTCCTCTGAAGAGCAATCACGGGTGACAAGCACCTGGGGGGCGATATATGTCACTTTCTCAACAACACTTTTAATCTTGTAAAGCCCACACCACCGAGCAGCGGTTACAGTGCAGCCTCCATTCCAACATTTATTTATTTTGTTCCTGACCTAGAAGGGTGTCTGTATTGTAGGGAGTCAGCTTTCTCTGCCCCCCCCCCCCTCCCCGCTATACAATAGAGAAAAGGTATCACTTAATTTTTTTAAATCTTTATTGAATACCCTAGTGGACAAGTGATGCCCCCCTATGCAATAAAAGCAAACATCTCTACATCTGCTGACTGTAGCTCCACCCCAGGCAGAAGCCCAATTTATGGACATACCAATCAGTGATGGGGCACTGAGCATTGAGGCATTTATTTGGGGAGCACTAAGCATTGAGGCATTCCTATGGGGAGCACTAAGTGTTGAGGCATTCCTATGGGGGGGCACTAAGCATTGAGGCATTCCTATGGGGGAGCACTAAGCGTTGAGGCATTCCTATGGGGAGGCACTAAGCGCTGAGACCTTCCTATGGGGGAGCACTAAGCGCTGAGGCATTCCTATGGGGGGGCAGTAAGCGCTGAGGCATTCCTATGGGGGAGCACTAAGCGTTGAGGCATTCCTATGGGGGAGCACTAAGCGTTGAGGCATTCCTATGGGGGGCACTAAGCGTTGAGGCATTCCTATGGGGGAGCACTAAGCGTTGAGGCATTCCTATGGGGGAACACTAAGCGTTGAGGCATTCCTATGGGGGAGCACTAAGCGTTGAGGCACTCCTATGGGGGGGCACTAAGCGTTGAGAAATTCCTATGGGGGAGCACTAAGCGTTGAGGCATTCCTATGGGGGGCACTAAGCGTTGAGGCATTCCTATGGGGGGGCAGTAAGCGCTGAGGCATTCCTATGGGGGAGCACTAAGCGTTGAGGCATTCCTATGGGGGGCACTAAGCGTTGAGGCATTCCTATGGGGGAACACTAAGCGTTGAGGCATTCCTATGGGGGAACACTAAGCGTTGAGGAATTCCTATGGGGGGGCACTAAGCGTTGAGGAATTCCTATGAGGGAACACTAAGCGTTGAGAAATTCCTATGGGGAAACACTAAGCGCTGAGGCATTCCTATGGGGGAGCACTAAGCGTTGAGACATTCCTATGGGGGGAGCACTAAGCGCTGAGGCATTCCTATGGGGGAGCACTAAGCATTGAGGCATTCCTATGGGGGAGCACTAAGCATTGAGGCATTCCTATGGGGAGCACTAAGCGTTGAGGCATTCCTATGGGGAGCACTAAGTGTTGAGGCATTCCTATGGGGGAGCACTAAGCGTTGAGGCATTCCTATGGGGGAGCACTAAGCGTTGAGGCATTCCTATGGGGGAGCACTAAGCGTTGAGACATTCCTATGGGGGGAGCACTAAGCGCTGAGGCATTCCTATGGGGGAGCACTAAGCATTGAGGCATTCCTATGGGGGAGCACTAAGCATTGAGGCATTCCTATGGGGAGCACTAAGCGTTGAGGCATTCCTATGGGGAGCACTAAGTGTTGAGGCATTCCTATGGGGGAGCACTAAGCGTTGAGGCATTCCTATGGGGGAGCACTAAGCGTTGAGGCATTCCTATGGGGGGGGCAGTAAGCGTTGAGGCATTCCTATGGGGGAGCACTAAGCGTTGAGGCATTCCTATGGGGGAGCACTAAGCGTTGAGGCATTCCTATGGGGAGCACTAAGCGTTGAGGCATTCCTATGGGGGGGGCAGTAAGCGTTGAGGCATTCCTATAGGGGAGCACTAAGCGTTGAGGCATTCCTATGGGGGGGCACTAAGCGTTGAGGCATTCCTATGGGGGAGCACTAAGCGTTGAGGCATTCCTATGGGGGAGCACTAAGCGTTGAGGCATTCCTATGGGGAGCACTAAGCGTTGAGGCATTCCTATGGGGAGCACTAAGCGTTGAGGCATTCCTATGGGGGGGCAGTAAGCGTTGAGGCATTCCTATGGGGGAGCACTAAGCGTTGAGCGAATCGCAAAAAATGGCCTGGTCATCAAGGGGGAAAAATCTTCCGGTCTGTAAGTGGTAAAAGAAAATCGTACGATCGCTTCAAAAGCGGTATTTTTCGTAGATCATCTTCTGACCGCGTGTGCGGACCATAACAGTGAGCACTAGGAGAGTCTATTTTTATATATTTTTTTTTGTATCCATGAACTGCCATCTTATTGGTTGCTAATGACTTTGGTAACCCGCAACAATCCCTTTCTAATTGTCTTTGTTTTTTCCCTCTGCAGTATCAGTCCAAGGAGGAGGCTGAAACTTTCCCCGGATTCGCAGAATCCCAGCCCCAGCGATGAGACGCCGCTACACGCAACCATGGGAACCGCTTCCTTCTCAGGTTAGTCAGTATCCCTCCCACACACAACGCCTTATCTCCATAGGACCACATGGTCCCAAGTTGGGTCTCATTAACACAGGCAGAGGTGGCTCTTTGATTAGGCAAATTAGGCGGTCGCCTCAGGCCTCGCACTTTACAGGGGCCTCGCGGCTGCCTAACTTACCCAATGCATTACCCCAGTTTTGAGGGAAAAAAAGAAAGGAAATTAGAACATTTGAAATATTGAAATCCGAAAATTCGGAATACCGAAACTTCCAACTTACGAATTTCCAAGTTTTCAAATGTTTTTATTTTTAGAATTTTCTAAATTTTTTAATTTTCTAAATTTTTTAATTTTCTAAATTTTTTTATTTTCTAAATTATAGAATTTTCTAAATTATAGAATTTTCTAAATTTTAGAATTTTCTAAATTTTAGAATTTTCTAAATTTTTGAATTTCCGAAATTTAGAATTTTTGAAAATTCGGAATTTGGAAATTCGAAAATTCAGGAAAAAAAAAGCAAATTTGAAATACTGAAATCCGAAAATCCTGAATACCGAAACGTCCAATTTCCGATTTTCGAAATTTTGAATTTCTGAAATTTCCACATTTCCGAGATTCCGAATCTTTGAAATTTCGGAGAGACAAAAATTTGGAATTCAAAGATTTGGAAATTCTAAATTTCGGAAATCCGAAAATCTAAAAATTCAGAAATTGAAAAAAAAATCTGAAATTGGCATAGGCATACACGGGCTGCACTGGCGGACACGGGCTGCATTGGCGGACACAGGCTGCACTGGCGGACACAGGCTGAAATGGCGGACACAGGCTGCACTGGCGGACACGGGCTGCACTGGCGGACACGGGCTGCACTGGCGGACACGGGTTGCACTGGCGGACACAGGCTGCATTGGCGGAAACAGGCTGCATTGGCGGAAACGGGCTGCATTGGCGGACACGGGCTGCATTGGCGGACACGGGCTGCACTGGCGGACACAGGCTGCATTGGCGTAAACAGGCTGCATTGGCGGACACGGGCTGCACTGGCGGGCACGGGCTGCATTGGCGGACACAGGCTGCACTGGCGTACACAGGCTGCATTGGCGGAAACAGGCTGCACTGGCGGACACAGGCAGGCTGCATTTTTGGGTATGGATAAAGTTGTTGTTGATATTTTTATAACTTAATTCTGCATAGAACATTTAAGTGTAATTTCATGAGATAATATATGAGGGCGTGTTTAAGGGGCGGGATTAGGGGCGGGGCAGGGTAGGGGTTGGGCGGGGCAACTGGTGGCGAGTAACTCTTGAGGCCTGGCTAAGAAGCTCTGGACTTGAAATGTTGAGCCCTGGTGTACATTATCTATTTCTAATTTCATGTACCGATCATGTCCATTGATTGTTTGTATTAAATACTTTATTATTATTATTATTATTATTATTATTATTATTATATTTGGTATGTAAATCTTTTATGATTACATTATATTATTATTATTATTTATTGATATATCATGTTTCCTCAATCTAATGGATTATCCTAGGTGATTGTGACATTAAGTAATATTAATTTTATATGTATTTATATATACACATTTCATGTATTGTCACCTCTCCTTCTTTCTCTACTATCATTCCTTTTCATTACTGTATTGTTTTTTTTATGTTTAGATTTTCCCATTGAATCCACTCCTCCACAGACCTGCAGCACAAGGTGAGGCGCCATCTAGTGGACACCTTCATGTACTTTCCACAGTGCTATAAGAACTACAGAATGTTGTGCCCTTTGGTAGACCTGTTGGGGGCAGCATGGCATGTAAGAGAGGACAGTTCTTCTCCTGCCTTGTAGCACTGGGGGGTCCTCGGTTCAAATCCCAGCCCAGGATGTCATCTGCATGGAGTATGCATGTGCTTGCAGGCATAGGCGTGCGCACAGGGTGTGCCAGGTGTTCCTGGGCACACCCTAATCACCCTGTGTGGTGCAGACCCCCCCCTTTTTTTTTTTTTTTATATTTATATATATATTCCTTTTTTTTTTTTCACATTTTTTAAGGGACTGTCCCGGATCTCGAGGGACTCTCCCGCATTTCGAGGGACTCTCCCGGATTTCAAGGGACTCTCCCGGATTTCAAGGGACTCTCCCGGATTTCAAGGGACTGTCCCGGACCTCGAGGGACTCTCCCGGATCTCGAGGGACTCTCCCAGATTTCGAGGGACTGTCCCGGATCTCGAGGGACTCTCCCGGATCTCGAGGGACTGTCCCGGATCTCGAGGGACTCTCCTAGATTTCGAGGGACTGTCCCAGGTCTCGAGGGACTCTCCCGGATTTCGAGGGACTCTCCCGGATTTCGAGGGACTCTCCCGGATCTCGAGGGACTCTCCCGGATCTCGAGGGACTCTCCCGGATTTCAAGGCACTGTCCTGGATTTCAAGGGACTCTCCCGGATTTCAAGGGACTGTCCCGGTTCTCGAGGGACTCTCCCGGATTTCAAGGGACTGTCCCGGATTTCGAGGGACTCTCCCGGATTTCAAGGGACTGTCCCGGACCTCGGGGGACTCTCCCGCATTTCGAAGGACTGTCCCGGATCTCGAGGGACTCTCCCGGATTTCGAGGGACTGTCCTGGATTTCAAGATACTGTCCCGGATTTCAAGGGACTGTCCCGGATCTCGAGGGACTCTCCCGGATTTCGAGGGACTGTCCCGGATTTCGAGGGACTCTCCCGGATCTCAAGGGACTCTCCCGGATCTCGAGGGACTCTCCCGCATTTAGAGGGACTGTTGAAAAACAGGTCTCTCAAATGTATTCAAATTTTTATCATTGACCCCCCCCCCCCCCTTCATTTTAACCCCTGATATGTTACCAAAGCCCCCTAACTGGCCTTCTAAAAATAAAAAAAATAAATGATTTAATAAAATAGTAAAAAGTAATAATAAACTAATGGTAAAAAATAATAAAAAATAATACAAATAAAAACTACTGAAACCATCCACTGCCCTATTGACACCACCAGCGTATATGTAAAAAAATAATAAAAAATAATAAAAATAAAAACTACAGACACCATCCACTGCCCTATTGACACCACCAGCATATATATATAAAAAAATAAGAATAAATAATAAAAATAAAAACTACTGACACCATCCACTGCTCTATTGACACCGCCGGTGTCAATAGAGCAGTGGATGGTGTCAGTAGTTTTTATTTTTATTATTTTTTATTATTTTTTTACTATTAGTTTATTATTATTTTTACTATTTTATTAAATCATTTTTATATATATATACGCATGCACACACACATGCATACGTGTTTGAGCTCTGGGGTGCATATTAGACATGTGCAGTTCGTTTCATTTCCGAATTAAAAATCGGAAAAAGATTTTCATCATTCGAAAATTCGAATTAGAATAGTACCAAATTTAAAAAACGAATCCGAAATGACGTAAAAAAAAATTAAAAAAAATTTGGCCAAAATTCTAATTCAAATCGTTTTCGAATTCAAGAGAGTAAAATAAAAATAGAAAATAAAGGAATAGACTAGAAAATTTTTTTTTTATATTTTTTCTATTTTATTTCTTTATTTTCTATTTTTTTTTTTTTTTTGGAAATTTAAAAAACTATTCGAAATTGATTCAAAAACTTTTCAAATCGATTCGAAAACGAATAAAGAAAATGAATTCCAAAAAAGAATGAAACTAATTTAACTAATTTATGGAAATGACGAATCGAAACAAAACAATGGGCTAGATTCAGGTAGGGGCGCGCATAGTTACGGCGGCGCAGCATATCGTATTTACGCTACGCCGCCGTAAGTTTGAGAGGCAAGTGCTGTATTCACAAAGCACTTGCCTTCTAAGTTACGGCGGCGTAGCGTAAATGGGGCCGGCGTAAGCGCGCCTAATTCAAATGTGGAAGGGGCGGGTGTGTTTTATGTAAATGTGTGATGACCTGACGTGATTGACGTTTTTTTTACGAACGGCGCATGCGCCGTCCGTGTACATATCCCAGTGTGCATTGCTCCCAAGTACGCCGCAACGACGTATTGGTTTCGACGTGAACGTAAATGACGTCCAGCCCTATTCGCGAACGACTTGCGCAAACGACGTAAAAAAATTCAAAAATCGAAGCGGGAACGACGTCCATACTTAACATTGCGTGCGCCTCATAGAAGCAGGAGCAACGTTACGCCGAAAAAAAACCCTTACGCAAACGACGTAAAAAACTACCGCCGGGCGCACGTACGTTTGTGAATCGGCGTAACTAGGTCATTTGCATACTCTACGCCGAAAACGACGGGAGCGCCACCTAGCGGCCAGCGTGAGAATGCACCCTAAGATACGATGGCGTAAGAGACTTACGCCAGTCGTATCTTAGGCTAATGTCGGCGTATCTAGCTTTTTGAATACAGAAAGTAGATACGCCGGCGCAGATTTGAATTTTTTGCGCAGCGTATTTATGGATACGCCGGTGTAAATCAATGCTGAATAATACTTCTTAATCAGGTAGGTGGAGCGGTGACCCTTCACACCTCCCAACTTTTTGACATGGGAACGAGGGACACCTATTTGCAAAAGTATGTAGGCGTAGGACACGCCCCTTGCCACGCCCCCCTTAAAGGAGAATACACAAACAAAATGATTGGTTATACCCACAAGGGCTTTTTTTTTTTTTACCACTATTATTCCTTTATATTGTCTTTTGAAATGTACGAATGAAGCCATTTAGAAATGGGATGAAAAGGTTTAGCGCCGGGAAACACTTTTTGATAGATAAAAAGTACATTTTATATACAACTATAGAGATCAGACCAAAATAAGGGGGAAATGAGAAGGAAAGAGGGACAGAGGAACAGTCCCTCGAAATCTGGGAGAGTCCCTCGAAATCCAGGAGAGTCCCTCGAAATCCAGGAGAGTCCCTCGAAATCCGGGAGAGTCCCTCGAAATCCAGGAGAGTCCCTCGAAATCCAGGAGAGTCCCTCGAGATCTGGGACAGTCCCTCGAAATCCGGAGAGTCCCTCGAGATCCGGGACAGTCCCTTGACATCCGGGACAGTATCTTGAAATCCAGGACAGTCCCTTGAAATCTGGCACAGTCCCTCGAAATCCGGGACAGTCCCTTGAAATCTGGCACAGTCCCTCGAAATCCAGGACAGTCCCTTGAAATCTGGCACAGTCCCCCGAAATCCAGGACAGTCCCTTGAAATCCAGGACAGTCCCTTGAAATCCGGGAGAGTCCCTCAAGATCCGGGACAGTCCCTCGAGATCCGGGACAGTCCCTCGAAATCCGGGAGAGTGCCTCGAAATCCGGGAGAGTCCCTCGAGATCTGGGAGAGTCCCTCGAGATCCGGGACAGTCCCTTGAAATCCGGGACAGTCCCTCGAAATCTGGGAGAGTCCCTCAAAATCCGGGACAGTCCCTCGAAATCCGGGAGAGTCCCTCGAGATCCTGGAGAGTCCCTCGAAATCCGGGAGAGTCCCTCGAAATCCGGGAGAGTCCCTCGAAATCCAAGACAGTCCCTCGAAATCCGGGAGAGTCCCTTGAGATCCGGGACAGTCCCTCGAAATCCGGGAGAGTCCCTCAAAATCCGGGACAGTCCCTCGAGATCCGGGACAGTCCCTTGAAATCCGGGACAGTCCCTTAAAATCCGGGAAAGTATCTTGAAATCCAGGACAGTCCCTTGAAATCCGGGACAGTCCCTCGAAATCTGGGAGAGTCCCTCAAAATCCGGGACAGTCCCTCGAAATCCGGGAGAGTCCCTCGAGATCCTGGAGAGTCCCTCGAAATCCGGGAGAGTCCCTCGAAATCCGGGAGAGTCCCTCGAAATCCAAGACAGTCCCTCGAAATCCGGGAGAGTCCCTTGAGATCCGGGACAGTCCCTCGAAATCCGGGAGAGTCCCTCAAAATCCGGGACAGTCCCTCGAGATCCGGGACAGTCCCTTGAAATCCGGGACAGTCCCTTAAAATCCGGGAAAGTATCTTGAAATCCAGGACAGTCCCTTGAGATCTGGGACAGTCCCTCGAAAATCTGGGACAGTTGGGAGGTATGGACCTTGCCGGTGTGGGGGAGGGTTCAGCATGGAATGAGTGGCATGAAAACTGAAATATCGATACAAATTGTATCGATCGCTAAATAAATGAAAAGCAAAATCTGAATTGTATCCGGCTGGATTGTAGTGCAAATATTCTGAATATAACTCCGCCTTTATTTCATTCATTCCGCAGCGATTCTTCCCGTGACTCCACCCTCCGCAAACCGGTAAGTGAGCCCTAATCTTCCCCGCCCCCACCCCAAAAAAAAAAGTTTTTTTTTTTTTTTTAGATACATTTTAACCACTTAGACCCCATTCACATCTAGGCGTTTTTACGCCTGTAGCGCTACGCCTCTGCCGCCAGAGGGCTGGAAATACATGTCCCTCTATGGAGATGGTTCACATCTCCACGCCGAACGCCGGACGCCTGTCGCCTGCGGCGTGAAA
Organism: Rana temporaria; assembly: GCF_905171775.1. Lineage (NCBI taxonomy): Eukaryota > Metazoa > Chordata > Amphibia > Anura > Ranidae > Rana > Rana temporaria. The sequence continues at coordinate 5,684,849 of NC_053496.1, forward strand.
AAAGGTCCCGGACCTTTTTTTCAGGCGTCTTCGAGCGTTCGGCTAGGAGATGGCAATCATCTCCATAGAGGGGGTCATCTTGGGACACATCTAGGCGGACAATACCCGCGTTTTGTCGCCGCAAATCGCGGTACAAAACGCCGCTATTTTTACCGCGATTTGCGGCGACAAAACGCCGCGATTTCGTCCGTCTAGATGTGAATGCAGCCTTAAAGCGGGAGTTCACCCAATTCGTTTTTTTTTCCTCTTTTCCCCTTAGATTCCTGCTCGTTTTCTCTAAGGGAATCGGCTATTTGTTTTAAAATATGATCCGTACTTACCCGTTTTCGAGATGCATCTTCTTCCGTCGCTTCCGGGTATGGGTCTTCGGGAGCGGGCGTTCCTTCTTGATTGACAGTCTTCCGAGAGGCTTCCGACGGTCGCATCCATCGCGTCACTCGTAGCCGAAAGAAGCCGAACGTCGGTGCGGCTCTATACTGCGCCTGCTCACCGACGTTCGGCTTCTTTCGGAAAATCGTGACGCGATGGATGCGACCGTCGGAAGCCTCTCGGAAGACTGTCAATCAAAATAGGAACGCCCATTCCCGCAGCCCATACCCGGAAGCGGCGGAGAAGATCGCTCTCTAAAACGGTAAGTACGGATCATATTTTAAAACAAATAGCCGATTCCCCTAGACACAACGAGCAGGAAGCGAAGGGGAAAATGTGTTCTCTATGGGTGAACCTCCGCTTTAAGGACCTTTTTTAATTTGTTGTTTTTATTCAAATTTTTATCATTTTAATTTTTAACCCCTGATATGTTACTAAAGCCCCCTAACTGGCCTTCTAAACATAAACAAAGAAATTATTTAATAAAATGGTAAAAAAATAATAAAAAATAATAAAAATAAAAACTACTGACACCATCCACTGCTCTATTGCCCCTGCCAGCGTATATATAAAAAAATAATAAAAAATAATAAAAATAAAAACTACTGACACCATCCACTGCTCTATTGCCCCTGCCAGCGTATATATAAAAAAATAATAAAAAATAATAAAAATAAAAACTACTGACACCATCCACTGCTCTATTGACACCGCCAGCGTACGCTGGCGGTGTCAATAGAGCAGTGGATGGTGTCAGTAGTTTTTATTTTTATTATTATTATTATTATTTTTTTTTACCATTAGTTTATTATTTTTATTTACTATTTTATTAAATAATTTTTATATATATATATACACATGCACACACACATGCATACGTGTTTGAGCTCTGGGGTGCATATTAGACATGTGCAGTTCGTTTCATTCCCGAATTAAAATTCGGAAAAAGATTTTCATCATTCGGAAATTGGGATGTATCCGAAACTCCGAATTAGAATAGTACCAAATTTAAAAAACGAATCCGAAATGACGTAAAAAAAATAAAAATAAAAAAAAAATTCGGACAAAATTCGAATTCAAATCGCTTTCGAATACTTTTATACCGGTACTAATACTAATAAAGGAATAGCAAAAAACAGAATATAATGGAATAGAACAAAAATTTGAATAAAATAGAAAGTATATAACCATCTTCTAAAATACTTTTGTATAATCCCCATATTTTTTCTAATATGTGTATTAAATATGGACTCCATCTAGTGGCCATATTGTAGTATTTTCCTGATTGCAGCAATTCAGGGAAATACCACACTATCGCCACTAGATGGAGCTGACAATACTAGGAAATACACATATAAGACAAAATATGGGGCTCATTCATGACGCCTGTGTGAATGTGGTTTAGAGATATATTCTGGAATGCCGTGTTCTTGCCCAGTCTTACTCTGTCCCCGAGCGGCACAGGGAAGCATGCGTTATTTACATAAAAACGATTGTGTAACTGAACATGTTCTATAGATCAGCCTGGAAATGGTGTTTTTTATGTTTTTTTATATTTTTTTTATCGTTTTAAGATAAAGAAGAAGGCGACAAGAAGAGCGAACGTGAGGAGGGGCGAGGAGAACAGACCCCACGCAGACACCAGGAAGGTAGGTGATAGGATGGCCATAAGAGGGTTGGTTAACCACATCAGCCCCCGGAAGAATTTACCCCCCCCTCCTCTCTTCCTGACCACAGCACTTTTTTTTTTCGATTCGCCACTTTTTTTCCCACAAATAGAGCTTTCTTTTGGTGGTATTTGACCACCTCTGCGGGTTTTTTTTTTTGCGCTATAAACAAAACAAAAAAAGAGCGACAATTTTGAAAAAAATATATATGTTTTTTACTTTTTGCTATAATAAATATCCACAATAAAAAATATATAAAAACATTTTTCTTTCCTCAGTTTATATATACGTATTCTACCTATTTTTGGTAAAAAAAAAAAAATCGCAATAAGCGTATATTGATTGTTTTGCGCAAAAGTTATAGAGCCAGATCCACATACATGTAGAACGGCGCAGCATATCAGAGATACACTATGCCGCCGTACCTTACCTAGCGTATATTCGAATCCTCAGCGAGTTTGCGCCTTAAGTTACGGCGGTGTAGTGTATTTCTGGCAGGGGATTTAAAATTGGGCGGGTTGGGGGCGGGTTTCATTTAAATGAAGCGCGTCCCCTGCGCCGAATGAACTGCGCATGCGTCGTCCCGAAATTTCCCCACGTACATTGCGCTAAATGACGTCGCTAGGACGTCATTTTTTTAACTTAGACGTGAGTTACGTCCATCCCTATTCACGGACGACTTACACAAAAAATAAAGAAAATTCAAATTTCGACGCGGGAACGACGGCCATACTTAACATGGCAAGTCTACCTATACGCCGCAAAATACCAGCTTTAACTATACGCCGGAAAATGCCGACTACAGACGACGTTAGAAAATGCGACGGCCGCGCATACGTTCGTGGATCGTCGTAAATTGCAAATTTGCATACCCGACACGGAAAACGCCACCCAGCGGACGCCGAAGTATTGCATCTTAGATCCGAAGGCGTACACCTGTCGGATCTAACCCAGATGCCGTCGTATCTTGTTTTGAGGATTCAAAATAAAGATACGACGCAGGAAATTTGAAAGTACGCCGGCGTATCAGTAGAAACGCCGGCGTACTTGCTCTGTGGATCTAGCCCATAGCGTCTACAAAATAGGGGATCGTTTTATGTCATTTTTAGTATTATTTTTTATTATTTTTAGTAATGGCGGCGATCTGAGATTTTTATCGTGACTGCGACATTACGGCGGACGCATCGGACACTTTTGACGCTTTGGGACCATTGTCATTTATACAGCGATCAGTGCTATAAAAATGCGCCGATTCTTGTGTAAATGACACTGGCAGGGAAGGGGGTTAACCAGTAGGGGGCGAGGAAGGGGTTTACGTGTGTCCTAGGGAGTGATTCTAACTGTGGGATGGGATGGGCTACAACTAGGGGGGCCGCATTTCCAAACTACCATTCAGGGACACCCTGCCTTCCCAAAAATCAGCTTGTGCTGCTGTAACGAATCACAGCACAGTGATTGGACACAAGAGGCGGGATTTATGATTTCTCCAATCACAAGCAGGGGGCGGGGACTGCGCTCCTTTAGGCATTCGAGGCCAGGACAAGTACTGTCGCTGAGTAAAGCAGTGGTGTGGCGGCCTTTTTTGGGGGCATCAGATTGGCCCAGGGGGGTGCCTGTGTCAGTTTAATTCCCGGGCAGTCCGGGACACGTGGCCACCCTAGCTACAACACGACACTGATCACGGCTCCCGGTGACAGGGAACAGAAGATCAGTGTCCTGTCACTAGGCAGAACGGGGAGATGCCTTGTTTACATAGACATCTCTCCGTTCTGCAGCTCCGTGACACGATCGCGGGACACTGGCGGACATCGAGTCAGCGGGTCCCACGGGCACGATCGTGGCAGGGGTGCATGCAAATTCAAATTCAAACGTCCCTTTGCCATTCTGCCAACGTAAATCTACAGGCGGCGGTCGGCAAGAGGTTGAAGCGTTCACCAAGAGATACTGTGGTTTCTGAATTGGCAAATGGCAACTTCTAGCCTTGTAGCCGGAGCCCTGCTGCCTACCAGGAAGTCCCTTAACCCAAAAAGTCTTCTGGATGAGTAAAGAGGGGGGGGGGCTCTTCTTGGTAAAGCCATCTGGTAGGTGCTCTCCAGGCCGCTGTCAGATGGGAACACAGATACCGAGAAATCTCCTTCACCGCAGGCTGTGTATTCAGTTCCTTCCTGCAGGGAGGGCAGACGGAAGAAGAAAGCACCACCAACCAGGGCCGGATTAACAATGGGGCTGATGGAGCTGCAGCTCCAGGCCCCTTTCTCAAGATAGGCCCATTTGCCCAAAAAAAAAAAAAAAAAAAAAAAAAAATTTTTTTTTTTTTTTTTTTTAAGATTTTTTTTTTTCTAAGATCGAATTTGGGGGGTTGTAGCTCGATGACCAGAGGTCACAGAAACCACACATTTGGGGGTAGGCATGGGAAGAGCTACCCCACAACTGGTTAAAATATGGGACGGCTATCATTTATGGTTGCGGAGATACGGGCCTGCTTGCACAGCCTGTCAGAAGCTACATTCAGAGCGGCCAATATAAATACAAGCTGACACACTACAGCAGACTGATAGGATCACAGGGCTTATAATAATTATTTGTATATTACTCATGGTAATTAACCCCTTGCCACCCAGGCCAATTCTGACACTTCTCTACTACAGTGTTTTTCAACCTTTTTTCAACCAAGGCACCCTTTAAAATCTGTCAGAATCTCGAGGCACACTAAACCAAAAATGCGGGGGAAAAAATGTATGCCACATGCTATTTGCACAGTGGTTTTGCAAACACATTTATTTTTGTAAAAAATTCACTTCAATGAATTAAAACAAAATACCAAGGTTATGGCTGATATCTTCAGCCAAATCTGTAACGAATTGTAGTCTTGTGGGGGAAAAAAATAAAAACCTACATAACACTTGTTACAATTAGGGCACTTTCACATTGACTCATTCCATTGCAGACATGGTGATTTTTTATTTTTTTTATATAATATACATGGGCTATGTGGGTTATTATTGATAATGATAACTGTATACTTTAATACTGCAGTTTGGCCGCAGTGCAGGTGTAGCGCAGGGTACCTGCGTTTTTCATGTGGTTTCTCATAAACTTCTATAATGTTGTACATTTTTGGTACATTTTCTGAAAGCGCACCAAAAATGAGGGACATAATAGAAGTCAATGAGAAACCACATGAAAACCGCAGGTACCCTGCGCTACACCTGCGCTGCGGCCAAACTGCAGTATTGAAGTATACAGTTATCATTATCAATAATAACCCACATAGCCCATGTATATTATATTACATTTAAAACAAAAATCCCCATGCCTGCAATGAAAAGTGAGGCAATGCAAGTGCCAACAGGTGTTATGTCGTTTTTCTATTTTTAGAAACACCATGTCTGCAATAAAACGATCATACATTGAAAATGACAGGTACAAGTACTGTACCTGTGTCTCCTCACTGTTTTTGTTTCCTCACTGTTTTTTCACCTCTACTCATGTTGTTCTTCTCCTCCCCTCAGGGAAACGCGCGCCAGCCAGCATCTACTCTGAGACCCGCGGCTCACACGTCACAGATAGCGGTGCGTGCGCCCGACCCTCCCATAGCAACCGATGACGTAATCGGTTGGCAAGACACAGTCGGAAGGCCCCGCACAGCCAGCACAGCTTCCTGAGTGCCTGTGGCAGCAGGAAGTGAGCTTTACACAACGGACCAGCACCGCTGTAATAACAAATATTAAACAAGTGGCCAGCAGTAGTTAAAACATCAGATGGCTGCCATAGCTGCCTATATTGGGGGTCATTTTGCCGCGGCACACCTGGGGACTCTTCACGGCACACCAGTGTGCCGCGGCACACTGGTTGAGAAACGTTGCTCTACTACATGTAAAAATCATCATTTGTTTTTTTGCTAGAAAATGACTCTATGGTGGTCTTTGCACTTTTTATGTTGCACGGTATAGAGCTGCACGATTCTGGCTAAAATGAGAATTGCAATTTTTTTGCTTAGAAGATAGATCACGATTCTCTCACGATTGTTGCGGCGTAACATCATCTTTCACATTAAAACAAAAAAAAAAAAATGGGCTAACTTCACTGTTTTGTTTTTATGGTTTTTATTATTCATTGAAGTGGGAAAATGCAGTGTGACATAAAATATTGCAGCAATAGCCATTTTATTCCCTAGAGTCTCTGCTAAAATATATATAATGTTTGGCGGTTCCAAGTAATTTTCTAGCAAATAATATTGCTTTCTAACTTAAGAAACAAGTGTTGGACTTTAAGTGGTTACATTTAGTTACAATGTTAGTTAGTTACAATGTTTCATTTTGTTTACAAACTTCGCAGACTGCCCAGATTTGTTCTTTACACACAGAAGTGTATCCCTTTGATCTAAGAAGGAAGTGTTAGTTACAATGTTTCCTGTTAAAAAATTGGCAGACTGCCCAGATATTTTCTTTTGACAGCTGAAAGTCTCTCCACTTGTTATATGAAAGAATCAGCAAACTCTGCATTGAAGATCGTCAGGGGGGTTGAATCGAGATCACGATTTTTTTAACGATTAATTGTGCAGCTCTAGCACGGTATTTGCGCAGCAATTTTTCAAACATGTTTTTTTGGAAAAAAATGTTTCATTCATTAAAAAAACAGTTAGTTAGTTAAGTAAGCACAATTTTTTTTGGTATCCTAAGCGATGCTTTACATTTTTTTAGGTTACATGTTTAGAGTTACAGAGGAGGTCTAGTACTAGAATTATTGTTCTCGCTCTAACGATCGTGGCGTATGTAACCTGTGTGTATCTCTCCTGTACATAGTACCCACTGTCATACCCTACACACTCCTCTCCTGTACATAGTGCCCACTGTCATACCCTCCACACTCCTCTCCTATACATAGCGCCCACTGTCATACCCTTCACACTCCTCTCCTGTACATAGTGCCTGCTGTCATACACTTCTCTCCTGTACTTAGTGTTCACTGTCATACCCTCCACACTCCTCTCCTATACATAGAGCCCACTATCATACCGTCTACATTCCTCTCCTGTACATACTGCCCACTGTCATACCCTCCACACTCCTCTCCTGTACATACTGCCCCATCATACCCTCCACACTTCTCTCTGGTACGTACTACTCTCTGTCATACCCCCTCACTCTTCCTGTACATACTGCCCATTGTCATACTCTTCACACTCCTCTCCTGTACATAGTGCTTTTTTTCCGTACCCTTTGTACTCCTCTCCTGTACATAGTGCCCACTGTTAGACCCTCCACATTCCTCTCCCTCACCTGCACATACTTCCCACTTATATACCGTCCATACTCCTCCCCTATGTCGCTTACCCACAAAAACAGTTCTTTAAAATTATACTGAATATCCTCAATGTTACCAGCTCTAGAATGGACACACTTTTGTTAGTTCAACTAAAGGAAATCTCAGTTCTCATATTTGTTCAGCCCCATTATTAGTACTCATTTAATTTTGTGATTACTACTGTGATGTATAGAGGAACATCAGGAATCTCAGCTACTCTAAATATAGCACTTATATAAAAAAGTGTCCCTGAAAATATTTTTTAAATGTTGGCAACTGTGCACTTAGGCACTGCCCAAGGGCCACCGTCCACCGGGTCAGTAGGGGCCCCATGAGAGGTGTGACGGTATCGGTATGATATCCCCGTCAAGCATTCCCTCCTCTCCATACAAGAACATCACAGGATTCCCCACACATGAGTCAAGACTGGATGCTGGAACCAAGACACTTTATTGACACAAAAACTCAGCTTATATGTGGTTACAGCCTGTTAGGAACGCCCCCCTCACACAGTGGGGTTTCCCATACAGATTATAGGAGACAAGTCGGAGCCGACCATGCAGACACGTTTCTTTAGATAAAGACATCAGGGGAGTTAATTAATACACTGAAGCAATCAGAATAATTAACATACCACTTCTCTAATCATTTAGCCTGATGATACAATACACATCTTTTAAGGGTAAACACAGATCTTCTTTACACAACACAATAGATCAATTAACGTTTAGAACAGTGAGGGGACATTAGCACGTCAATAACCTGTCAGAGGAATGAATCACACATGAAATTCCTTTCTACCTCTACCCATGGCTAGCAGGGAGCAGTACACTGAGACATATAGGCAAATGTATCACAAGAGGCTCCTGGGATCCTGTGATAATAAAGCGGAAGTAAACTTTCCTGACATTACTACTTTTTAGAGGCCCTGGGGTAGGTTATGCCACAACGTACAAGTATGCACAGCATATTAGCACATTAGTGTACACTTCAATTTTCAGACTGAGCCCTCCAGTGCTGCGCTGCGATGAATCAGGCGGGGCCCGGGCGCTTACATCTTCACCCGGTCTTCCTTCTGGGTTCTGTGCCTTTGGTCACTTGCCTTGGCTGGGCTGCGTTCATGTCATTCCCACGCATTTATTTATTATTTATTACACCCCATTCACACCTCCGCGACAAAACGCCCGATGCCGGCCGCTCGTGCCGCTGGAGGGGAGAATTCCCATTGCTGTCTATGAGATGGTTCACATCTCATAGACGCCGTACACCTGCGGCATGAAAAAAAGTCCCGGACCCTTTTTTTCAGGCGGCATTGGCGTTCGGCCATACAAAGCAATAGGAAGGATTTGTAAAAAAAAGTTACACTATTTGCGGCAAAATACGCCGCGTATGCCGCGTAATGCAGCCTAAAAGGCCCCACCAAAATCCTCAGCACCAGGCCCATGATGTTCTTAATCTGGCCCTGCCACCAACCCGTTCTACGTTCCTCTAATAGATGAGGTAAGACGGCCCACAGGACAGTCCTCGTTGTTAGGGTGGCCGACGGTGACGCAGGTTCACTCAAGGCGTGGAATCTAAGCGCCAGTTGGCCTTCATCGGAGCTTCTGATGGTGGAGATGGTTGGGAAACTTAATTGATCCAAATTTACTCTGCAAACTGACCCCAGGTCACAGCCCTCGGGACCACCCAACCAAAGAGGGTGGGCTGGAAGGAACAGGATACGGTGTAGAGACTGTTAATAATTCTACAAACAAGAAAGTAGTCAGGTCCATGAAGGGGTGGAGGCAGGCAGTAAATAAGAGAGTAGTCAGGTCTATGAAGGGGTGGAGACAGGCAGTAAATAAGAGAGTAGTCAGGTCCAGGCAGGGGTGGAGGCAGGCAGTAAATAAGAGAGTAGTCAGGTCCAGGCAGGGGTGGAGGCAGGCAGTAAATAAGAGAGTAGTCAGGTCCAGGCAGGGGGGGAGGCAGGCAGTAAATAAAAGAGTAGTCAGGTCCAGGCAGGGGTGGAGGCAGGCAGTAAATAAGAGAGTAGTCAGGTCCAGGCAGTGGTCTAGGCCGGCAGTAAATAAGAGAGTAGTCAGGTCCAGGCAGGGGTCGAGGCAGGCAGTAAATAAAAGAGTAGTCAGGTCCAGGCAGGGGTGGAGGCAGGCAGTAAATAAGAGAGTAGTCAGGTGCAGGCAGGGGTGGAGACAGGCAGTAAATAAGAGAGTAGTCAGGTCCATGCAGGGGTGGAGGCAGGCAGTAAATAAGAGAGTAGTCAGGTCCATGCAGGGGTGGAGGCAGGCAGTAAATAAGAGAGAAGTCAGGTGCAGGCAGGGGTGGAGACAGGCAGTAAATAAGAGAGAAGTCAGGTCCATGCAGGGGTGGAGGCAGGCAGTAAATAAGAGAGTGGTCAGATCCATGAAGGGGTGGAGGCAGGCAGTAAATAAGAGAGAAGTCAGGTCCAGGCAGGGGTGGAGGCAGGCAGTAAATAAGAGAGTGGTCAGATCCATGAAGGGGTGGAGGCAGGCAGTAAATAAGAGAGAAGTCAGGTCCAGGCAGGGGTCGAGGCAGGCAGTAAATAAGAGAGAAGTCAGGTCCAGGCGGGGTGGAGGCAGGCAGTAAATAAGAGAGAAGTCAGGTCCAGGCAGAGGTCTAGGCAGGCAGTAAATAAGAGAATAGTCAGGTCCAGGCGGGGTGGAGGCAGGCAGTAAATAAGAGAGAAGTCAGGTCCAGGCAGGCAGTAAATAAGAGAGTAGTCAGGTCCATGCAGGGGTGGAGGCAGGCAGTAAATAAGAGAGAAGTCAGGTCCAGGCAAGGGTGGAGGCAGGCAGTAAATAAGAGAGAAGTCAGGTCCAGGCAGAGGTCTAGGCAGGCAGTAAATAAGAGAATAGTCAGGTCCAGGCGGGGTGGAGGCAGGCAGTAGATAAGAGAGAAGTCAGGTCCAGGCAGGCAGTAAATAAGAGAGTAGTCAGGTCCATGCAGGGGTGGAGGCAGGCAGTAAATAAGAGAGAAGTCAGGTCCAGGCAGGGGTGGAGGCAGGCAGTAAATAAGAGAGAAGTCAGGTCCAGGCAGGGGTGGAGGCAGGCAGTAAATAAGAGAGTAGTCAGGTCCAGGCAGGGGTCGAGGCAGGCAGTAAATAAGAGAGAAGTCAGGTCCAGGCAGAGGTCTAGGCAGGCAGTAAATAAGAGAATAGTCAGGTCCAGGCAGGGGTGGAGGCAGGCAGTAAATAAGAGAGTAGTCAGGTCATGGCAGGTAATATAATATATCATTACTTTCTTTTCTTCTAAAGAAAAAATCCAGAATGAAGCTTTCGGAATTGTTCACCAGCCCGGAGCTGTCAGTGAGACAACAAAGTCACAGAGCGGAGGAGGACACCAAAGAAAGATCCATCGTCCAGAGGAGCGACGCAACAAAAGGCTTTCCGCAGGTTTGTGGGACTCTGCGGAGACCTGGAGCACATCTGTGCATGCGCGGGGGGGGGGGGGGGGGGTTCCTCCAGTTGCAATGAGTGTCACTGGCTTTAGTTTACCGATTTTGAATGGCACATCTGCTGTGATTACGGCGTTACGTGATCTAGCCAAGGGGTCTTTGTATGAAAAAATGATGTCTCAGCATTTGCACAGCGGTCTTAAATAATATTGGTATGTATAACAATTTCCTTTGATTGTGAGCGCCATCCAGTGGCCATAATAATGTATTTTCCAAATTGTGGTATTTCAAGAAAATACCGAATTATGGCCACTAGATGGAGCGGACAATCACACAAAGGAAACCAGCTTCAAAGGCTGTGAAGAGGAGGCCACGCCCACCAACATTCTTCTCACTGATCACCAATGTAAGGAACATTCTTCTCACTGATCACCAATGTAAGGAACATTCTTCTCACTGATCACCAATGTAAGGGACATTCTTCTCACTGATCACCAATGTAAGAGACATTCTTCCCACTGATCACCAATGTAAGGGACATTCTTCCCACTGATCACCAATGTAAGGAACATTCTTCTCACTGATCACCAATGTAAGGGACATTCTTCTCACTGATCACCAATGTAAGGGACATTCTTCCCACTGATCACCAATGTAAGGAACATTCTTCTCACTGATCACCAATGTAAGGGACATTCTTCTCACTGATCACCAATGTAAGGGACATTCTTCTCACTGATCACCAATGTAAGGGACATTCTTCTCACTGATCACCAATGTAAGGGACATTCTTCCCACTGATCACCAATGTAAGGGACATTCTTCCCACTGATCACCAATGTAAGGAGCATTCTTCCCACTGATCACCAATGTAAGGAACATTCTTCCCACTGATCACCAATGTAAGGAACATTCTTCTCACTGATCACCAATGTAAGGGACATTCTTCCCACTGATCACCAATGTAAGGGACATTCTTCTCACTGATCACCAATGTAAGGAACATTCTTCTCACTGATCACCAATGTAAGGGACATTCTTCTCACTGATCACCAATGTAAGGGACATTCTTCTCACTGATCACCAATGTAAGGAACATTCTTCCCACTGATCACCAATGTAAGGAACATTCTTCTCACTGATCACCAATGTAAGGGACATTCTTCCCACTGATCACCAATGTAAGGGACATTCTTCCCACTGATCACCAATGTAAGGAGCATTCTTCCCACTGATCACCAATGTAAGGAACATTCTTCCCACTGATCACCAATGTAAGGGACATTCTTCCCACTGATCACCAATGTAAGGGACATTCTTCCCACTGATCACCAATGTAAGGGACATTCTTCTCACTGATCACCAATGTAATTGTAATGTTGTTTTAGGTTTATTATAGCGAGTTTAAAGTTGTGGGAGAGGCAGCCGCATAAAGTACTTTTAGTACTTTTAATCAGAATCAGAAAGGTCCTTATGTGTTGCCCATAGCAACCAATCAAATTATTACTACTACTTTCTAATTGGCACAAACTCTTTTGTACAATGTATCCATTCTTTTTTAATGGCGCCCAATGTATCACATCCCATATCTTCTGCTTGTAGATGGGTGACATCAGTCCAACCTTTAACGCTGCCGGTAATGAAGAAGACGACCTGATTGGTGATTTTTCGAAGGTATGTAGGTGATTGGTGGGACTATTCCGGGATAACGAATTTCACAAACCTGCTTTTTTTTCTTCATTTTTCTTTTTTTTACAGAATTTAATATTTCTATAATTATCTCACTAAAACCCATTGGCGTGGAGACCCGCCACTTACTGGAGGGAACCTGTAGGTGGGGCTCTTTATCTCAGAGAATAGGCCCCTCCCAACAAGAATAGACCCCACTCAGCAACAATAGGCCAACTGCATCAAAGTGACCCCCCCTATGGCCAACTGGGTCAAAGTGATCCCTCTCTGGCCAACTGCATCAAAGTGATCCCTCTCTGGCCAACTGCATCAAAGTGATCCCTCTCTGGCCAACTGCATCAAAGTAAACCCCCTCTGGCCAACTGGGTCAAAGTGATCCCTCTCTGGCCAACTGTGTCAAAGTGATCCCTCTCTGGCCAACTGTGTCCAAGTGATCTCTCTCTGGCGAGCTGGGCAGAGGCGTTGCTAGGGGGGTGCGGGGGGTGCGGTCCGCCCCGGGTGACACCCACTAGAGGGGTGACACCATCCCGATTAAAAAAAAAATTTTTTCTTCAGCTGACATGTGGGGGGGGGGCGGCTCCCCCCCGCGACTGCAGCGATGAGCGCCGCGGAATTGGAACGCCGAGCGCCGTGGTACAAAAGGAGGGGGGGTTGCGGGGTGACACCGCAGCACCATCCATCCCCTCCTCTCACAGCCACGGGCTGTTAGCGGTGGTCGGCAGTCGGCACACAGGCACAGCCCACTCCTCTCTGTTTGTGTGTACAGAGGGGGAGGGGCCAAGGGAACCTTCTGTCCATGTGCCGTGGCGCTGCATGCGATGATCTGAGGTACTGAATGGGGAGGGGGGGTGTTTGCACCTGGGGGGATTTCACTGAAGGGGTGGGGGGGGGATGTACTAAGGGGGTGTTTGCACTGAGGGGGTTTTCACTAAGGGGGGGTTTGCACTGAGGGGGGGGTTTGTACTAAGGGGGGGGGTGTTTGCACTGGGGGGTTGCACCGAGGGGGTTTGCACTGAGGGGGGGGTTGCACTGAGGGGGGATTTGCACTGAGGGGGGGTGTCTGCACTGAGGGGGTGTCTGCACTGAAGGGGGGTCTGTGTAACATGCAGGGATCCAGAGGTGCAGGTGGCTGTGTAATGTAAAAGGGGTGCAGAGGGCTGTGTAGTGTAAAAGGGTCCAGAGGTGCACGGGGCTATGTGATGTAAAGGGGTGCAGAGGCGCAGGCGGCTGTGTAATGTAAAAGGGGTGCAGTGATGCAGGGTGCTGTGCAATGTAAAAGGGTCCAGAGATGCAGGGTGCTATGAGATGTAAAGGGGTCCAGTGATGCAGGGTGCTGTGTAATGTAAAGGGGTCCAGTGATGCAGGGTGCTGTGTAATGTAAAGGAGTCCAGAGGTGCAGGGTGCTGTGTAATGTAAAGGGGTCCAGAGGTGCAGGGGGCTATGTGATGTAAAGGAGTCCAGTGGTGCAGGGGCTGTGTAATGTAAAGAGGTGCAGGGTGCTGTGTAATGTAAAGGGGCCCAGAGGTGCAGGGTGCTGTGTAATGTAAAAGGGTCCAGAGGTGAAGGGGGCTGTGAGATGTAAAGGGGTCCAGTGATGCAGGGTGCTGTGTAATTTTAAAGGGGTCCAGTGATGCAGGGTACTGTGTAATTTTAAAGGGGTCCAGAGATGCAGGGGCTGTGTAATGTAAAGAGGTCCAGAGGTGCAGGGTGCTGTGTAATGTAAAGGGGTCCAGTGATGCAGGGGGCTGTGCAATGTAGAGGTGCAGGGTGCTGTGTAATGTAAAGGGGTCCAGTGATGCAGGGTGCTGTGTAATGTAAAAGGGTCCAGAGGTGCAGGGTGCTGTGTAATGTAAAGGGGTACAGTGATGCAGGGTGCTGTGTAATGTAAAGGGGTCCAGAGGTGCAGGGTGCTGTGTAATGTAAAGGGGTCCAGTGATGCAGGGTGCTGTGTAATGTAAAGGGGTCCAGAGGTGCAGGGGGCTATGTGATGTAAAGGGGTCCAGTGGTGCAGGGGGCTGTGTAATGTAAAAGGGTCCAGAGGTGCAGGGGGCTATGAGATGTAAAGGGGTCCAGTGATGCAGGGTGCTGTGTAATGTAAAGGGGTGCAGTGATGCAGGGTACTGTGTAATTTTAAAGGGGTGCAGTGATGCAGGGGGCTGTGTAATGTAAAGGGGTCCAGTGATGCAGGGTGCTGTGTAATGTAAAGGGGTCCAGAGGTGCAGGGTGCTGTGTAATGTAAAGGGGTCCAGTGATACAGGGTGCTGTGTAATTTTAAAGGGGTCCAGTGATGCAGGGTACTGTGTAATTTTAAAGGGGTTCAGTGATGCAGGGGGCTGTGTAATGTAAAGAGGTCCAGAGGTGCAGGGTGCTGTGTAATGTAAACGGGTCCAGAGGTGAAGGGGGCTGTGTAATGTAAAGGGGTCCAGTGATGCAGGGGGGCTGTGTAATGTAAAGGGGTCCAGTGATGCAGGGTGCTGTGCAATGTAAAGGGGTCTAGAGGTGCAGTTGTGGAGAGGGGGTACACAGTAGTAACAAAAAGATATTGAAGGATGCAGAGGTATGCAGGGGGCACAGTGGGGTGTTTTTACATTTTAACGTGTGGGGGGTGCCAGATATTGGATCCGCCCCGGGTGCCAAATGCTCTAGGTACGCCCCTGGCCTATAGGCTCCTGAGATGTGAATTCCGGTTCTGGAGAAAGAGAGGTGGGGGAGGGGACAAAGAAAAATGGAGAGAAAGAAGAAGGGATAGAACTAACAAGAAAGATGGATAGGGAGAGAGAGAAAAGGGGAAAAAAGGAGAACAGAGAGCAAACAGTAGGGTAAAAAATATTTGAAAAATGTTATTGGGGGGGTGGGGGGGGGGTGACACCATATTTTACCGCACCAGGTGACACCAACCCTAGTGACGCCACTGCAACTGTGTCCAAGTGATCCCTCTCGGGCCAACTATGTCAAAATGATCCCTTTCTTTTTTGTTTTTAATAACAAACATGTCATACTTACCTCTATTCAAGGGTTTTACACAGAGCTGCCCTGATCCTCCTCTTCTGGGGTCCCTTAGTGACGCTCCTGGCTCCTCCTCTTCTCGAGTGCCCCCCCCTCGGAGAGACGCTTTCCAAGGGGGCACTCCCAAGTTCTGCTGCTCTATTGACACAGACAGCAGGACTCGGCCCCTCAGCTTCCGTGTCACTGGATTTGATTGACAGCAGCGGGAGCCAATGGGGAGCCAAGAAAATATCCCCCCCACACCATTACACCACCACCACCAGCCTGAACCGGTGATACAAGGCAGGATGGATCCATGCGCCAAATTCTGACCCCACCATCTGAATGTCGCAGCTGAAATCCAGACTCATCAGACCCGGCAACGTTTCTCCAAATCTCCTATTGACCAATGTTGGTGATCCTGTGCCAATTGTAGCCCGAGCTTCCTGTTCTTAGCTGACAGGAGTGGCACCCGGTGGGGTCTTCTGCTGTATATATGAAAAATGTAACATGTTCATGCTGTCACCACAAGGTGGCACTGTGGACAGCACAATTAATAATACACTATGCCACGTCCTAAATTGTCATGCAGATACAAGAATTGGAAAGAATGGACTTCTCAAGCTATTTTTTCGGAAAATTATAAATGATACAAATAAATATGTGAAAAGTGTCGGGGGGGGGGGGGGGACATTTGTATTCAGCCCCCTTTACTCTGATAACTAGAATCTAGTGGAACCAATCGCCTTCAGAAGTCACCTAATTAGTAAATAGAGTCCACCTGTGTGTCATTTAATCTCAGTATAAATACAGCTGTTCTGTGAAGCCCTCAGAGGTTTGTTAGAGAACCTTAGTGAACAAACAGCATCATGAAGGCCGAGGAACACACCAGACAGGTCGGGGATAAAGTTGTGGAGAAGTATAAAGCAGGGTTAGGTTAAAAAAAAATCTCCCAAGCTTTGAAGATCTCACGGAGCTTCTGTTCAATCCATCATCGGAAAATGGAAAGAGTATGTCACAACTGCAAACCTACCAAGACATAGCCGTCCACCTAAACTGACCGGGCCGGGCAAGGAGAGCATTCACCAGAGAAGCAGCCAAGAGGTCCCATGGAGGAGCTGCAGAGATCCACAGCTCAGGGGGGAGAATATGTCCACAGGACAACTATTAGTGGTCTCTCCACAAATCTGCCCTTTATGGAAGAGTGACAAAAAGAAAGACATTGGAGAAAGAAAGACATAAGAAGTCCTGTTTGCAGTTTGTGAGAAGCCATGTGGGGGAGGGGACACAGCAAACATGTAGAAGAAGGTGCTCTGGTCACATGACACCAAAATTCTACTTTTTGGCCGCTATGTGTGGGGGGAAAACTAACACCGCACATCACCCTGAACACACCATCCCCACCGTGAAACATGGTGGTGGCAGCATCATGTGGTGGGGATGCTTTTCTTCAGCAGGGACAGGGAAGCTGGTCAGAGTTGATGGGAAGATGGATGGAGACAAATACAGGACAATCTTAGAAGAAAAGACTTGAGACCGAGGGGGGGGGGTTCACCTTCCAGCAGGACAACGACCCTAAAGTACAGCCAGAGCTACAATGGAATGGATTAGATCAAAGCCTATTCATGTGTTAGAATGGCCCAGTCACAGTCCAGACCTAAATCCCATTGAGAATCTGTGGCAAGACTTGAAAATTGCTGATCACAGACGCTCTCCATCCAATCTGACAGAGCTTGAGATATTTTACAAAGAAGAAGAATGGGCAGAAATGTCCCTCTCTAGATGTGCAAAGCTGGTAGAGACACCCCCAAAAAGACTTGTAGAGAAAGGGGGTTCTACAAAGTATTGACTCCGGGGGGCGCCATACAAATGCCCCTCCCCCCACACTTTTCACATATTTATTTGTATCATTTCCCTTCCACTTCACAATCATGTGACACTTTGTGTCTCTCACATAAAATCCCAATAAAATACATTTACGTTTTTGGATGTAACCTGAGAAAATGTGGGGGAATTTTTAAGGGGTATGAATACTTTTTCAAGGCACCGTATGAATATATATTTATTACCTATTGGGGGTTATTGTCAAGCCGAGGGAACCTTTGTAGCCGACCAACCCAGG
Organism: Rana temporaria; assembly: GCF_905171775.1. NCBI lineage: Eukaryota > Metazoa > Chordata > Amphibia > Anura > Ranidae > Rana > Rana temporaria. Next base: position 5,702,399 of record NC_053496.1, read on the forward strand.
TTCAATTCGAACTCCGGACTGCATGGTTGGTCACTTATTAATTGTGCTGTCCACAGTGCCACCTTGTGGTGACAGCATGAACATGTTACAATTTTTCATATGATTTGTAATAAATAAATGTTGTTATTTTTTTATCACTTCCCGCCCGGTCAATAGACAATTGACGTCCGGGAAGTGGTTCTGTTATCCTGACTGGACGCCTATTGACGTCCAGCAGGATAACATGCCGGCGCGCGCCCGCGGGGACGTACAGCGCAGCGAGCGTTGATGCGGGGTGTCAGTCTGACACCCTGCATCTCCAATCTCGGTAAAGAGCCTCCGGCGGAGACTCTTTACCACGTGATCAGCCGCGCCCAATCACGATGTAAACAGGAAGAGCCGTTGATCGGCTCTTCCTCACTCGCGTCTGATAGACGCGAGAAGAGAGGAGGCGATCGGCGGCTCTCCTGACAGGGGGGGTTTGCGCTGATTGTTTATCGGATGCCCACACTGGACCACCGGGGAAGCCGCCAGGACCACCGGGGAGGTCCCAAGCATGTGGGTGGCCAGGTACATCCCACATGGCCATCCACATATGCGAATTGATGCCAAATATGTGCCAATCAGTGCCCACAAATGGACACTGATTGGCACCATTGTGAAAGACCGCAAATCAATGATGCCCAGCAATGCCACCCATAAGTGTCATCCAGTGTCCATCAGTGCCACCTATCAGTGCCCATCCGTGCCCACCTATCAGTGACCATCAGTGCCCACCTATCAGTGCCCATCCATGCCACCTATTAGTGCCACCATAAGTTAGGGTTGCCACCTCATCCCTTTAAACCCGAACACATATGAATTACTGAGGCGAATTACCTTCTTAATCGGCCACTGAACCTGTGTAATTAACATGTGTTCGGGTTTAAAGGGATGAGGTGGCAACCCTACCATAAGTACCAATCAGTGCCACCATAAGTACCCATCAGTGCCGCCTATGAGTGCCCATCAGTGCAACATACCGTTGCCACCTATCAGTGCCGCCTTTCAGTGCCCATTAGTTTCCATCATCAGTGCCACCTCATCGGTGCCACCTTATCAGTGCCCTACAGTGCACCCGCCATATCAGTGCCCGTCATTGAAGTAGAAAATGTACTTATTTACAAAAAAAATAACATAAACAAAGAAAACCTTTTTTTTTACTATTATTATGTCTTTTTTTTTGCAAAAAATAAAAACCCCAAAGGTGATCAAATACCACCAAAAGAATTCTCAATTTGTGGGAACAAAATGATTAAAAATTTGTTTGGGTACAGTGTAGCATGACCGCGCAATTGTCATTCAAAGTGCGACAGCGCTGAAAGCTGAAAATTGGCTTGGGCAGGAAGGTGTATAAGTGCCCCCCCCCCCCCTGGTACTGAAGTGGTTAAAAAGAAAAAAATATGCCTGAAAAGTCCATTCTGCTGTATATAGGCTGCGCACACCGAAAAAGCCAGAGGAAGAATGCCCGAAAACGCTGTGCGCCTGGCTGCGTGTGCTGTGACTAGGCCCAAATTACTGGCGGCTCCTTGCGGGCGGGGCTTGCGCTCCCCCTTTATGTAATCGTTTTGCTTCTATTGTCTACAGCGGTATTGCTTACCCGTGGAAAGAGGCAAACACCAGGACCTCAGATATATTACAAGTCATACGGTAAGTCGTTCTTGAGTAAATTGTGAGCAAATGCTATTCCCCCCCCCCCCCCCAACAACCTTCAATCCAAATTCCCTCATTTTCTTTCTGCAGCTGGCGGATCTACTGGAAGGAAGATACGAGGACACTGTGGGGAAGTACCATGTGGTGGATTGTCGCTATCCGTATGAGTATGCCGGGGGGCATGTCAAGGTATGTTATCCAGTGGTGGCTGCAGGGCAGATCCTAGGGTCACAGGCGCCTGGGTGCAGAAATATTTCTGGCGCCACCACATGGGTGTGGTCGTCTTACTAACTCCTCCCCTTTACACGTGTTTCAAACACAGAGATGCTCCCCTAAGAAGTCTTCATTAGTGTCCCCCATCAGAGCCCCCCCCAGCAGGTGTCCCACATCAGAGCCCCCCACAGCATGTGTCCCCCATCAGAGCCCCCCACAGCAGGTGTCCCACATCAGAGCCCCCCACAGCATGTGTCCCCCATCAGAGCCGAGCCCCCCACAGCATGTGTCCCCCATCAGAGCCTCCCCAGAGCATGTGTCCCCCATCAGAGCCCCCCACAGCAGGTGTCCCACATCAGAGCCCCCCACAGCATGTGTCCCCCATCAGAGTCCCCCACAGCATGTGTCCCCCATCAGAGCCTCCCCACAGCATGTGTCCCCCATCAGAGCCCCCCACAGCAGGTGTCCCACATCAGAGCCCCCCACAGCAGGTGTCCCACATCAGAGCCCCCCACAGCATGTGTCCCCCATCAGAGCCGAGCCCCCCACAGCATGTGTCCCCCATCAGAGCCTCCCCAGAGCATGTGTCCCCCATCAGAGCGTCCCAGCAGGTGTCCCCCATCAGAGCCCCCTCCCAGCAGGTGTCCCCCATCAGAGCCTCCCCACAGCCAGGGCCGGATTCCAGACAAGGCCAACAAGGCCAGGCCTCGGGGCGGCAGTGGGTGCAGGGGCGGCACTGTGGCTGAGAGGAGAGGACACTTTCACCACTTTCACTCTCATTTCGGGAGCTCCCCCCTGTCATGTCACGGATGGTGAGAGGAGAGAAAACTGAGGGAAGAGGAGATGAGCACCCCCCCACTTCTCAATGCAATTTTCAGCAGCAGCACCCCCCCCCCGCTTCTCAGTGTCCTGCCAAAAAGTTCCCCGGCGGATAATGTCCCCCCTGTATTGCGGGGGTGGCATTGAAGGACCCGGCCTTGGGGTGGCAAAGGGAGTAAATCCGGGCCTGCCCACAGCATGTGTCCTCCATCAGAGGGTCCCAGCAGGTGTCCCCCATCAGAGCCTCCCCACAGCATGTGTCCCCCATCAGAGCGTCCCAGCAGGTGTCCCCCATCAGAGCGTCCCAGCAGGTGTCCCCCATCAAAGTCCCCCCCCAGCAGGTGTCCCCCATCAGAGCCCCCCACAGCAGGTGTCCCCCATCAGATCCCCCCACAGCAGGTGTCCCCCATCAGAGCCTCTCCCCCAGCATGTGTCCCCCATTAGAGCGTCGCAGCAGGTGTCCCCCATCAGAGGCCCCCCCATCAAAGTCCCCCCCCCACAGCAGGTGTCCCGCAGAGCCCCCCACATCAGGTGTCCCCCATAGATCAGTACTTGTCCAATAGATCCCTGTAGCTCGGGCGCGCTGGGAGCAGAAGCACATTACAGGGGGCGGGGCATACGTGGTATCCATGGGCGTCCGCTCCATAGGACAAGGGAGGGCGCTTGCCCCCCCCTAGAAATCAGTGCCATGATCCTCGGTGAGAAAAACAGCAGGCAGGAAGCAAGGCGGCGGCACGACGAAACCAATTAGAGCCGCTCGCTCTCTCTTCTAGCTCCAGCTGACAGAGAGGGGGAGGGGGTTTTTATTTCCTTGGGGGGGGCTCCATTTTTTATGATATTGTTATTCAAAGTTGCTAGTTGCTTGATAGTTGCATCAGGTTTTTCAAACCTTTGCATGCCTGCGCTTTTTTGTGATAATGACTAAGCCCCTCCCTTCATGACATTGTCAAAAAGGGACCGAGCATGGATGACCTTAAAATGATGCCCCCCCCCCCTGAAAAAAGTTCAGCGGACGCCCATGGTGGTATCTTTGGTTACTAGGAGGGTGGCACTCGGCAGGCCCGTTGCTACAGGACAGGCAAAACAAACAATTGCTTGGGGCCCCCCGAGCTGGCCTGGGGCCCCCAACTTCTCCTTCCCAGGCTGTAGCGTGGCCGAGCTCCTCTTCCTTCCTCCTGGAGTCCTGTCAGTCCGGCCGGGTACCGTGTGTGGTACAGGAGATTCATTTTTCTGTTCCCGGCCGGACTGACAGGAAGTCCACACTGAGTGCTCACTTCCTTTCAGTCCAGCCAGGAACACAGGAAACTGAATCTCCTGTACCGCACGGTACCTGGCCCAGCCTGGGCACTATCTGATTGGGAACTGGGGACCTATAATGATAGAACACCTGACTGACAGGAGGAAGAGGAGCTCGGCCACGCTACAGCGGCAGCCTAAAGGGAAGAAGGGGAGGGAAAATAGAAAAACATAGGGACTAGGGAGGGGGGGGGAGGAGTAAGAATATGGGTGTAAAAATTAGTGTAGCGCTAACGTAGGCTTTGCGTGCGGGGTGGGGGTGATTGGGGGCCCCCATTTTGCTTGGGGCCCCCAAATTCCTTCAATCGGACCTGGCACTCGGAGAACATTTCTGGGAGTGCACAGGATGATTGGCAGCAGCTCCGGCCAACCCAAGAGCCTCTCATCACACCGCCTATGGGAGAAGAGCCGACACACGCAGAGGGGGCGGGGCAGACAGGAGACGGCTCCACGCACACCGGACATAATTAATTAGTGGAGCCTAGTACCGGAACGTGTTATCGTGGTACTAGGCTCTGGTACCCAGCCCGGATTCCGGGGACAGCGGGAGGTATGCGCTCTTGTCAGTTGCCAGCGGAGAGAGCAAGCGGGATGGGGAACCGCAGCACCCGCTACATGCGCTCCACCTCTGGACACAGACAAGGAGGAGGGAGGGGAGCACTTTGGAGCTTCGGCGCCCCATCTCTGTGGCGCCTAGGTGCAGGATCGGCCCTGGGTGGCTGGTGGTATACTTTTGGGTGGTCAGTCAATTGGGTTTCCCGCAACCCCCCCCCCCCCCCGGTCGGTTCCCACACTTATCCCATCTAGGGCTTCACACTGGGTCTCCTACTTCCTCGACTTCGCGCCCCCGTGGCTTCCCCTATGTCTCCTTTCTCCTCCTCCTCAAATGCCAATAGGATTGCTTCTGCTCTCGGGGGCCAATCGGGTCTCAGGAACCGCTTCCTGAGCCGGTATTGCCGGGGGGGGAGAATCAGGAAGACGATAGTAGGCTTGTGCAATGCGTCCCGTAATGAATCGAAAAATCGAAATTCGGACAAATTTATCACGTTTCGGAGGTTCGGAAGCATTCGAGTTTCCGAACGAAGCAATTACGAATAAAACCGAATCCGCAATAAATTACATCGCAAATAGCGAATGCCTTCGGCATAATTCGTTGTTGCGTTAATGCGGCATAATTCAACAGCACTTGTTGTGATCCCAACCACACACCCAGCAATAATGCCGCGCACACGCGATCATTTTTCGGGTTGTAAAAAAACAAAGTTTTTCAGGCTCTAGAAAAAAAAACGATGTTTTTTCCAACTTGATCATTAAAACGTCTTTGCCTACACACAAAAAAAAAAGCGCGGTGGCGTACAACACGTACGACGGCACTATAAAGGGGAAGTTCCATGCGGATGGCGCCACCCTTTTGTGCTGCTTTAGCTGATTCCTTGTTTGTAAAAGACGATTCGCGCTTTTCTGTCTGTCACAGCGTGATGAATGTGCTTACTCCGTTACGAATGCTAGTTTTACCAGAACGAGCGCTCCCGTCTCATAACTTGCTTCTGAGCATACGCAGGTTTTTCACGTCGTTAAAGCCCGCACACGACCATTTTTTACAATCCGAAAAACGACAACGTTAAAAAATGTCGTGAAAAAATAGAGCACGTTCGATTTTTTTTTTTTGCCCGTTTTTCAGAACCCGAAAAATGCTCTGAAGCCCACACACGATCGTTTTTAACCACTTAAGGCCCGGACCTTTAGGCAGCTAAAGGACCCGGACAGTTTTTGCGATTCGGCACTGCGTCGCTTTAACTGACAATTGCGCGGTCGTGCGACGTGGCTCCCAAACAAAATTGGCGTCCTTATTTTCCCCACAAATAGAGCTTTCTTTTGGTGGTATTTGATCACCTCTGCGATTTTTTTATTTTTTGCGCTATAAACAAAAATAGAGCGACAATTTTGAAAATAAAAACAATATTTTTTACCTTTTGCTGTAATAAATATCCCCCAAAAATATATATAAAAAAAAAAAAATTTTCCTCAGTTTAGGCCGATACGTATTCTTCTACCTATTTTTGGTAAAAAAAAATCGCAATAAGCGTTTATCGATTGGTTTGCGCAAAATTTAGAGCGTTTACAAAATAGGGAATAGTTTTATGGCATTTTTATTAATATATATTTTTTTTTACTACTAATGGCGGCGATCAGCAATTTTTTTCGTGACCGCGACATTATGGCGGACACATCGGACAATTTTGACACATTTTTGGGACCATTGTCATTTTCACTATAAAAATGCACTGTTTACTGTGAAAATGACAATTGCAGTTTGGGAGTCAGCCACTAGGGGGCACTGAAGGGGTTAAGTGTGACCTCATATGTGTTTCTAACTGTAGGGGGCGGGGCTGGAATTGTGACGTCATTGATCGTGTTTCCCTATATCAGGGAACACACAATCGATGACGGCGCCACAATGAAGAACAGGGAAGGTGTGTTTACACACAGCTCTCCCCGTTCTTCAGCTCCGGGGACCGATCGCGGGACCCCACGGCTGGGCTTAAAGTGCCACGTACAGGTACGTGCCTGTGCCCAGCCGTGCCATTCTGCCGACGTATATCGGCGTGAAGGGGTCCTTAACCAGTTCCCGACCCCCGCATGTACATATACGTCCACAATATGGCACGTACAGGCACATTGGTGTACAGGTACGTCCTCGCCTATTAGCGGGTGGGGGGTCCGATCGGGACCCCCCCCGCTACATGCGGAGGTCGGGTCCGCTCGGGGAGCGATCCGGGACTACGGCGCGGCTATTTGTTTATAGCCGCTCCGTCGCGATCGCTCCCCGGAGCTGAAGAACGGGGAGAGCCGTATGTAAACACGGCTTCCCCGTGCTTCACTGTGGCGGCTGCATCGATCGAGTGATCCCTTTATAGGGAAGACACGATCGATGACGTCATTCCTACAGCCACACCCCCCAACAGTTGTAAACACATACTAGGTGCACCCTAACTCCTACAGCGCCCCCTGTGGTTAACTCCCAAACTGCAACTGTCATTTTCACAATAAAGAATGCAATTTAAATGCATTTTTTGCTGTGAAAATGACAATGGTCCCAAAAATGTGTCAAAATTGTCCGAAGTGTCCGCCATAATGTCGCAGTCACGAAAAAAATCGCTGATCGCCGCCATTAGTAGTAAAAAAAAAAAAATTTATAAAAATGCAATAAAACTATCCCCTATTTTGTAAACGCTATAAATTTTGCGCAAACCAATCGATAAACGCTTATTGCGATTTTTTTTTTATAAAAATAGGTAGAAGAATACGTATCGGCCTAAACTGAGGAAAAAAAATGTTTTTATATATGTTTTTGGGGGATATTTATTACAGCAAAAAGTAAAAAATATTGCATTTTTTTCAAAATTGTCGCTCTATTTTTGTTCTTAGCGCAAAAAATAAAAACCGCAGAGGTGATCAAATACCACCAAAAGAAAGCTCTATTTGTGGGGAAAAAAGGACGCCAATTTTGTTTGGGAGCCACGTCGCACGACCGCGCAATTGTCTGTTAAAGCGACACAGTCCCGAACTGTAAAAACCCCTTGGGTCTTTAGGCAGCAATATGGTCCGGGGCTTAAGTGGTTAAGTGGTTAACCGATGAAAACGGTCCATCAGACTGTTTTTTTATCGGATGGACCGATTGTGTGTACATGGATTAAGGGTACTTTCTTTACCGGGTCCGTTAGCAGCTAAGCGCTGCTAGATTTAGCGGCACTTTACCGCTGTTTTAGCGGCTCTTTTTGGCTGCTAGCGGGGCACTTTTAACCTTCACTGAAACTAAAGGGCCAAACCCAACCCCTGAAAGACGACCCCACACCATATTCCCCCCCTCCACCAAATGAGTTGGACCAGAGCACAAAGCCAAAGTCCATAAAGACGTGGATGAGCGAGTTTGGGGTGGAGGAACCTGACTGGTCTGCACAGAGTCCTGACCTTTGAGAACACCTTTGGGATGACTTAGAGCGGAGACTGCGAGCCAGGCCTTCTCATCCAACATCAGTGCCTGACCTCACAAACGCTCTTCTGGAAGAACGGTCAAACATTCCCATAGACACCCTCCTAAACCTTGTGGACGGCCTTCCCAGAAGAGGTGAAGCTGTTATAGCCGCAAAGGGCGGGGCCAACTCAATATTGAACCCTCCGGACTAAGACTGGGACGCCATTAATGTTCATGTGCGTGTAAAGGCCGGCGTCCCAATACTTTTGACAATATAGTGTATATTAACTAACTATTGTTACCTGTAACGTGTTGTTTTCTCACGCAGGGAGCCTGGAATTTATATAAAGAAGAACTTCTAGCAGAATATTTTCTGAAGAGACCGTCTCCTCCCGGGAGTCGAGCAGTGCTGATATTTCACTGCGAATTCTCCTCGGAGAGAGCGCCAAAACTGTACGTACATCCGAATCTACCTTCAACTTCAGAGACGGCACATGCTTTCTACATATACAACAGGGGCGTACCTACAGGGGGTACCTAACGGCGCCCCGGTCTCGTGCTCCAAGGGGCCTGTGTGCAGTGGCGTATCTAGGGTATGGCAGCCATGGCAAGTGCCATGGGCGCCATAGGAAGGGGGGCGCTGGTGAGTGGCTGGGCAGGCTGTGTGGCTCCCCTGTACACCTGGATAGGAGGGGCTGGGGCATATAGAGGAACCGATGCCCTCCATTCTCCTCCTGCAGCTGTTAAAATGCGGCCTCTCCTCCTCTTCCCTCCCGCAGGCATTGGACGACCTGCAGGAGGAAAACGGAGGGGATTGGTTCCTCTTAGACATGTGCAATTCGGTTTTTGTTACGAATTCGTTTTTTTTTTTAACCGAATTTCGACAAATTCGTTAATTTGGAAGTTTCCAAATTAACGAAAACCCATTTATTGAACTTTTCAGAATATTCGGAAATTCAGGTAAATTCGGAAATTCGAAAATCTGGAAATAAAAATTGAAAATCTGAAATAATAACTACCGTATATACTCGAGTATAAGCCGACCCGAATATAAGACGAGGCACCTAATTTTACCACCAACAAAAACTGGGAAAAACGTATTGACTCGAGTATAAGCCTAGGGTAGGAAACGCAGCAGCTTCTGTAAGTGGAAAAGAGGGTCAACAATGCCCAGTTGCAGCCTCACTGTGCCCATTTGCAGCCTCACTGTGCCCATCGCATGCCTCACTGTGCCCATCGCATGCCTCACTGTGCCCATTGCAAGCCTCACTGTGCCCATTAGCAGCCTCACTGTGCCCATCGCATGCCTCACTGTGCCCATTGCAAGCCTCACTGTGCCCATTTGCAGCCTCACTGTGCCCATCGCATGCCTCACTGTGCCCATTTTCAGCCTCGCTGTGCCAATTTTCAGCCTCACTGTGCCCATCGCATGCCTCACTGTGCCCATCGCATGCCTCACTGTGCCCATCGCAAGCCTCACTGTGCCTATTTGCAGCCTCACTGTGCCCATCGCATGCCTCACTGTGCCCATCGCAAACCTCACCCTTTTGTGCTCACCCCCCCAGAACGCCTATTTATTATTGTTAATAAATATGCCGGCTACGGTCAGGCTTAGAGACACTAATAGCTAGATTCAGGATGGCGAGCGCATACTTGCGGCGGTGTAGCTTAAGGCATTTAGGCTACGCCGCCGTAAGTTAGCGAGGCAAGTACGTGATTCACAATGTACTTGCCTGCTAAGTTACGGCGGCGTAGCCTAAAGCGGGCGGGCGTAAGGGCGCCTAATTCAAATTTGGCTGAGGGGGCGTGTTTTATGATAATTAGGCTTGACCCGATGTGATTGACGTTTTTTTGCAACTGCGCATGCGCCGTGCGCCTACATTTCCCAGTGTGCATTGCGGCTAAGTCCGCCGCACGGGCCTATTGATTTCGACGTGGACGTAAACGAAGTAAATCCCTATTCACGGACGACTTACGCAAACGACGTAAAATTTTCGCATTTCGAAGCGGGAACGGCGGCCATACTTTAACATTACTATTCCATCTATAAGATGGAATAACTTTAGGCCTGATAAAGCGTTACGTAAACGGCGTATCTGTACTGCGTCTGCCGGGCGTACGTTCGTGAATAGGCGTATCTAGTGATTTACATATTCTACGCCGACCGCAATGGAAGCGCCACCTAGCGGCCAGCCTAAATATTGCAATCTAAGATAGGACGACGCAAGCCGTCGTATCTTAGATATGTTTAAGCGTATCTCTGTTTGAGAATACACTTAAACATAGGTCGGCGCAGATTCTGAGTTAGGTCGGCGTATTTACTGATACGCCTACCTAACTCTACCTGAATCTAGCTATAAGAATCCAACATGCTGGTTGTACCCCAAGTCAATCGATGGATCGACTTGAAATACAATCAGCTTGCTCATACATGGTTCGAATCTCGGACGGTTTAGGAGATTCGAACCATCTATGGCCGACTTACTGTAAGATGGACATAGATGGATCGAAATTCGGCTGCTGAATGAGACAAATTTCAGTCCATCTCTGGGCAGTTTAATGCATTTATTACTATGGCTTTTTTTACCCCCCCCCCCCCCCCCCCCCCAAAAAATGAATTTCTTCTGTCCTCATTTAAGGTGCCGTACATTAAGAAATCTGGACCGGAAGGAGAACATATATCCCCATTTATATTACCCTGAGGTCTACTTGCTGATGGGAGGTTATAAGGAGTTTTATGAAAACTTTACGGTATGTATTCCTGTGACAGGTGGAATGTCTGAAAAATTATTCGTTGATAAATCAACATAAGGGGCCAGATTCACGTAGCTCAGCGGATCTATAGATCCGCTCGATCTACGTGAATTAAGATCCGCTCCCGCAAGTTTAGGAGGCAAGTGGCTAATTCACAAACCACTTACCTCCAAACTTGCGACGGCGGATCCTAAATCCCCCGGCGGAATTCTAATTCCGCGGCTAGGGGAGTGTACTATTTAAATCAGGCGCGTTCCCGCGCCGATTTAAATGCGCATGCGCCGTCCGGGGAATTTCCCGGCGTGCATTGCTCCCACTGACGTCACTAGGACGTCAGTGGTTTCGACGTGAGCGGGACTTGCGACGCGCGTGTTCGTGAATCGGCGTACGCAAACGACGTTGGAAAATTCAAATTCGACGCGGGAACGCCAGCTATACTTAACATTGGCTGCGCCTGCTAAAAACAGGGGTAAGTATACGACGGGAAAACCGCTACGGAAACGACGTAAGAACACTGCGACGGGTCCGCGTACGTTCGTGAATTTGCGTATCTCGCTGATTTACGATAAATAATATGTAAATCAGCGGGAACGCCCCCGGCGCCATTTTTAAATTGAAAAAAAGATCCGACAGTGTAACACAGTGTAACACTGTCAGATCTTAGTCCTATCTATGCGTATCTGATTCTATGAATCAGGCGCATAGATAGGACCAGTGTAAGTCAGAGATACGATGGTGTATCTGTAGATAATACACCGTTGTATCTCTTTGTGAATCTGGCCCAAGAATGGGAGTGCTGAGAGTAAATAGAGTATTTTCAGTTGTATGGTATTTCAGTGTAAGGCAAGGACCATTGGGGGTGGTTATATATTGCAGATAATCCACCTAATATGCCTATTGTAGCACTTGGTGCCAAATTGTTAGTGTTGGCCGGCTTTCATTGGGGCCCTTCTGTAGGTGGTGCACAAGTAGTTGTCCCCTTAAAACTGTACACAAGGGATGACTGATGTAAGGGCAGTCTCTGTTGGTAATAACTTTAGGCAGTGAGGCTAGGTTGTCCCTTTTCACCACTCCAGGTATGCAACTGATCCGGTCCCATATGCTTAGGGGGGTCGATAATCCCAGGAGGCTCAGTCCTCACAGTCAGGTACTCACGATTTGGTCCATACTGGCTTAGACACATACTGTATTGCAACAGGTCTTCTAGCTCTGGTCCCAGGACACAGCAACATTTTATGGCTCAGCCTCTGTTGTAGACTCAGGCCTCGTACACACGACAGAGATTCTCGGCAGAATTCACAGAGAAACTCGGTCAAAACCCGGATTCTGCCGAGAATCTCTGTCGTCTGTACAGTTTTGGCTCGATGGAGCCGCCGAGGAACTCGACGAGAAAATAGAGAACATGTTCTCTATTTTCTCGTTGTCCTCGTTCTTCTATGGGAGAAGCCGGCCCGCCGAGCTCCTCGGCGGCTTCATCCCAAAACTCGACGAGGAACTCGACGTGCCAAGCACGTCGAGTTCCTCTGTCGTGTGTACGGGGCCTAAGACGGCTCACAAAATCTGCAAGGCTCTTGATGGAGGTCAAGAACTGAGTTTGCATACAGTCCTCAGTGGCTCTGGCTAAGCTTTCACCAGTTCTGGGGGGGGGGGCTCATTAATGGAGGTAGGGCGGGAAATCTGATTGATGAAGGTGGGGAAGGAAGGCTCATTGATGGAGGCGAGAAGCGGAAAGACTCAATTGATGGAGGTGGGGTGGGGAGGGAAGGCTCATTGATGGAGGTGAGAAGGGGAAGCTCATTGATGGAGTGGAGGGAAGGTTCATTGATGGAGGGGAGGGAAGGCTCATTGATGGAGGTGAGGAGGGAAAGCTCATTGATGGAGGGGAGGGAAGGCTCATTGATGGAGGTGGGGGGCTCATTGATAGAGGTGAGGAGGGGAAGGCTCATTGATGGAGGTGGGGAGGGGAAGGCTCATTGATGGAGTTGGGGAGGGAAAGCTCATTGATGGAGGGGAGGGAAGGCTCATTGATGGAGGTGGGGGGCTCATTGATAGAGGTGAGGAGGGGAAGGCTCATTGATGGAGGTGGGGAGGGGAAGGCTCAATGATGGAGGTGGAGAGGGAAGGCTCATTGATAGAGGTGAGGAGGGGAAGGCTCATTGATGGAGTTGGGGAGGGAAAGCTCATTGATGGAGGGGAGGGAAGGCTCATTGATGGAGGTGGGGGGCTCATTGATAGAGGTGAGGAGGGGAAGGCTCATTGATGGAGGTGGGGAGGGGAAGGCTCATTGATGGAAGTGGGGGGGAAGTCACATTGATGGAGGTGGGGGAGGGAAGGCTCATTGGTGGAGGTGGGGGAGAGAAGGATCATTGATGGAGGTTTGGAGGGAAGGGTCACTGATGGAGGTGAGGAGGGGAAGGCTCATAGATGGAGGTGGGGAGGGAAGGCTCACTGACAGAGGTGGGGAGTGAAGTCTCATTGATGGAGGTGGGAGGGAAGGCTCATTGGTGGAGGTGGGGGGCTCATTAATGGAGGTGGGGCGGGAAGGCTGATTGATGGAGGTGGGGAAGGAAGGCTCATTGATGGAGGTGGGGTGGGAAGGCTGATTGATGGAGGTGGAGTGGGAAGGCTCATTGATGGAGGTGGGGAGGGAAGGCTCAGTTATGGAGGTGGGAAAGAAGGGCTCGTTCATGGAGGTGGGGAAGGAAGGCTCATTGATGGAGGTGGGGAAGGAAGGCTCATTGATGGAGGTAGAGAGGGAAGGCTCTTTGATGGAGGTAGAGAGGGAAGGCTCTTTGATGGAGGTGGGGAGGGAAGGCTCAGTTATGGAGGTGGGAAAGGAAGGCTCGTTGATGGAGGTGGGGAAGGAAGGCTCAGTTATGGAGGTGGGGAAGGAAGGCTCATTGATGGAGGTGGGGAAGGAAGACTCCTTGATGGAGGTAGAGAGGGAAGGCTCTTTGATGGAGGTGGGGAGGGAAGGCTCATTGATGGAGGAGGGGAGGTAAGGTTGGCCAGTGTAGTCTGATCCAAAAGAAGAGCTATTGGAGCTCAAATTACTGAAAAAGTGGATGCTGATTCTGATAGAAAGGTGTCAGAACACAGGACATCGCAGATTGTTGTGTATGGGGCTGTGTAGCCACAGGCTCGTCAGGGTGCTCATGCTGAACCGGGAGCATCAGGCGCATCAGAACTGGACCATGGAGCAATGGTTTGATGTGTTGACTTGGCCTCCAAGTTCTCCAGATCTCAATCCAATTGAGCATTTGTGGGATGTGCTGGAAAAACAAGTCCGATACCTGGAGGCCCCACCTCACAACTTACAGGACCTAAAGGATATGCTACTGATGGCTTGGTGCCAGATACCATAGCGTACCTTCCGAGGTCTAGTGGAGTCAATGCCTCGATGGGTTATAGCGGGTGCTCATAATGTTATGGCTAATCAGTGTATGCTCATCTTGAATTTCTTGAAGTTCCTGATAAGTTTACTTTAATCATCTTCTTTTCTCACTTTCAAATATTCACTTGATTTTTTCAGGATCTTTGTGAGCCCCAAGGTTATGTGAACATGCTTCACAGCGACTTCACAGATCAACTGAAGAAATACCATAAAAAGAAGAAGCCCCCCTCAGGAAAAAGGGTGCGCAAGGAGCTCTTCAAACCACCCAACTCCAACGGAGGCTTCAGTCCTGTGACCACGCAAAGTTTATTAAAACTCTGAATCAATAAACGTTTGTCCGTAAAACAACACCAAGCAAAAAAATATTTGAGGAACTTTATTAAAACCTCACTCCAAAAAAATTAAAAAAATTAAAAAACCCAACCTGGGAACCCAAGTTGTACAGTGAAAATTCAAAAACTTTTTTTTTGGGCTCTGGCTACCAAGATAAGAAGAGATGAGTAGTCTCCACCATTGGAGGAAGAAGTGTCCACCACTAAAGGAAGAAGTGTCCACCATTGGAGGACGAGGTCTCCACCATTGGAGGAAGAAGTGTCCACCATTAAAGGAAGAAGTGTCCACCATTGGAGGACGAGGTCTCCACCATTGGAGGAAGAAGTGTCCACCATTAGAGGACGAGGTCTCCACCATTGGAGGAAGAAGTGTTCACCATTCGAGGACGAGGTCTCCACCATTGGAGGAAGAAGTGTCCACCATTCGAGGACGAGGTCTCCACCATTAGAGGAAGAAGTGTCCACCATTGGAGGGAGAAGTGTCCACCACTAAAGGAAGAAGTGTCCACCATTGGAGGACAAGGTCTCCACCATTGGAGGATGAGATCTCCACCATTGGAGGAAGAATTGTCCACCACTAAAGGAAGAAGTGTCCACCATTGGAGGATGACATCTCCACCATTGGAGGAAGAAGTGTCCACCACTAAAGGAAGAAGTGTCCACCATTGGAGGACGAGGTCTCCACCATTGGAGGAAGAAGTGTCCACCACTAAAGGAAGAAGTGTCCACCATTGGAGGACAAGGTCTCCGCCATTGGAGGAAGAAGTGTCCACCACTAAAGGAAGAAGTGTCCACCATTGGAGGACGAGGTCTCCGCCATTGGAGGAAGAAGTGTCCACCACTGAAGGAAGAAGTGTCCACCATTCGAGGACGAGGTCTCCACCATTGGAGGATGAGATCTCCACCATTGGAGGAAGATATCTCCACCACAGGAGGAAGAAGTGTCCACCACAGGAGGAAGACATCTCCACTATTGGAGGAAGAAGTGTCCACCACTGGAGAAAGAAGTACCCAACACTGGAGGAAGTGTCCACCACAAGAGGATGAAGTGTCTACCACTGAAGGAAGAGGTGTCCACCATTGGAGGAAGAATTTTCCACCATTGGAGGACAAGGTCTATACCATTGGAGGAAGAAGTGTCCACCACATGAGGAAGAAGTGTCCACCATTGGAGGAAGACATCTCCACCATTAGAGTAAGAAGTGTCGAACATTGGAAGACAAGGTCTTTAACATTGGAGGAAGAAGTGTCCACCACTGGAGAAAGAAGTACCCAACACTGGAGGAAGTATCCACCACAGGTGGACGAAATCTCCACCACTTGAGAAAGAAGTTTTCACCATAGGAGGAAGAAGTGTCCACCACTGAAGGAAGAGGTGTCCACCATTGGAGGAAGAAGTGTCCACCATTGGAGGACGAGGTCTCCACCATTGGAGGAAGAAGTGTCTACCCCAGAAGGAAGAAGTGTCCCCCACAGGTGGAAGAAGTGTCCACCATTGGAGGAAGACATCCCCATCATTGGAGGAAGAAGTGTCCACCACTGGAGAAAGAAGTACCCAACACTGGAGGAAGTGTCCACCACAGGTGGAAGAAATCTCCACCACTTGAGAAAGAAGTTTTCACCATAGGAGGAATAAGTGTCCATCATTGGAGGAAGAAGTGTCCACTATTGGAGGAAGAAGTGTCCACCATTGGAGGAAGAAGAAGGCTGATCACGTGGTAAAGAGCCTCCGTCAGAGGCTCTTTACCAAGATCCTCATATGACGCCCAGTCAGGATAACTGAACCACCGCCCGGCCGTCATTCTGCTATAGGCCGGGCGGGAAGTGGTTATTACTGATTTATATGAAGTGTTTTTGTGACTTTCTTAGTGAATGTAATCAGTCATCATGCTATATCCCACCCCCCTAGTATTTAGCATTAGGAGAATATGGAGGAGGGAGGGGGAGTGTCATTTACCACTGTGTATACGCCCACATGTGTGACTCTATAGTCATGTGGGCTGCACAGATAAGAATAAGGAGGAAATAAAGAGCTTAGCAGGGAACTGAAACTGGAGCATGCTTAGTAGAGGACATCAGCTTGTTTACACAATCTCAGCTTGCAGTGGGGACACAGAGAAGAAGGAAAGGACAGCCAAAGGCAGGATCAATCAGGTATATTTCACTCTACCCAAACAAATTCTTTAGTGCAGGGGTCTCAAACTGACAGCCCTCCAGCTGTTGCAAAACTACAAGTCCCATGAGGCATTGCAAGGCTGACACGTTTTCCTCCTCATTTGTCCCTCATTTTGGTCTGATCTATAAAGTTGTATATAAAATGTACTTTTTATGTTTCAAAAAGTTTTTCCCGGTGCTAAACATTTGATTTCAATCTCTAAGTTGCTGCATTTGAACATTTTAAAAGGCAATATAAAGGAATAGTAGTGGTGAAAAAAAGCCCTTATGGGTTTGACTAATCATATTTTTTATATAATTCTCCTTTAAGGGGGCGTGGCAGGGGGTGTGTCCTATGTCTACAAACTTTTGCTAATAGGCTTCCCTGGTTCCCGTCTCAAAAAGTTGGGAGGTGTGCTGGTAGGTTAATTGGCTCCTGTCTATAACTGGGCCCAGTAGGCGTATCTATGTGGGTGGGGAACCTGCGATTGTGAGCTCCTTGGGGGCAGGGACTGATGTGACCATGCAATATGTAAAGATCTGTGTCACTATATAAATGCCTGCAATAAAATAAATAAATGTGCCCATTACTGGCTGGTTGACTATGACTCCACTCCCTGGCTTCATGTGTAATGCAAACATGCCACTCACGTGGTCTGTAGAACCACACGTGGCAATGACAGAAGCTGGGGCAAGGAACGGATGTGGGAGAAAAAAAAGTTGGTGACAGTCGGAGATGGTCTGGAATTTTTCAATCAAGATGACATATATTTGCAATGCTGAGCAAACTGAGAAGATGAAGGGCAGCCTGCATGATAACGCAGTTTCAGAGGGTGTCTATCACAGCCTGGGCTCAGGGGAAGTGGTTTAGTTCCATGTCCAAAAAAGTTGTCTTTCTATAATCGGGTAAACTGACAGCGGTATATCATGGCTGCTGAGCCCTGACACCGTGGTCAGTTCACGTGCCTCCGTCAGCCACAGCTCTCCTCCTCTCCCCCTCCCTCCCTGCCTGTGAACTGTGTTAGTTTCCACCCCTCCCCTCGTGCTACTAAAATTACTTTTACATTTTTCATATAATCCTCTGTGTTTCATAATGATAGGTGCCCCTGTGTTTGTGCTTTATAAAAAAAAATGGCGTTCTATACCTTTTTTCAGAGCGCTCACATGACCGGCCGCCTCTCTCTTCCTCTCCACCCCTCCTCCTCCTTGAATATTCTGAGGCCACTTGGAAAAGGTGTTACAGTCAGATGAGATTAAAATGTAATGATTAGGGGCTAATATTAGGGTTAGGGGTAGATATGTGCATTCCCGTTCCTACGAATGTTCATTTTCGTACCCGCAGAATAATGTGTACATACGAAAAAAAGAAAGCACCAAAATACGAAAACGACAGGATTACGAATGAGCTGCATAACGAACAACCGCAAATACGAACGAACGATCTGACAAAAATACGACAAAAAGAAAACGGCAAAAGAACAAAAATTACATCTTTAACAAAAGATTTGCATTCTGTATCCTGTTTGAATCCCCTCTCTGTTCGTATCCTCAGCCGTATGTTCACACGACAGCCACAACAAAAGATTTGCATTCTGTATCCTGTTTGAATCCCTTCTCTGTTCGCACCCTCAGTCGTATGTTCACACGACATCCACAACAAAAGACCCGCACCCTGTATTTTGAATTCCTTTTTTCTGTTTGTATTTTGGATTCAACAGAATGCAAATCTTTTGCCACAGATGTCACACGAACACACGACCGAAAACACCAAAAGAAAAAGGACCCAAAATACAGAATAGAAATCTTTTATTACAGATGTAATTTTCGTTTTTTTGAATGGGCAGTGAGTGTAGTTAGTAAAGCAGCTTCTCTTTTGTGCTGAGTAGGACAGTAAAGCCAAATAAACTTTTCTGTGGATTTTCATCTGAAGGGAGATCAGTTGGCCAGACTTTTGAACCCAAAAATGGTTTTCTGATGGAGTTTAAAAACGAACAAATTTTCTGAGAACGAACGGAAAACGATCGTTTTTATGTTTGTTGTTAAAAAAGTCTGACCAAGTGTATGGGGCTTAACAATCGTTAATATGGATGAGCCGCGTGTTGAAAGTGCCGCGAATCCCCGCGATATATTTACGAAAGTACAAAATGACGAAAATCCATTTTCTGTTCGTATCTTCAGTCGCATGCCCACATGACATCCACAACAAATTGTCATAGATGTCACACGACCGAAAACACGAACAGAAAAAGGAATCCAAAACACAGAATGCAAATCATTGACGAAAATTCACGAAAATTATTGTCTAACAAGTAACGAACATGAATTAAACAGAATAACGAACCATCCCACATGTACGAAAATAAAACGGTAACGAAAATACGAAACGATCAAAATACGAAAAAATCTCGTCGTACGAAAAACGAACGGGAACGAACAGGAAAACGGGCGTCTTACGAAAAACGAACGGAAACGAACCTACGGAACGATACGAAACAGAACAAAAAAAAACGAAAAAAAATTCTGTGCACATGTCTAGTTAGGGGTTAATATTAGGGTTAGGAGTTAGTATTAAGGTTAGGGGTCAGTATTAGAATTAGGGGTTGATATTGGGGTTAGGTTTAGGTTTAGGGATTAATATAAGGGTTAGGGGGTCAATTTTAAAATTAGGGGTTATTATTAGGGTTAGGGGTCAGTATTAGGGTTAGGGGTCAATATTAGGTTTTAATGTTAGGGGTCAGTATTAGGGTTAGGGGTTAATGTTAGGGTTTAGGGTTAGGATTAGGGTTAATATTAGGGTTAGGTGTCAATTTTAGGATTAGGGGTCAGTATTAGGGTTAGGGGTCAGTATTAGGGTTAGGGGTCAGTATTAGGTTTTAATATTAAGGTCAATATTTGGGTTAGGGGTTAATGTTAGGGTTTAGGGTTAAGATTAGGGTTAATATAAGGGTTAGGGGTCAATATTAGAATTAGGGGTCCAGATTAGGGTTAGGGGTCAGTATTAGGTTTTAATATTAGGGTTAGGGGTCAATATTAGGGTTAGGGGTTAATGTTAGGGTTTAGGGTTAGGATTAGGGTTAATATTTGGGTTGGGGGTCAATATTAGGGTTAGGGGTCAGTATTAGGGTTAGGGGTTAATGTTAGGGTTTAGGGTTAGGATTAGGGTTAATATGAGGGTTAGGGGTCAATATTAGAATTAGGGGTCATATTAGGGTTAGGGGTCAATATTAGTGTATGGGGTCAGTATTAGGGTTAGGGGTCAATATTAGGTTTTAATATTAGGGTTAGGGGTTAATATTAGGGTTAGGGGTCAATATTAGGTTTAGGGGTTAATGTTAGGGTTTAGGGTTAGGGGTCAGTATTAGGGTTAGGGGTTAATGTTAGGGTTTAGGGTTAAGATAAATGGTTAATATTAGGGTTAGGGGTCAATATTAGGGTCAGGGGTTAATGATAGGGTTTAGGGTTAGGATTGGGGTCAATATTAGGGTTAGGGGGTTAATGTTAGGGTTTAATATTAGGGGTCAATATTAGGGTTAGGGTTAATGTTAGGGTTAGGATTATAGATTAATATTAGGGGTTAGGATTGGGAGTTAATATTAAGGTTAGTATTAGAATTAGGGGTTAATAATAGGGGTTATTATTAGGGGTTAATGTTAGGGTTAGGGGTCAATATTAGGGTTAAAGGTTGGAATTAAGGTTAGGGGTCAGTATTAGGGTTTAATATTAGGGTTAGGGGTCGATATTAGGGTTAGGGGTTAATGTTAGGGTTAGGATTAGGGGTCAATATTAGGGTTAGGGGTTAATGTTAGGGTTAGGCTTAATATAGGGTTAGGGGTTAAGATTAGGAGTTAATATTAGGGTTAGGGGTCAGTATTAGGGTTAGGGGTCAATATTAGGGTTAGGGGTCAGTATTAGGGTTAAGGGTTAATGTTAGGGTATAGGGTTTGGATTAGGGGTAATAAATTAGGGTTAGGAGTTAATATTAGGGGTTAAAATTAGGCATCAGTATTAGGGTTAATGTTAGGGTATAGGGTTATGATTAGGGGTTAATATTAGGATTATGAGTTAATATAAGGGTTAGTTTCAATATCAGGGTAAGGAGTTAAAATTAGGGGTAGTATTCGGGTTAGGGGTCAATTATAGGGTTAAGGGGTCAGTATTAGGGTTAGGGTTTAATTTTAGGGTTAGGGTTAGAGGTTAATATTAGGGTTAGGAGGAGCAAGGGTGTAACTAGAAATCACAGGGCCCCATAGCAAAATGTTGTATGCCCCCCCCCCAAAGGAACTAATGCCATTGAACAACAGATTACCACACCCATGTGGCACAGTACCCCGGCAACAGCTTATATTAATTTCTTCACAAAAATAGCAAAACAGATGAGTCTCCCACTCCCTTCCTACCTCCTGCCCAGACTCCGGAGCCTCCTCATGTGCCCAAAACCATGTCCCTTCACAGGCGCGCTCGAGCGTTCTGCCCCACCCACTCTGCTCTCTGCCTCCTGCTGTATTCAGCTGCGTGTTTTGGGACACGGCCGCACTCGTGGGGCCCGGGAGGCTTAACAATAAACTTACATTCCTCATCCTCACCGCAGGGGCGGATCCAGAGTCTGGTCTCGGGAGGGGCACTGACAGAAAATACGATTTTTTACGAGCAATTTATTAGGCAAATGGCTGATGTTAGCGCTTCAATCATCGCGGCACCATGGTTGTTATAGTGTCAGGATGATTGAAGCGCATTATTTTTATTACTGTCATGGATATGCAATAGAGTCTGGCAGCTTACCTGTCTCCATCTGTTCATTAGAGGCCTGACTCTGTTCTGGTTGCCTTTTTATCACCTTCCTTCCTGTATGGCCCCACCCCAGGCCATCCCAGGAAGTCTATATTAACTGTTGCACTGCAGGTCTGCAGTGCTGTTCAACCGTGTTGTTAGCTTAAGTTCCTGTCTGCAGTGTGCTACGATTACCTTCCTGTGTGCCGTTTTTTGGGCTCGTCCCTGACTTCTCGTGTTTGCCTGTGACCCTGACCTTTTGCCTGTCCCTCGGTTACCCTTGTCTGCCTGTTGCCCTGACCTCGGCTTACCCATCACTACCGCTTGTCTGCTTGCTGCTTCCCCTCTCTCCCCACGGAGCGTGACCTAGGGGATCCCAGGGGTCGCGACCTTGATCCAGCTGCGGCGAGGGCCATCCTCACCACTAGAGGCTCTGGTGAACACTGGGTCTTAGACTCCGCGCCCTGGGGAATCTTGGGTTCACGCTTCCTCTCTGATCACAGCAGTCGGCTATAGGGTTCACTACCCTGTGGTGCATCCCTGACCCCAACGGGGTGCACTTGTCACCTGGCCACGGGTGACCTGACAATTACATTGTTATATAAAATGAAATAGTTCAACTCACCATAATGCAGAATCAGTGGGAGCCCCGAGTGTGTCACTTGCCACGTCACCTGCCACAAGTTGCGGATTGTCACTTGCCACGTCACCTGCCACAAGTTGCGGATTGTCACTTGCCACATCACCTGCCACAAGTTGCGGATTGTCACTTGCCACGTCACCTGCCACAAGTTGCGGATTGTCACTTGCTACGTCACCTGCCACAAGTTGTGGATTGTCACTTGCCATGTCACCTGCCACACGTTCCAAATTGTCCACTTGCCACAAGTTGTGGATTGTCACTTTCTACGTCACCTGCCACACGTTGCAAATTGTCCACTTGCCACAAGTTGCGGATTGTCCACTTGCCACAAGTTGTGGATTGTCACTTGCCACATCACCTTCCACACATTGCAAATTGTCTACTTGCCACAAGTTGCGGATTGTCACTTGCCACAAGCTGCAGATTGTCACTTGCCACGTCACCTGCCACAAGTTGCGGATTGTCCATATGCCACAAGTTGCGGATTGCCCACTTGCCACATCACCTGCCACAAGTTGCAGATTGTCACTTTCCTGCTAAGGTGGGGGATGGGGATTGTCACTTCCTGTGTCCGAGGTCTGAGTGAGGCGGCAGAGAGATGATGTAATCTCTCTGCTGCCTGCACAGTGAGTGAGGGCGGAACTGCCGGGATGCGTGGCGGGCGCCGGGCGGTGAGAGATGATGTCATCTCTTTGCTCCGCCACCCACTGATTGGCCAGTCCACCCACCGAACCTCCCAGCTGGCAGCTTCCCATCTGCTCAGCCACCTCGCTGCAGTCACTTGCTCGCCGACTTGCATCTTGCCCTCTCTCAACTTCCTGCCCCACAGTCAAGAAAGTCGGATTGTTTTCGCCACTACCGATGGTTCTGGGAAGAGGCACCTCTCCTGCCACCCTTAAAGGTGATCCCATGGCGAACCCGCCGCTGGGACAACTTATATCTGAAAGAGGATCGCCTGCTGTGCAAAAAATGGTCCCAAAATAGCATCAAAAGTGTCCGATGTGTCCGCCATAATGTTCCAGTCATGATAAAAATTGCAGATCGCCGCCATTACTAGTAAAATAAAAAAATATTAATAAAAATGCCATTAATATAGCCCCTATTTTGCAGACTCTATAACTTTTACGCAAACCAATCAATAAATGCTTATTTTCCTTTTGTTTTACCAATAATATGTAGAAGAATGCGCACGTATTGGGACAAGGGCGACGTGACCTTCACAGGGTGCGGGCCGCGGGCCTAAACTGAGGAATTTTTTTTTAATTATATATATATATATATATATATATATATATATATATATATATATATATATATATATATATATATATTTTTTTTTTTTTTTTGGGGGGGGGGGGGTATTTATAGTAAAAAGTAAACAATATTGCTTTTTTTCAAAATTGTCGCTGTTCTTTTTTTTTGTTTCATTTTTAGCGCAAAAAAATAAAAACCGCAGAGGTGATCAAATACCACCAAAAGAAAGCTCTATTTGTGGGGGGGGGGGGAAAAGGACGTTAATTTTGTTTGGGAACCACGTCGCACGAGCGCGCAATTATCAGTTAAAGCGACGCAGTGCCGAATCGCAAAAAGTGGCCTGGTCTTTGGCCAGCCAAATGGTCCGGGGCTGAAGTGGTTAAACAGTATATGATCTGGCATCCATTGATACATTTTATTATAACAAGCTGTAATGATTTCACATTGGATGAGGGGAGCCACTCAGGTTCCCTCACAGAGCTGTACTGTACACTTCCCGCCAATAGCAGGCGCCCGCGCCCCGCACCCTGTGAAGGTCACGTCGCCCTCGTCCCAATACGTGCGCTACGTGCACCAGCGGCCTATGACAGAACACTTGGGGGCGGGGCCAACAGGCCAGGGACGCAGTGAGCGAAGCTCGGGCGGCCATATTTGAAAAGGCCACCCTTTCCAATTCACTTTATAACGCTGGAGTTTCTTTTTTTTGTAGCACGCAAAAATACAGCGATTCAATGGATTGAACTCATTGCTAGATTATCGTAAAGCCTAGGACAGCTAGGGACGTCGAAGCGATGTGCGCATGCGTAATAGAGCTCTAAAACATGAGGGGCTGTGGGAGGGCTCCGTGACATGACGTCGTGTCTTTTCCACGCCCTCTCCTCTCCCGTATCCACCCACCACACGCTGCTCGGGAGGGCCTTACGCGTCATGAGGTTCACGCCCACTCCTCTGGGTCCTGCCGGCGCATGCGCGGATCCTCCAGTCTTCTGCAGTCTGACATCCCGGCCAGGAAGAGAAGAAGAAGAAGAAGAGATGGCAGCTTATAAGATCGTCCTGATCCGCCATGGGGAGAGCACCTGGAACCAGGAGAACCGCTTCTGTGGCTGGTTCGATGCCGACCTCAGCGAGACCGGGGTGCAGGAGGCCAAGAGGGGGGGCCAGGCCCTGAGAGGTGAGGGGCCACACATCATCATTGTGTGTGAGGGGCCACACATCATCATTGTGTGTGAGGGGGCCACACATCATCATCATTGTGTGTGAGGGGCCACACAGCATCATCATTGTGTGTGAGGGGCCACACATCATCATCATTGTGTGTGAGGGGCCACACATCATCATCATTGTGTGTGAGGGGGCCACACATCATCATCATTGTGTGTGAGGGGCCACACATCATCATCATTGTGTGTGAGGGGGCCACACATCATCATCATTGTGTGTGAGGGGGCCACACATCATCATCATTGTGTGTGAGGGGGCCACACATCATCATCATTGTGTGTGAGGGGGCCACACATCATCATCATTGTGTGTGAGGGGGCCACACATCATCATCATTGTGTGTGAGGGGGCCACACATCATCATCATTGTGTGTGAGGGGGCCACACATCATCATCATTGTGTGTGAGGGGGCCACACATCATCATCATTGTGTGTGAGGGGGCCACACATCATCATCATTGTGTGTGAGGGGCCACACATCATCATCATTGTGTGTGAGGGGCCACACATCATCATTGTGTGTGAGGGGCCACACATCATCATTGTGTGTGAGGGGGCCACACATCATCATCATTGTGTGTGAGGGGGCCACACATCATCATCATTGTGTGTGAGGGGGCCACACATCATCATCATTGTGTGTGAGGGGGCCACACATCATCATCATTGTGTGTGAGGGGGCCACACATCATCATCATTGTGTGTGAGGGGGCCACACATCATCATCATTGTGTGTGAGGGGGCCACACATCATCATCATTGTGTGTGAGGGGCCACACATCATCATCATTGTGTGTGAGGGGCCACACATCATCATCATTGTGTGTGAGGGGCCACACATCATCATCATTGTGTGTGAGGGGCCACACATCATCATTGTGTGTGAGGGGGCCACACATCATCATTGTGTGTGAGGGGCCACACATCATCATCATTGTGTGTGAGGGGCCACACATCATCATCATCCTTGTGTGTGAGGGGGCCACACAAATTATATATATATTCATCAGAACTGTACATTGTGTGCATTGAGGAGAACCAACAATATATATATCTCATATAAAAAGTATAATATTATAAAAAATATATATTATATTCTATATTTTATTATATATATATATATATATATATATATATATATATATATATATATATATATATATATATATATATATATATAAAATTGTATTATTAGAGAATAATATAAATATAATATATATATATATATATATATATATATATATATATATATATATATATATATATATATATATATATATATGTGTTATATTTATATTATTCTCTATTCTTTAATAATACAATTTTATTTATATATATATATATATATATATTATAAAAAAATAGAGAAGAATATATATATAAATAATAGAGAATAATATATATATATATATATATATATATATATATATATATATATATAATAATTTTTTTAAAAAGTAGAGAGAATATAAAAAAAAATATATATTTTATAAAAGAGAAGTGTATATGTGTATATATATATATATATATATATATATATATATATATATATATATATATATATATATATATATATATATATATATATATATATATATATATATATATATAAAAAAAAAGAAGAATATGAAAAATATAGTGTGTGTGTGTGTGTGTGTGTGTATATATACACATAAAAAGTATAGAGCAGAATATAAAAAAATATAGTATATAGTATATGTCAAATTATAATAAGTATATATTTTACAAATGCATAAAACAATAATATAAAAATAAATAGCGAAGAATATAGTGTGTGTGTATGAATAAAAAAAATGATATATTATATTTCTCAAAAAAATATAGTGTGTACATATAACATAAATACAGAAAAAATATAGAGAAACATAAAATATATATAATACTTTTCTTTTTTTTATGTATGTATTTCCTCTCTTCCAGTACACGGTGCATGTATGATGGGTGGGGGCGGGGTGTGTGGTGATGTAGTCATGGCAGCAGTGCTCTCCAACGTCCTGCAATCCTAAAGCCAGCAAACCCTTAAAGGGGACCTTCCTCCATATAAAACACCTTATTTCCTCTCCCCCCTCCCCCCTTCCTCCATAAAATGCTTGGAGGACTGCTTGAAGAAGGGGTAACACCCCGAAAGCTTGTCCTGAAAAATTGTATGTTAGTGCAAATAAAAAAAGTATCACGGACAGTACTCAATTTTCTCTATCACAATTGCACTAATACGGCTACAATCACGTCAAGTATCCATAAAATGCAAAAGTCTTCTTCTTTTTTTTTTTTTTTAACCACCTTTTTAATTTGTTATGCTTTCCCCCACCCCCGCCTCCATTCATCCCTAGGTGAGGGGTGACGCTCTCCTCTGGTGAGGTCTCCTGGGATTGGCTCATATTACATATCCCTGGGAGGCTTCCATGGGGGGGAGGAGGGTACTGGTGATTCTTCATCATGGGGCTGCCTGAATCTGAGAGGAGACGGGCCAGTTACTGATGGCATCAGAAATGAAGAGCGATCTGCGTTCGGATCACTCTTCGGAGAGCATTTGACAGGCCTCCTCACTGCCTGTTTAACCCCCCCCTAAATGCTGGTCTGTGGGGGGTGCGCTGGTCGTGGTCGTCGGGTGATTGCGGCACGGCCCCAGTCGCTTGCCTTCAGCCGAATGCGAGAGGCGGTGTAGTTCCTGCAGCATTGTGACCACCGGCATTTGTGTTGTACACCCCCCCCACCCCCTCCCCAGCTGCAGCTGAAAGGGGGAGCAGTTGAGGAGTATTTTGTCCCTGGGAGTGATATCTGGTTGTGGTCGGTCCGGGGACCTTGGTTGGGGACATCAGTTGTGGTCGGTCCGGGGACCTTGGTTTGGGACATCAGTTGTGGTCGGTCCGGGGACCTTGGTTGGGGACATCAGCTGTGGTCGGTCCGGGGACCTTGGTTGGGGACATCAGTTGTGGTCGGTCCGGGGACCTTGGTTGGGGACATCAGTTGTGGTCGGTCCGGGGACCTTGGTTTGGGACATCAGTTGTGGTCGGTCCGGGGACCTTGGTTGGGGACATCAGCTGTGGTCGGTCCGGGGACCTTGGTTGGGGACATCAGCTGTGGTCGGTCCGGGGACCTTGGTTGGGGACATCAGTTGTGGTCGGTCCGGGGACCTTGGTTGGGGACATCAGCTGTGGTCGGTCCGGGGACCTTGGTTGGGGACATCAGCTGTGGTCGGTCCGGGGACCTTGGTTGGGGACATCAGCTGTGGTCGGTCCGGGGACCTTGGTTGGGGACATCAGCTGTGGTCGGTCCGGGGACCTTGGTTGGGGACATCAGCTGTGGTCGGTCCGGGGACCTTGGTTGGGGACATCAGTTGTGGTCGGTCCGGGGACCTTGGTTGGGGACATCGCTGGTTCTCTTCACATCATCCACATTGTGTTTCTGAATCTCCTGAGATGCTGAAATCGATATTCAGTTCCAGGAAATAATGTTGCGGGGGGGGGGGGCAGGGGGGGTAATTGGCTTTCCTTGGCTCAGTTGAAGGTCGTTTTGTCATTTTGAGTCACAGCCCACCCCCCTCCTTCTGAAAATGGTGAGACGTTCTCTTATGTCTTCCCCTCCCCGTTGTCTGGTAGTCGTCCCCGGAAAGGAATGAGTCATTTCCAGGTCTTCTCACTGCAGAATTTCCAACGACCTTCTAGATGCAGAATGAATCACCGATCGTCTGCAACGTGTTCTTCTAACGTGTGATCAGACTGCCGTGCCTAGAGCCTGGAAATACGGGACCTGGGGGGGGGCATTAAATGCCAACTGGTATACCTAGACCCTGGAAATGCCAACCTAGACCTCAGAAATAACGATGGTCAAACCCCCCACCCAGATATGATGGTCAAACCTGGGCTTCCCCTAGAAATAATGATGATCATACCTGCCCCCCCTAGAAATAACGATGGTCACGCCTGGGTTTCCCCCCCTAGAAATAACAGTGGTCACGCCTGGGTTCCCCCCCCCCCCCCTAGAAATAATGATGGTCACAACTGGGCTCCCCCCCTAGAAATAATGGTGGTCATACCCTGGCCACCTGATATTTCCGGAGCCCATCTGGGTTACTGAAAATTCTCTCATACCTAGATCGTAGAAATGCCGTATATAGGCCCTATAAATATCGACTGCCATAACTAGGCCCCAGAAATACAAGCTGGTTTACCTAGACCCAGGAAATACCAACTGGCCCATCTTGAGGGGGTGCCCCCCCTGAAATACTGATGGCCATACCTAGGTCCCAAAAATAACCAGTTGATGTATTTTAGGACTGAAAAATGCCGACTGCTATACCTAGATTCTGGAAATGCCAACTGCAATACCTAGATTCTGGAAATGGCAGCTGCCGTAACTAGATTCTAGAAATGGCAGCTGCCGTAGCTAGGTTCTGGGAAATGGCCACTGCCGTAGCTAGGTTCTGGGAAATGGCCACTGCCGTAGCTAGGTTCTGGGAAATGGCCACTGCCGTAGCTAGGTTCTGGGAAATGGCCACTGCCGTAGCTAGGTTCTGGGAAATGGCCACTGCCGTAGCTAGGTTCTGGGAAATGGCCACTGCCGTAGCTAGGTTCTGGGAAATGGCCACTGCCGTAGCTAGGTTCTGGGAAATGGCCACTGCCGTAGCTAGGTTCTGGGAAATGGCCACTGCCGTAGCTAGGTTCTGGGAAATGGCCACTGCCGTAGCTAGGTTCTGGGAAATGGCCACTGCCGTAGCTAGGTTCTGGGAAATGGCAACTGCCGTAGCTAGGTTCTGGGAAATGGCCACTGCCGTAGCTAGGTTCTGGGAAATGGCAACTGCCGTAGCTAGGTTCTGGGAAATGGCCACTGCCGTAGCTAGGTTCTGGGAAATGGCAACTGCCGTAGCTAGGTTCTGGGAAATGGCCACTGCCGTAGCTAGTTCTGGGAAATGGCCACTGCTGTAGCTAGGTTCTGGGAAATGGCCACTGCCGTAGCTAGGTTCTGGGAAATGGCCACTGCCGTAGCTAGGTTCTGGGAAATGGCCACTGCCGTAGCTAGGTTCTGGAAAATGGTAACTGCCGTAGCTAGGTTCTGGGAAATGGCCACTGCCGTAGCTAGGTTCTGGGAAATGGCCACTGCCGTAGCTAGGTTCTGGAAAATGGTAACTGCCGTAGCTAGGTTCTGGGAAATGGCCACTGCCGTAGCTAGGTTCTGGGAAATGGCCACTTCCGTAGCTAGGTTCTGGGAAATGGCCACTGCCGTAGCTAGGTTCTGGGAAATGGCCACTGCCGTAGCTAGGTTCTGGGAAATGGCCACTGCCGTAGCTAGGTTCTGGGAAATGGCCACTGCCGTAGCTAGGTTCTGGGAAATGGCCACTGCCGTAGCTAGGTTCTGGGAAATGGCCACTGCCGTAGCTAGGTTCTGGGAAATGGCCACTGCCGTAGCTAGGTTCTGGGAAATGGCCACTGCCGTAGCTAGGTTCTGGGAAATGGCCACTGCCGTAGCTAGGTTCTGGAAATGGCCACTGCCGTAGCTAGGTTCTGGGAAATGGCCACTGCCGTAGCTAGGTTCTGGGAAATGGCCACTGCCGTAGCTAGGTTCTGGGAAATGGCCACTGCCGTAGCTAGGTTCTGGGAAATGGCCACTGCCGTAGCTAGGTTCTGGGAAATGGCCACTGCCGTAGTTAGGTTCTGGGAAATGGCCACTGCCGTAGCTAGGTTCTGGGAAATGGCCACTGCCGTAGCTAGGTTCTGGGAAATGGCCAGTGCCGTAGCTAGGTTCTGGGAAATGGCCACTGCCGTAGCTAGGTTCTGGGAAATGGAAACTGCCGTAGCTAGGTTCTGGGAAATGGCCACTGCCGTAGCTAGGTTCTGGGAAATGGAAACTGCCGTAGCTAGGTTCTGGGAAATGGCCACTGCCGTAGCTAAGTTCTGGGAAATGGCCACTGCTGTAGCTAGGTTCTGGGAAATGGCCACTGCCGTAGCTAGGTTCTGGGAAATGGCCACTGCCGTAGCTAGGTTCTGGGAAATGGCCACTGCCGTAGCTAGGTTCTGGAAAATGGTAACTGCCGTAGCTAGGTTCTGGGAAATGGCCACTGCCGTAGCTAGGTTCTGGGAAATGGCCACTGCCGTAGCTAGGTTCTGGAAAATGGTAACTGCCGTAGCTAGGTTCTGGGAAATGGCCACTGCCGTAGCTAGGTTCTGGGAAATGGCCACTTCCGTAGCTAGGTTCTGGGAAATGGCCACTGCCGTAGCTAGGTTCTGGGAAATGGCCACTGCCGTAGCTAGGTTCTGGGAAATGGCCACTGCCGTAGCTAGGTTCTGGGAAATGGCCACTGCCGTAGCTAGGTTCTGGGAAATGGCCACTGCCGTAGCTAGGTTCTGGGAAATGGCCACTGCCGTAGCTAGGTTCTGGGAAATGGCCACTGCCGTAGCTAGGTTCTGGGAAATGGCCACTGCCGTAGCTAGGTTCTGGGAAATGGCCACTGCCGTAGCTAGGTTCTGGGAAATGGCCACTGCCGTAGCTAGGTTCTGGGAAATGGCCACTGCCGTAGCTAGGTTCTGGGAAATGGCCACTGCCGTAGCTAGGTTCTGGGAAATGGCCACTGCCGTAGCTAGGTTCTGGGAAATGGCCACTGCCGTAGCTAGGTTCTGGGAAATGGCCACTGCCGTAGCTAGGTTCTGGGAAATGGCCACTGCCGTAGCTAGGTTCTGGGAAATGGCCACTGCCGTAGCTAGGTTCTGGGAAATGGCCACTGCCGTAGCTAGGTTCTGGGAAATGGCCACTGCCGTAGCTAAGTTCTGGGAAATGGAAACTGCCGTAGCTAGGTTCTGGGAAATGGCCACTGCCGTAGCTAGGTTCTGGGAAATGGCCACTGCCGTAGCTAGGTTCTGGGAAATGGAAACTGCCGTAGCTAGGTTCTGGGAAATGGCCACTGCCGTAGCTAGGTTCTGGGAAATGGAAACTGCCGTAGCTAGGTTCTGGGAAATGGCCACTGCCGTAGCTAAGTTCTGGGAAATGGCCACTGCTGTAGCTAGGTTCTGGGAAATGGCCACTGCCGTAGCTAGGTTCTGGGAAATGGCCACTGCCGTAGCTAGGTTCTGGAAAATAACTGTCGTAGCTAGGTTCTGGGAAATGGCCACTGCCGTAGCTAGGTTCTGGGAAATGGCCACTGCCGTAGCTAGGTTCTGGAAAATGGTAACTGCCGTAGCTAGGTTCTGGAAAATGGTAACTGCCGTAGCTAGGTTCTGGGAAATGGCCACTGCCGTAGCTAGGTTCTGGGAAATGGCCACTGCCGTAGCTAGGTTCTGGGAAATGGCCACTGCCGTAGCTAGGTTCTGGGAAATGGCAACTGCCGTAGCTAGGTTCTGGGAAATGGCCACTGCCGTAGCTAGGTTCTGGGAAATGGCCACTGCCGTAGCTAGGTTCTGGGAAATGGCCACTGCCGTAGCTAGGTTCTGGGAAATGGCCACTGCCGTAGCTAGGTTCTGGGAAATGGCCATTGCCGTAGCTAGGTTCTGGGAAATGGCCACTGCCGTAGCTAGGTTCTGGGAAATGGCCACTGCCGTAGCTAGGTTCTGGGAAATGGCCACTGCCGTAGCTAGGTTCTGGGAAATGGCCACTGCCGTAGCTAGGTTCTGGGAAATGGCCACTGCCGTAGCTAGGTTCTGGGAAATGGCCACTGCCGTAGCTAGGTTCTGGGAAATGGCCACTGCCGTAGCTAGGTTCTGGGAAATGGCCACTGCCGTAGCTAGGTTCTGGGAAATGGCCACTGCCGTAGCTAGGTTCTGGGAAATGGCAACTGCTGTAGCTAGCGTTGAGAAATTGCAACTGCCGTAGCTAGATTCTGAAAATGGCCACTGCCGTAGCTAGGTTCTGGGAAATGGCCACTGCCGTAGCTAGGTTCTGGGAAATGGAAACTGCCGTAGCTAGGTTCTGGGAAATGGCCACTGCCGTAGCTAGGTTCTGGGAAATGGCCACTGCCGTAGCTAGGTTCTGGGAAATGGCCACTGCCGTAGCTAAGTTCTGGGAAATGGCCACTGCCGTAGCTAGGTTCTGGGAAATGGCCACTGCCGTAGCTAGGTTCTGGAAAATGGCCACTGCCGTAGCTAGGTTCTGGGAAATGGCCACTGCCGTAGCTAGGTTCTGGAAAATGGTAACTGCCGTAGCTAGGTTCTGGAAAATGGTAACTGCCGTAGCTAGGTTCTGGGAAATGGCCACTGCCGTAGCTAGGTTCTGGGAAATGGCCACTGCCGTAGCTAGGTTCTGGGAAATGGCCACTGCCGTAGCTAGGTTCTGGGAAATGGCCACTGCCGTAGCTAGGTTCTGGGAAATGGCCACTGCCGTAGCTAGGTTCTGGGAAATGGCCACTGCCGTAGCTAGGTTCTGGGAAATGGCCACTGCCGTAGCTAGGTTCTGGGAAATGGCCACTGCCGTAGCTAGGTTCTGGGAAATGGCCACTGCCGTAGCTAGGTTCTGGGAAATGGCCACTGCCGTAGCTAGGTTCTGGGAAATGGCCACTGCCGTAGCTAGGTTCTGGGAAATGGCCACTGCCGTAGCTAGGTTCTGGGAAATGGCCACTGCCGTAGCTAGGTTCTGGGAAATGGAAACTGCCGTAGCTAGGTTCTGGGAAATGGAAACTGCCGTAGCTAGGTTCTGGGAAATGGCCACTGCCGTAGCTAAGTTCTGGGAAATGGAAACTGCCGTAGCTAGGTTCTGGGAAATGGCCACTGCCGTAGCTAGGTTCTGGGAAATGGAAACTGCCGTAGCTAGGTTCTGGGAAATGGCCACTGCCGTAGCTAGGTTCTGGGAAATGGAAACTGCCGTAGCTAGGTTCTGGGAAATGGCCACTGCCGTAGCTAGGTTCTGGGAAATGGAAACTGCCGTAGCTAGGTTCTGGGAAATGGCCACTGCCGTAGCTAGGTTCTGGGAAATGGCCACTGCCGTAGCTAGGTTCTGGGAAATGGCCACTGCCGTAGCTAGGTTCTGGGAAATGGCCACTGCCGTAGCTAGGTTCTGGGAAATGGCCACTGCCGTAGCTAGGTTCTGGGAAATGGCCACTGCCGTAGCTAGGTTCTGGGAAATGGCCACTGCCGTAGCTAGGTTCTGGGAAATGGCCACTGCCGTAGCTAGGTTCTGGGAAATGGCCACTGCCGTAGCTAGGTTCTGGGAAATGGCCACTGCCGTAGCTAGGTTCTGGGAAATGGCCACTGCCGTAGCTAGGTTCTGGGAAATGGCCACTGCCGTAGCTAGGTTCTGGGAAATGGCCACTGCCGTAGCTAGGTTCTGGGAAATGGAAACTGCCGTAGCTAGGTTCTGGGAAATGGCCACTGCCGTAGCTAGGTTCTGGGAAATGGCCACTGCCGTAGCTAGGTTCTGGGAAATGGAAACTGCCGTAGCCAGACCCTGGAAGTGCCATACCTAGCGCTCAAAAATACCAACTCCCATACCTAGACTCCAGAAATGCAGACTGCCATAATTCAAGGACTGAAATGCTGTACCTAAACCTTTAGAAATACCAATTGGCATATCTAGACCCTGGAAATGCCTCCTGGTGGACGTTGGCGGCCTGGATGGGACGGTCGGCATTCTGTGATTCTCTCACAGTGTTCTATTCGTCATGACTGATGAGAACCGTCTTCCAGTAGAAGCTCCTAACATAACACAGCTGAGTGCTTTGTAGATTCCTGATCTATAATGAGAATGGAAAGTGCAGTGCAATCTCCACTTGTAGCGGGGGATGGTGACCTTTGTCTTGTTTTTTTGAGCCTTTGCCCTACAAATAGTCAGAACACCTTCCAGGGATGAATGCCGGGAAACCAGAAATGTAGGACGGAGCGTCCCGTAATTGTGTGACTTTGCCGGTGGCAGAACGGGATTTTGGCCCTTGCGCCACTTACAGCCAATCGCTGACTTCTGAACAGTTTCTATGCGTCCTTTTTTTTTTTTTTTATTATTATTTTTTTTTTTTTTATTCATTTATTTTTTCTTAAATTTTTTTTTTTTTTTAGTTTTAGAATATGGAACAATCGGAACACCTTTCTAATGCTGGCCATACACGGCTCGAATTTCGAAAGATCTTATCTAAGAATTTTTGTTTGTATTTCGCACCATTAGTGGGGCTGCAGCAACAACTGATTTTCGGGCCGCCATCTAATTTTTATAATCCAACATGTTGGATATTTTTTTGAAAAAATAAACGATTTTCTAATCAATGATGGGAGAATCGTGCGAGAAATGTTTTCTTGCACATGCGCATTTCTTTTTTGAAAAGAGAATTCCCGGAAAGAAAGAAGATTCCCGGACACTAAAAATTATTTTCTGTGGGAACATGGGGGTGAAATTGAAGGTTTGGTCGGTCGAATTTCGAAATCAATGGTGGCGTCATGGGATCCCAAAACGTACAAATTTTCTGATTTTTCGAAAGAAAGATCTTTTCGAAAATTCGACCCATGTATGGCCAGCATTAGAATTGTGCATCTGCAATGGGGTTTACACTTGGATGGTGGCGCCCTCTTGGTTTTGGAAGTGTAAATTTTCCGGCCAGAGTTGTGGCAGCTTCCTGTACTAAGGACATTCACCGGCTGTCACATTCACCAGATACATCGTTTCTGGATATAATTTGCAGCAAATGTAACCAAAAATATGTGCGGAATGGCAGTAAATGTTCAGCAGTGACCCTTCTCTCCTGATGGGGCCCCTTCCGTGACCCTTCTCTCCTGATGGGGCCCCTTCCGTGACCCTTCTCTCCTGGTGGCCCCTTCTCTCCTGGTGACCCTTCTCTCCTGATGGGGCCCCTTCCGTGACCCTTCTCTCCTGATGGGGCCCCTTCCGTGACCCTTCTCTCCTGATGGGGCCCCTTCCGTGACCCTTCTCTCCTGGTGGCCCCTTCTCTCCTGGTGACCCTTCTCTCCTGATGGGGCCCCTGCAGTGACCCTTCTCTCCTGATGGGGCCCCTGCAGTGACCCTTCTCTCCTGGTGGGCCCCTGCAGTGACCCTTCTCTCATGGCTGGCCCTTCCCCCCCCCCCCCCCCGACCTCGTCCTCCTCCTGGTGGCTCCACCCCCCCCCGACCTCGTCGTCCTCCTGGTGGCCCCTATTCCCCCCCCCCGACCTCATCCTGTTGGGGGCCCCCCCCCGACCTCGTCCTCCTCCTGGTGCCCCCCCGACCTCGTCCTCCTCCTGATGGACACTGACCTCTCCCTCCTCTTCTTCCTCCTCCTCTTCTTCCTCCTCCTCTTCTTCCTCCTTCCTCTTCCTCTTCCTCCTTCCTCCTTCCTCTTCCTCCTCTCAGCAATAGACAGAGTGAATTTCTTGATTACCCAATCAGCACAGTCGGTGTTGATGGGGGAATACCTCCTGCCGAGCCATTTTGTCGTTCCCGCCGGCAGAAGACAGTGATTATTGCTAACGGCTATAACAGCTGCTTGCAGGATTCACATGTAAAATCCGGGAGGCTGATTATACCCAAGTTGATCTATCAATCAACTTAAAGTGGTTATAAACTTGTTTTTATAACTTTTACCTACAGGTGAGTCTATACCTTATACAGGCTTACCTGTAGGTATAAAGAATATTTCCTAACCCTGTACGGTTTAGGAGATATTCCCCCCTGCAATGCGCCGCTGATTGCAGCGTCGCATGCACAGCGGGGATCCTCGGCTAAAGGACCGGCAGCCGCCGGACCTTGCCGAATGGAAGTCTCCCGCGCACATGCGCGGGAGTGACGTTATCGCCGCTCCAGCCAATCACAGCGCTGGAGCGGCGATACCCGGAAGACACGCCGAGTCAAGATGACATCTCGCTCGGCGTGGACCAGGTAAGTTCCCTACACCTCGTTTTGAGGTAAGTATTTCATAATGAGCTAATATGCGGTGCATACTAGCTCATTATGGCTTGTATTTTTCAGATGAACATATATGGCGGACGCCTGCATTGATCACCTGGAGGGATTAGGGCTACAGCAACTTATATGCGGGCCAACACATGCTTCAGGTCACACACTCGACCTAATTTTCAGACAAAATCTGAAAATAAGCATTTTAGAAAATGAACCATTGCCATGGACAGACCACCATGCAATTAATTTCATAATCTCCAAAATTCCCCCAGTGATAAAAGCACCCAAGCCGGTGACAATACACTGGGCTAGATCTCAGAAGAAGCTCCATTCGGAACTCTTCAAATCTACCTTGGGAAACAGAATCAAAACAATCCATCCACATCAAACAGCCGCAGATACACTGGATGCCATAAACGCAGCCCTGCTACAGTCAGCCGATTTAGTAGCACCGAAACGCAAAGCCTGCATCCGAAAAAGAAAGTCCGGCTGGTTCAACAACCAGCTGTCGCTTCTGAAGCAAGAGCGCAGAAGGGCAGAAGCCGCCTGGAAAAGAAGTCCTGCAGAGGATAACCTCATCATCTACAAGGCAATAACACGATATCATAAAGAAATCTTCAAAGCCAAGAAACATCATTTTTCTATGGCGATTAACAGCGCCCTAAACCGCCCCCGCGAACTCTTCAAGATGGTCACCCAGACCATGAATCCAGGATGTCTTGAAGTCCCCAACTCAGACACCCAAGAGTTCTGCAATGAACTATCGGATTTCTTCATCAACAAAATTGAAAGAATCCGGGAAAGCATCATGCAAAACAATACCCCCCTCAACCCCACCGTCAATCAACCACAAAACACCCACAGAAACGCTCTACAATCAACAAAGTTCACTCTGAAACCGATCTCCATCGATACCACAAGAAATATCATTGGTGCTTTGCGGAACAGCACATCGCCCAATGATATCATCCCCACCAAACTGCTGAAGGAATGTGCCGACATCCTGGCACCACCCATCACACAGCTTATAAACCAGTCATTTAAGGAAGGCACAGTGCCATCCCTGTTGAAAGAGGGCACAATCCAGCCCATCTTGAAAAAACCTAACCTGGATCCCAAGGACCCAACTCACCGCCGTCCCATAACAGGCCTAAATGTTCTCTCCAAGATAATGGAGAAAGTAGTGGTACAACAGCTGCAACAGCATCTAGATACCCACAATCTACTGGATCCATTACAATCAGGCTTCCGTCCCGGACACGGGACAGAAAACGGCCTTACTCAAAATATGGGACGATGCCCTCGAGGCCGCAGACGAAGGAGAATCTTGTCTCCTGGTTCTGCTGGACCTAAGCGCAGCCTTTGACACGGTAGACCACAAACTGTTACTGATGCGACTAGCCAAGGTAGCAGAAGTCGCAGAAGGTGATTTACCATGGTTTTCTTCCTTTCTTGAAAACCGATCACAAACAGTTAAATTGGGTTGTTTCACGTCGGAAAAGCGCACGGTGTCATGTGGAGTCCCCCAAGGATCCCCCCTGTCACCGGTGCTTTTCAACATCTATCTTCGCCCTCTCTTTGATATTATCAGTAGCCAAGAACTACTCTATCACTCTTATGCAGACGATACGCAACTGTATTTTCGTATCTGCAACAAAAAGGATCATCATCTCAGTTTAGAGAAATGTCTCTCTTTGATAGAAAACTGGATGACTAAGAGTTATCTTAAACTCAACAGTTCAAAAACAGAACTCCTTATGTTTCACGCCAGCCGAAAGAGTCAACTGGCAACAACCTGGACACCCCCGCCCATTCTGGGCCAAATCATCACCCCTAGCTCCAAAGTCAAAAGTCTCGGGGTCATCTTCGACACCTTCATGACAATGGACGCACAAATAGGGTCAGTAGTCAGCGGAGCGCACCATCTGTTGCGCCTACTACGCAGACTTATTCCATTTATCCCCAAAGAAGACGTAGCAGTCGTGGTGGGAACAATCGTGAATTCCAGACTGGACTATGCTAACGCTCTGTACCTCGGGCTCCCAAAGTACCAAATCTCCCGTCTGCAAGTCGTTCAGAATACGGCCGCCAGACTGGTGACTGGGAAAAAAAAATGGGAATCAATCTCACCTTCGTTGAGAACCCTTCACTGGCTGCCAGTAAAAGACAGAATTGCATTTAAAGCACTCTGGCTGACACATAAGTGCATCCATGGGAAGGCTCCGCAATATCTTTGCGACAAGATAGAACCTCACAATTCGAATCGCGTTCTGCGATCCACCGACCAAAATCTGGTCAGGGTACCAAAAACCAAATACAAGTCCAAAGGAGAAAGAAGGTTTGCTTTTCAGGGTCCTAGACTATGGAACGCTTTACCAACCAGCATTCGGTTGGAGGAAAACCACCTGACTTTCAGAAGACGAATCAAAACTCTGCTCTTTTGATGTCATGAGACACGAACAACTAGCGCCCAGAAGCGATTCAGTTCGCATGCGCCGCGCTTTATAAGTTTTTCATTCATTCATTCATTCATGGCTCAAATCTTGGACCTATTTGATGGGGTGAGGGGCCCCCTTCCAAACCACCCTTCCTGATGGCCTCCTTCCTTCCCAATAAGCCCCCTCCCTAACTGTACCACCTCGGTTCAGCTGCAAAGAAAACACCCAGATATGAAAGGGCGCACACATCCCCTCCTCTTGTATGATGGAACTGGTAATTGGCCCCCGCACAGTCACATGGGGACCCTGTGTAAGCTCCGACTGGAGTGACACATGGGGCTGTTTTTCATTACTTCTGGCGGCCGTACGGTGCAGCGGTGGGGGGGGGAAGGAAACTCGACTGTGCTTTTGGGGGAGGGAGAATTAATAGGAACCGCTTCTTTTGCTTTAATACAGCTGTGGCCCCTGCATAGAAGAACACGCCCCGCTGGTGGCCCCTGGGGATGAAGCTGAGCACTATTGCTGAGGTTTTGTTCGTTGTCCAGCTTCTTCTTCTCTTGTGTAATAGAAGGAAGTGATGGGTGTCGCAATTCCATTACAAAACCTGTAATTGTGTCTTTGTATTCATTCTGCACAAATAAATTCTTAGGCTGCATTCCCATCTAAGCATTTTAGAAACGCGCATTTCCGGAAACTCGCTGAAAATACGGCAAAACGTGATTTGTGCTTGCAGTGTCATTACTTGCTAATGATGCCCCCCCCCCCCAAACCCAGGGCACAGTCACACTTTTTGTTGCGTCAAAACGTGGTTGGCTGGGTGCCAAAAATGGGGTGCCACCCCCCATGCAGGGAGTCCCATTCATGCCAAGTAGGATGTAACACCTGCTCCCAATTTGACAGATGTGCAGGCAGAGGTGCAAGGCCCTGAATGCAAACAGTGTGTGCCCGGGGCCATGCACCCGCATGCATGTCCGATTGGGAGCAGCCGCTGTGTCCATGCAGCCACT
The DNA here is from genome assembly GCF_905171775.1 of Rana temporaria. Taxonomy (NCBI): domain Eukaryota; kingdom Metazoa; phylum Chordata; class Amphibia; order Anura; family Ranidae; genus Rana; species Rana temporaria. The sequence continues at coordinate 5,742,159 of NC_053496.1, forward strand.
GCATCTCAATTGACATGAATGGGGATGCATGGAACATTTGTCCGTCCCTGTATGGACTTTCCTCAGGCGCTTCCTCTGTGTGAGGATAGGAAAGCCTGATAACCAGCAAGCCTGTCGGTACATTGTTTACACTGATAATCAGGGCACCTATCAGTCCGGCCCATGGGTCCAGGCCTAATTGGTCCAGGCCTCATTGGCGCCCATGGGTCTAGTCCGGCCTCATTGGCGCCCATGGGTCTAGTCCGGCCTCATTGGCGCCCATGGGTCTAGTCCGGCCTCATTGGCGCCCATGGGTCTAGTCCGGCCTCATTGGCGCCCATGGGTCTAGTCCGGCCTCATTGGCGCCCATGGGTCTAGTCCGGCCTCATTGGCGCCCATGGGTCTAGTCCGGCCTCATTGGCGCCCATGGGTCTAGTCCGGCCTCATTGGCGCCCATGGGTCTAGTCCGGCCTCATTGGCGCCCATGGGTCTAGTCCGGCCTCATTGGCGCCCATGGGTCTAGTCCGGCCTCATTGGCGCCCATGGGTCTAGTCTGGGCCTCATTGGCGCCCATGGGTCTAGTCTGGGCCTCATTGGCGCCCATGGGTCTAGTCTGGGCCTCATTGGCGCCCATGGGTCTAGTCTGGGCCTCATTGGCGCCCATGGGTCTAGTCCGGCCTCATTGGCGCCCATGGGTCTAGTCCGGCCTCATTGGCGCCCATGGGTCTAGTCCGGCCTCATTGGCGCCCATGGGTCTAGTGCGGCCTCATTGGCGCCCATGGGTCTAGTGCGGCCTCATTGGCGCCCATGGGTCTAGTCCGGCCTCATTGGCGCCCATGGGTCTAGTCCGGCCTCATTGGCGCCCATGGGTCTAGTCCGGCCTCATTGGCGCCCATGGGTCTAGTCCGGCCTCATTGGCGCCCATGGGTCTAGTCCGGCCTCATTGGCGCCCATGGGTCTAGTCCGGCCTCATTGGCGCCCATGGGTCTAGTCCGGCCTCATGGGCGCCCATGGGTCTAGTCCGGCCTCATGGGCGCCCATGGGTCTAGTCCGGCCTCATGGGCGCCCATCGGTCTAGTCCATCGATCCGGCCTTATTGGCGCCCATGGGACCCCCCCCCATTGAGGATGGAAGTAAATGGCCCCCGTGTGCTGTGAGTTCTGCCAGCACTGTATCAATGAATAAATTGAAGGTCTGATCTCCATCCAGCGGTGGTGTGTGTCTTGGATCGGGGCTGAGCAACCTCGGCACACCAGCTGTTGTGGAAATACAAGTCCCATGGGGCACAGAAAGACTTCCACAGGCATTGCGCCAAGTGACAGGGCCATGCTGGGATTTGTAGTTTCACCGCTGCTGGAGTTCCCGAGCATGCGCACCCCCAGTGTAGATTGATATTTTCACTTTTTTTTGTTTTTTATTACGTCCAGCTCACGGGTTTTCATTTTTTATTTTTCTTCCCTGCAGATGCCGACTACAAGTTTGACATTTGCTACACGTCTGTCCTGAAGAGGGCGATCCGCACCTTATGGCTGGCCATGGACGCCACCGACCAGATGTGGACGCCGGTCATCAGGACCTGGAGGCTGAACGAGAGGCACTACGGCGGGCTGACCGGCCTGAACAAAGCCGAGACGGCCGCTAAACACGGGGAGGCGCAGGTGAAGATCTGGAGGCGGTCCTTTGACACCCCTCCCCCGACCATGGACCCCGATCACGATTATTACACCATCATCACCAAGGTAAGTCCTTCACAGGAGGTGGGCAAAGAAATGCCAATCAATGCGGCTGTTTATTTATGGCCATTGGCTTCTATACTGAGGAGCTTCGGTGGTTACAAGCCAATAGGCGCGTCCGTTATTGCAATGCCTAATGTCCCGCCCACTCCTATGTGTCTGCACGCTGCACGGGAATGGACCCCCCCCCCACGTTTTACTTACCTGAGCCCCCTTATTTACCTCAGCGGTGAAGTATGCGCCCTCTCTCTGCACGGGTCCCTCGCTCTCATTGCATAGATTGATAGAAGCGCAGCCATTGGCTCCCGCTGCTGTCAATCAAATCCAATGACACGGGCACCGCGGGGGCGGGGCCGAGTCTGCCATTTGTATCTATGGACGCAATTGCTGGACTCCGGAGCACGCCTGCAAGGTAAACCCCCCCCCCCCCGGGAGAACGCTTCTTCTAGTGGGTTATTTGATGTGGGGAGGAGCCACCGAGGGCCACTAGAAGAGGAGGATTGGGGCCACTTTGTGCAAAACGAGCTGCACAGTGGAGGTAAATATGACATGCTTTGTTATTTAAAAAAAAAAAAAAAACGGCAAGGTTTACAATCACTTTAACCACTTAAGAACCGCCTCCTGCAGATATACGTCGGCAGAATGGCGCGGCTGGGCACAAGCACGTACCTGTACGTCCTCTTTAAGTGCCCCGGTCCGAAGCTCCGTGACCCGCGGACCCGATCGCCGCCGGAGTCCCGCGATCGGTCCCCGGAGCTGAAGAACGAGGAGAGCTGTGTGTAAACACACCTTCCTCGTTCTTCACTGTGGCGCAGTCATTGATCGTCTGTTCCCTGATATAGGGAAACACGATCAATGATGTCACAGTCCAGCCCCGCCCCCCTACAGTTAGAAACACATATGAGGTCACACATAAGCCCTAGCCCCCAATCCCAAACTGCAATTGTCATTTTCACAGTAATCCGTGCATTTTTATAGCATTTTTCGCTGTGAAAATGACAATGGTCCCAAAAATGTGTCAAAATTGTCCGAAGTGTCCGCCATAATGTCGCAGTCACGAAAAAAATCGCTGATCTCCGCCATTAGTAGTAAAAATAAAAATTATTAATACAAATGCAATAAAACTATCCCCTATTTGTTCCCCTAAATAGGTAGAAGAATACGTATCGGCCTAAACTGAGGGAAAACATTTTTTTTATATATTTTTGGGGGATATTTATTATAGCAAAAAGTAAAAAGTATTGATTTTTTTTCAAAATTGTCGCTCTATTTTTATTTATAGCGCAAAAAATAAAAACCGCAGAGGTGATCAAATACCACCAAAAGAAAGTTCTATTTGTGGGGAAAAAAGGACGCCAATTTTGTTTGGGAGCCACGTCGCAAGACCGCGCAATTGTCAGTTAAAGCGACGCAGTGCCGAATCGCAAAAACTGTCCGGGTCCTTTACCTGCATTTTGGTCCGGGTCTTAAGTGGTTAAAGTGTATTAACCACTTGCCGACCAGCCGCCGCCCCCCGGAGCCAATGCGAGTGCCCAGAGGGCGCGATGACCGCCCCGGGCAACCACGATCGCTCGTGCCGCAGCGAGATCTGTAAAAGTACAGATCCCGGTTCTTTCAGGGGGAGAAATGACCGATCGTGTGTTCATTTACCCCCCCTTCAGTTAGAACACAGAGAGGGAACACGATTAACCCCTTGATCGCCCCCTAGTGTGCCGGTGACATTTACACAGTAATCAGTGCATTTTTATAGCACTGATCGCTGTATAAATGACAATGGTCCCAAAAATGTGTCCGATGTGTTCCGCCGTAATGTTGCAGTCACGATAGAAATCGCAGATCGCCGCCATTACTAGTAAAAAAAAAAATAATAATAAAAATGCCATAAATCTATCCCCTTTTTTGTAGAAGCTATAACCTTTGCGCAAACCAATATAGGCTTATTGCCTTTTTTTTTTTTTTTTTTTTTTATGGGATATTTATTATAGCAAAAAGTTTTTTTTTTTTTTTTTTTCAAAATTGTCGCTGTTTTGTTTATAGCGCAAAAAATAAACCACAGCGGTGATCAAATACCACCAAAAAAAAAGTTATATTTGTGAGGGGGGAAAAAAAAGATGCAAATTGTGTTTGGGAGTCACGTCGCACGACCGCACAATTGTCAGTTAAAGCGACGCAGCGCCAAATTGTAAAAAGTGCTCTGGCCAGGAAGGGGGGGGGGGGGAAACCACTTGGTTAACCACTTGACCTCCGGAAGATTTTGTACTTTTTCTTTTTTTTATGTATTCCCACAAATAGAGCTTGATTTATGGTGGTATTTTTATTTTTTGCGCTATAAACAATGCACAGAGGCGGCTCTTTAATTTAGGCAGATTAGGCGGTCGCTCAAGGCCTCGCATTCACAGGGGCCAATTTGCCTCTGCTTGAATTTTTTTTTACCCATTATGGGCATGGTGGGGCCCCTGTGTCTTAAGTTTTGCTTAACCACTTAACCCCCGGACCATATTGCTGGTCAAAGACCAGAGCACCTTTTGCGATTCGGCACTGCGTCGCTTTTTTTCGACAATTTGCGCGGTCGTGCGACGTGGCTCCCAAACAAAATTGGCAGGCCTTTTTTTCCCCACAAATAGAGCTTTCTTTTGGTGGTATTTGATCACCTCTGCGGTTTTTATTTTTTGCGCTATAAACAAAAAAAGAGCGACAATTTTGAAAAAAAAATAATATATTTTTTACTTGTTGCTATAATACCCCAATTTTTTTTTCTCAGTCTAGGCCGATACGTATTCTACATATTTTTGGTAAAAAAAAAATCGCAATAAGCAACTGGTTTGCGCAAAAGTCATAGCGCCTACAAAATAGGGGACAGAATTATTTTATTTTTATTTTATTACTAGTAATGGCCGCGATCTGCGATTTTTATTGGAACTGCGACATTATGGCGGACACATCGGACACTTTTGACACATTTTTGGCACCATTCACATTTATACTGCGATCAGTGCTATAAATATGCACTGAATACTGTATAAATGTGACTGGCATTGAAGGGGTTAACACTAGGGGGGGGGGGTGAGGAAGGGGTTAAATGTGTGCCCTGCATAGTGTTTCTAACTGTGGGGGGAGGGGACTGACTGGGGAAGGTGACCGATCTGTGTCCCTATGCCCCCCAGTGGCCAGGAGGAGCGGAGGCCGTAAAAAGACGGCGATCCAGAGATTTAGAACCACCCTGCGGCCGTATATAGTCGTACGGACGTCAGGAAGTGGTTAATACACTTAAACCACTTGACAACCGCGCCTATTTTGGCTCTTTTCTCCATGTAAAAATCAAAATTTTTTGCTAAAAAAATTAATCGGAACCCCCAAACATTATCTATTTTTTTTTTTGTAGCAGACACCCTAGGGAATAAAATGACGGTCATTGCAACTTTTTTTCTCACACAGAATTTGCGCAATAATTTTTCAAACGCCTTTTTTTGGAGAAAAAAAAGGGTTTCATGGATTAAAAAATAACAAAACGATAAAGTTAGCCCAATTTTTTTGTATAATGTGAAAGATTATGTTACGCCGAGTAAATAGATACCAAACTGTCACACTTTTAAAACACTCATGGAATGGCGCCAAACTTTGTTAAATCTCCATAGGTGACGCTTTAAATTTTTTTTACAGGTTACTATTTTCGAGTTACAGAGGAGGTCTGGTGCTAGAATTGTTGCACACGCTCTAACGCACGCGACGATACCTCACATGTGGGGTTTGAATGGCTACCAGGGACAGGGGCGTTTAAAAAAAAAAAAAAAAAATGTTTAATTTTATTTTTATTTTACTTCATTATTTTAGTTTTATATATTTTTTATTTATTTTTTTTTGATCACTTTTATTCCTATTACAAGGAATCTAAATATCCCTTGTAATAGGAATAGTGTGTGACAGGTCCTCTTTATGGAGAGATGCGGGGGGGTCAATAAGACCTTCCCCTCCCCCCCACATCTCTCCTCCAGGCTTACAAGCATTAGATCGGTGAAAAAAATTCACCGATCTAATGCCAACTGCCGCGAATGCGGCTTTGTTTACTTACAGGTACCGGGCGTGACGTCATAACGTCGCGCCCGGACCTCCGGCGGTCATAGAGATGACTGGTGACCATCTGGTCACCAGTCATCTCTATGCTTCCCCAGTGAGCGCCGGCCGATTCGCTCTCCGGGCCCCCGATGGCACGGGAAAGCCCGGATGGCGACGGGAGGGGGGGGACGTCCCCTCCCGCTGTCTATAAGAACGATCAAGCGGCGGAACTGCTGCTTTGATCGTTCTTATGGTGCACAGAATCGCCGACTGAAGACGGTGATATCTGAATGATGCCTGTCGCTGCCGCCATCATTCAGATATCTCCGCACAAAGCCGTGGTCGTCAAGAGGTTAATTAATAAAAAAACATTTTTTTTTTTTTGTAAAGTTAGCCCAATTTTTTATTTTTTTTTGTATAATGTGAAAGACGATGTTGCACCGCGAGAATCTTTGCCAAAATCGTGCATTTTAATAATTCCAGTGCTCACGTTTATACTTCTGCGGTGTTCACTATGGTGTTGTTTTTTTTCTTTCTTTTCTGTCCAGGATCGCCGTTACAGCGACTTGACGGAAGACCAGCTCCCCAGCTGTGAAAGTCTGAAGGACACCATCGCCCGCGCCCTGCCGTTCTGGAATGATGAGATCGTTCCAAAGATCAAAGAAGGGAAGAGGGTCCTCATCGTCGCCCATGGCAACAGCCTTAGAGGGATCGTCAAGCACCTGGAAAGTACGTACCGAACAAATTAAAACAAAACTCGGCCCGGGGTTTTGTAATATGAGGCGCCGTGTGAAAAGTCGGGTTTTATTCGGCGGATCGAAGAGGGAGGGGGGACGCCTGTCTGCGAAGCGTCTTTTAGCGAAGATCAAAGGGGGGAGATGAGCTTTCGGTTGTTTTAAACAAATCCGCAGAATTGCTTCGCTCAGGGATTTCCGAAAGTCAGAAATTTGGCTGACTAAGATCTCCGGAGGGGATGTTTGTGTAACGTTTGTTCGCCTCTCTGCACCTATATAAACCATAGAGTGTGTTTCACATATGGAGGGATAAGCTGCTGGGTTCTGAAATCTGTCACTACTGACATGATTGTAAAATTGTCCCCCTTCATCTAGCCCATAGTGTCCCATCATTGGTATCAGTGGGAGGAATAGTGTCCCATCATTGGTGTCAGTGGGAGGAATAGTGTCCCACCATTGGTGTCAGTGGGAGGAATAGTGTCCCATCATTGGTGTCAGTGGGAGGAATAGTGTCCCATCATTGGTGTCAGTGGGAGGAATAGTGTCCCATCATTGGTGTCAGTGGGAGGAATAGTGTCCCATCATTGGTGTCAGTGGGAGGAATAGTGTCCCATCATTGGTGTCAGTGGGAGGAATAGTGTCCCATCATTGGTGTCAGTGGGAGGAAGAGTGTCCCATCATTGGTGTCAGTGGGAGGAAGAGTGTCCCATCATTGGTGTCAGTGGGAGGAAGAGTGTCCCATCATTGGTGTCAGTGGGAGGAAGAGTGTCCCATCATTGGTGTCAGTGGGGGGAATAGTGTCTCATCATTGGTGTCAGTGGGGGAATAGTGTCCCATCATTGGTGTCAGTGGGAGGAATAGTGTCCCATCATTGGTGTCAGTGGGAGGAATAGTGTCCCATCATTGGTGTCAGTGGGAGGAATGGTGTCCCATCATTGGTATCAGTGGTATCCCATCATTATATCAGGGCTCAAAATTTCAAGTCCTAAGCCACTAGCCAGGCTTTGAGAGTTACTCGCCACCAGTTGCCCCACCCAACACCTCCCCTGCCCCACCCCTAAGTCCGCCCCTAAACACGCCCTTGTAAATTATCTCATGAAATTACACTGTTAAATATTTTAAGCAGAATTATTTCCAAAAATAAATATTAACAACTTTAACAATAGTAAAATAAAGCATATCAGTACCCATCTGTGCAGCCTCAGTGTGCCCGTGAACGCAGCCTTACAGTGCCCCATCACTTGCAGCCTTGCAGTGCCCCATCACTTGCCACATTACTGTGCCCCATCAATTGTCGCATTACTTTGCCCCATCAATTGCCGCATTACTGTGCCCCATCATCACTTCAGACTCACCTCACACAAACACTAGCGCTGCTTTGAGCCGAGGCTGCAGCGCTCTCCTCCTCCTCTTGTATCTCACACACAGCGTGCATCTTACGCTGTGTGTCATGGAGCGGGGTTTATGTTTGGCAGCACTGTGTGATAAGGTCCCGCCCCCCTATACCGGCTAATGTGATAGGCAGAACACTAATTCAATCTACTATCACATTAGCTGGGGGGCGAGACCTTGTCACATCGCGCCGCCAAACACAGACCCCCAGTGGCGTCACTAGGGTTGGTGTCACCTGGTGCGGTAAAACATGGTATCGCCCCACCCCTCCCCCTATCGTCTAAAGAACTATGTGCAGAGTGCCCCTCACCCCCATATACCCCCTCCTAGCACAATTCCTCTTTCTCCTTCCCTCATCCCCCCTCTCAGCAAAAAATCCCCCCCAATATTCCCCCTCTTAAAAAATCTTCACCCCCATATGCCCCCTTCCAGTACAAATGCCCCCTCTCAGCACATTACTTCCCCTCCATTTCCCCCTAACAGCACAAGTCATCACCCTCATATACCCCCTTTCAGCACAAATCTCCCTTCTCAGTACAAAATGCCCCCCATATCCCTCGTCCCAGTATAAATTCCCCCCAAACCCCTCCGTTTTACAAATTTTACCCCCCAAATCCCCCCTCTCAGCACAAATCATCCCCCCCATCTCCCTGCACAGATTTCCCCTCAGCATAAATCATCCCCCATCTCCCCCTCCCTGCACAGGCCCCCCCTCTCAGCACAAATGATCCCCACATCTCCCCTCTTTCAGTATTAAACCCCTCTTCTTGCCCAAATTCTCTTATTCCCCCAACCAAGACACCCTCAGCAGAAGACTTACCGGTTATCAGTTACCGGGTCCTCAGCGATTGATGGCCGACACTTTACCAGCTCCCATCTGTCCCAGCCGGCTGCCTGCATGTTAGCAGTGTCAGAGCGCCGGGAGATCTCCTTTGAGTGTGTGTCGGCATTTGCTGACATCTCCTGCGGGGTGTCCCCGGGTCTCCAGCGCAGTGATGCCTGACACTTTAGCAGCTCCTATCTGTCCCAGCCAGCCACATGTCAGCCGTGTCAGGGCGCCAGGAGATCTCCTTCCCAGGTTCCTCCTCCCGTCCCATCAGAAGACACGCCAAAGCAGAGGAGGAACCTGGGAAGGAGATCTCTCGGCGCACTGACACGGCTGACATGTGGCTGGCTGGGACAGATAGGAGCTGCTAAAGTGTCAGGCATCACTGCGCTGGAGACCCGGGGACACCCCGCAGGAGATATCGGCAAATGCCGACAGACACTTGAAGGAGATCTCCCGGCGCTCTGACACTGCTAACATGCAGGCAGACAGCTGGGACCTGCTAAAGTGTCGGCCGTCGCGATCGCTGCGCTGGGGACCCGGGACACCCTGCAGGAGATGTCGGCAAATGCCGACACGCACTGTAGTAGCCCACTGGCTATCACACCCGAGACTGAAGCCCCGCTCTTGCCCCTGGTGTCACCCCTCTGGCGGGTGTCACCTAGTGCGGTCCGCATCCCTATAGCAACGCCGCTGCAAACCCCGCTCCATGACACACAGCGGAAGATGCCCGCTGTGTGTGATACAAGAGGGGGAGAAGGAGAGAGCTACAGCCTCGGCTCAAAGCGGTGCCAGGGCAGTCCAGCCCTGGCGCTCTCTGTGTCCTTCGGCTGACAGTTTCCTGGCTGATCGCTTCAGCCTGGAAACTGTCAGCCTGGTTCACCCCCGCTCCTCACTCGCCCTGGACTAAATATCACTCGCAAAATGCGAGCAAAATAGTGAAATTTTGAGGGCTGATTATATATAATATGTTTTTATATTGATAATCAATAAGCCTCCTCCTGTGTCCCTCCCCCACAGATATGTCCGAGGAGCAGATCATGGAGCTGAACCTTCCCACCGGTATCCCCATCGTATACGAGTTGGACAAGAACCTGAAGCCCATCAAGCCAATGCAGTTCCTGGGAGACGAGGAGACGGTGCGCAAAGCCATGGAGGCCGTAGCGGCCCAAGGAAAAGCCAAGTAGGGGGGTTTCTTCCCCCCCCTCCCCCGAGAACCCTCGCCTTCCATCCCTTAGTTTTTACTTTTTATCTCGGGATTCCGAAATGCAGCTGTACCGGAAACCTTGCATCTAGGCAGCCGCCCATTCACTTGTTCTCGTTACCCATAATGCATCTCTCCACTGCGTTCCGTTCACCCCGTTTGTTTTTGTTTTTTTAATAGGACTAGCTAGAGTATGTGTCGTAATTTAAGGATGTTCGTGAAACGCGTCAGTTATTGACACATGGCAGCAAATCATGATCAATCGGTTAGAAGTGTGTTCAGGTTCAGGTTGCTTAAAGGGCAGTAATGAAGTGCAGAGTGCAGTCACTCATAGCAACCTACCAGGAATTTTATTGGGGGGGGTTGTTGCACTGTGCTCGTTGCCCTTTGTGCAGTCTCTGTAAACGGGGGCCCATGTGTCTCCTCCTGTAAATGGGGGCCCATGGTGTCTCTAGGGGGCCCATGGTGTCTCCTGTAAATGGGAGCCCATGGTGTCTCTAGGGGGCCCATGGTGTCTCCTGTAAATGGGAGCCCATGGTGTCTCTAGGGGGCCCATGGTGTCTCCTCCTGTAAACAGGGGCCCATGGTGTCTCCTCCTGTAAACAGGGGCCCATGGTGTCTCCTCCTGTAAATGGGGGCCCATGGTGTCTCTAGGGGGCCCATGGTGTGTCCTCCTGTAAATGGGGACCCATGGTGTCTCTAAGGGGCCCATGGTGTCTCCTCCTGTAAACGGGGGCCCATGGTGTCTCCTCCTGTATATGGGGGCCCATGGTGTCTCTAGGGGGCCCATGGTGTGTCCTCCTGTATATGGAGGCCCATGGTGTCTCTAGGGGACCCATGGTGTCTCTAGGGGGCCCATGGTGTGTCCTCCTGTAAACGGGGACCCATGGTGTCTCTAGGGGGCCCATGGTGTGTCCTCCTGTAAACGGGGACCCATGGTGTCTCTAGGGGGCCCATGGTGTGTCCTTCTGTAAACGGGGACCCATGGTGTCTCTAGGGGGCCCATGGTGTCTCCTCCTGTATATGGGGACCCATGGTGTCTCTAGGGGGCCCATGGTGTGTCCTCCTGTAAACGGGGGCCCATGGTGTCTCTAGGGGGCCCATGGTGTCTCCTCCTGTAAACGGGGGCCCATGGTGTCTCCTCCTGTAAACGGGGGCCCATGGTGTCTCCTCCTGTAAACGGGGGCCCATGGTGTCTCTAGGGGGGCCATGGTGTCTCCTCCTGTAAACGGGGGCCCATGGTGTCTCTAGGGGGGCCATGGTGTCTCCTCCTGTAAACGGGGGCCCATGGTGTCTCTAGGGGGCCGTCTGTAAACGGGCCCCATGTGTCTCTAGGGGGGCCCATGGTGTCTCTAGGGGGCCGTCTGTAAACTGGCCCCATGTGTCTCTAGGAGCCCCATGTGTGTGACCAAACCTTTTATACATTTCACTGTTTTTTTGTTAACACTTCTTCTTTCTTTCCCCCAATCACATGCTGTAGATTTTTTGTTAGCTGTTGTTTATTTGCACGGACCAATCACATTCTTCACCATGCACTGAAATCGCCCCCCCCCCCCCCCCCCCCCCCCGCACGTCTTGTGCCTGAGGCAGAGTGTTGTGCGGATCGCCTCCAAGCTCCAGTTTTTCTTCCGGTTCTCCGGTTTTTCCTGTTTCTGATCTCTGTAATTCTTCTGGCCTCGGCCCTCTGGCTCCTCGTGTTGTCCCCCCGCTGAGCACCCCAACACCGGTAGACGTTCAGAAGCTGGAGGGCCACAGGGATGCCTTGGCGGAGTCCTTCTATTCCAGTTCGGCTCCGCGTGGGCGGGGCGTTGCTCTAGTATGACGGTTAGTACATAAGCCAATGCCGGCAGGTCAGTTTATCAATGTAGGTGAGCCAAGGACCAGCTTCCTGTTCTGACACTGAGACATTCCAGAGAGATCGGGGGCCCCTGGGGGGGGGGGGGGGGGGGCCACACGATGTCACACTGTAGCCATTTCCACCCGGCCTGAATTTCCCACAGTTCCCTCCTGCAGGACACGACGGTACCGATCGCGCGTAACGTGCATTGATCGCGTGTAACGTGCATTGATCGCGTGTAACGTGCATTGATCGCGTGTAACGTGCATTGATCGCGTGTAACGTGCGTTGTTCCATCTCTGCTGCTAGATAGAGGATTAGGAGCTCCGCCTGTAAAGTGAACCCCTATTCCGGCACTTGTTATATGACGGTTTGTTTGTCCATTTTATTTAAGATCATTTCAATAAAGGAGTGATGTGCAATGATTTCGATCTCTGTGTCTCTTTTTATTCAGCCTCTAGAATGGACTTTTATTTATGCAACTTTGACATTTATTTGATATTAAATTACAAAAAAAGAGAAGTTCAAAGTGTTACTAAACCCGTAAAATCGCTCTGTGTATACAATAAAGCATGCTTGTTATACTCACTGTGGATCTTAAGGGGTGAATGCTCTGCATTGTGTAAAAAAAAAAAAAAATCCTCCCCTTCTTCCTCTGTCCCCAATCCATCTCCTGATAGTACAGAGCCTTGGGGGCACTCTGCACATGCTCAGTTTGGTGTGTATTGCTAGAGTTTTTTTTTTTTCTTGGGAAGAGTGCATGTGATCAGCACAGGGCCAATTGGCACTGTCCAGGGATGCGCTGTGTACAGAGTGCAAGGTTTAGGGGTGTGTTATGCGCAGGGTTTAGGAGGGGGGGCACCGTGTACAGAATGCAGTGTTGAGTGTGCTATGTATAAAGTGCAGAGTTCAGAAGTGTGCTATGAACAGAGTTCAGGGATGCGCTGTCTGCAAGGTTTAGGGGTGTGCTATGAACAGAGTTCAGGGATGTACCACGTGCAGGGTTTAGGGGTGTGTAATGTACCGAGTCCAAGGATGCGCTGTGTACAGAGTGCAGTGTTGAGTGTGCTATGTATAGAGTGCAGAGTTCAGGAGTGTACAGAGTGCAGGGATGCACTGTGTACGGAGTGCAGTGTTGAGGAGTGTTCTGTGTACAGAGTGCGGGGTTCAGGGGTGTGCAATGTACTAAGTCCAGGGATGCGCTGTGTACAGAGTGCAGTCTTGAGTGTGCTATGTACAGTGTTTAGGGGTGTGCTATGAACAGACTTCAGGGATGCGTCGTGTGCAGGGTTTAGGGGTGTGCAATGTGCAGAGTCCAGGGAAGCGCGGTGTAGAGTGCAGCGTTGAGGAGTGTGCTATTTACAGAGTTCCGGGGTGTGCTGTGTACGGAGTGGAGTGTTCTATGTGCATGGTTTAGGGGTGTGACATGTGCAGAGTCCAGGGATACGCAGTGTACAGAGTGCAGGGTACAGGGGTGTGCTATGAACAGACTTCAGGGATGCGTCGTGTGCAGGGTTTAGGGGTGTGCGGTGTGCAGGGTTGAGGAGTGTGCTATGTACAGAGTTCCCGGGTGTGCTGTGTACGGAGTGGTGTGTTCTATGTACAGAGTGCAGGGTTTAGGGGTGTGAAATGTGCAGAGTCCAGGGATGAGCAGGGTAAAGGGGTGTGCTATGCATAGTGCTTTTTTTTTTTTCTCACAGGCCGTTCACATCTCACGTTTGACACGCGTGGATTCGGATTGCGGCGATTCTATTCACAGATCTGTGTGAATAGATGGCGCCGCTGTGCGTGGCTCTGCAATTCGAACCCGTACAGCGCGTGTCAAACGCAAGGCCCGTGGGCCAAATCGGGGCCCTCCAGGCCATTTCATGTGGCCCTCTCACCTCTCCTGCAGCATCTCCTTCATTTCTGCCCCTCCCTTGTCTCAGCCGAGAGGAGGACAGAACTTGCGCACCAAATCCTGCGTTTTCTCTGTGAAGTCACAGCAACCCCCCCCCCCTCGTCTCCACCTCCCCAGCTGACTCCCTCCTCTGTTCCTCCTCCAGACCTTGCACTTTCTGCTTTCTCAGCTCTTCCCACCCCCCCCGCTTCTTGGCAGCAGCACAGAGTGTGGGGGGGGGGGGTCTTGACATCCAGACTTACAAATACATCCGGCCCTTTGAGGGCAACCCTAATGCAGATGCGGCGCGCAGTGATATACAGCGTACTATGGGGGGGGGGGGAGAAGAACCCCAAGATTGAGGTAAGGGGGGGGGGGGGGCTGAGGAGGGCCCCGGGTTGAACCTTTTACACAATGTCAGATGGAGTCAAGTGGAATTGGCCTTTAACCCCTTCCCATCCAGCTGGTACGTTCTGGACTTTCGGTGGTTGTAGCGGGATGATGATTTGTAGCGTCGCACGTTTTTTTGGAGCCAGCGGTCGGCTCTCTTTTAACAGGAATCGGAGCGGCTGACCAGCCACCGGGTCGCTATTACAAGCCGTGTAAATCTACAGCCGTAACCTTTTTAAAGCCTCACCTATGGATAGTAAAAACCTACATCTTTTGTCACCGTTGCGCAGGCGCGTGCAATTTTTAAAGTGACGTGAGGCGTTGGGTATCCGTTTACTCGGTGTAACTTTTATAATTTATAAAAAAAAAAAAAAAAATTTCCCCACCAAAAAATTACGTTTGAAAAAAACCGCTGCGCAAATACCGTGTAACGTAACAAATTGCAAAACCCATAAATTGCGAAATACGATTTCTGTCCCGCCTTTTTTTTTTTTTTTTTTTTTATTTGCAAAAAATAAAACCCCAGTGGTGATTAACCACTTTAGCCCCGGGCCTGTTTTTCAGATTCGGTGTTTACGAGACTAAAACATTTTTTTTTTTTTTGCTAGAAAATTACTTCAAACCCCCAAACATTATATATATATTTTTTTCTAACACCCTAGAGAATAAAATGGCGGTCATTGCAATACTTTTTGTCACACCGTATTTGCGCAGCGGTCTTACAAGCGCACTTTTTTTGGAAAAAAATTCACTTTTTTAAATTAAAAAATAAGACCACAATAAATTTGGCCCAATTTTTTTATATATTGTGAAAGATAATGTTGCGCCGAGTAAAATGATACCCAACATGTCACGCTTAAAAATTGCGCCCGCTCGTGGCATGGCGTCAAACTTTTACCCTTAAAAAATCTCGATAGGCGATGTTTAAAAAATTCTAGAGATTGCATCTTTTGAGCTACAGAGGAGGTCTAGGGCTAGAATTATTGCTCTCGCTCTAACGATCGCGGCGATACCTCACTTGTGTGGTTTGAACACCGTTTTCATATGCGGGCGCTACTCGCGTATACGTTCGCTTCTACGCGCAAGCTCGTTGGGACGGGGCGCTTTAAAAAAATGTTTCTTTAAGACGCTTTCCTTCACTCGCAACCGCGCACAGCTGCCGAGCGGTCCCGATCTCCTCTGCCGCTACAGACGGCTACGGTAAGCGGCGGAGGGCGTGGGAGAGCGGCGGGAGGGGCCCTCTCCTGCCACCGATAACTGCGATCTCGCGGTGAATCTGCCGCGGAGACCGCCGTTATCGTGTACCGGACCGCCCACTGAAGAGATGAATATCTGGATTGTGGCAGCAGCTGCTTCCGTTACCGAGATATTCATCTTCAAAGTGATGACGTATAACGACGGTGGGCGGTCGGCAAGTAGTTAAGGACCAGCGCATGCAGATTTACGTCGACAGGCAAATGGGCGTACAGGTACATCCCCTTTTAATTTGCCGCCGGCGCGCTCGCGGCCCTGTCGGGAGCTCCGTCACCATGCCCGTGGGACCCCTCAGACTCGGTGTCCCGCGATCGGGTCATGGAGCTGGATGTCGGTGTAAACGCAACGGGCCAGATCCACAAAGAACTTACGGCGGCGTATCTATTGATACGCCGCGTAAGTTCTACGATGCGCCGTCGTATCTTTGTTTTGTATCCACAAAACAAGATACGCCTGAATGGGGGCTAGATCCGACTGACGTACGTCTTCGGATCTAAGGTGCATATTTACGCTGGCCGCTAGGTGGCGCTTCCGATGATTTCCGCGTTGAGTATGCAAATTAGCTAGATACGCCGATTCTCAAACGCACGTCTGCCCGACGCATTTTTTTTTTTACGTCGTTTGCGTAAGGCTTTTTCCGGCGTAAAGTTACCCCTGCTATATGAGGCGTACGCAATGGTAAGTAAGTATGGACGTCGGGACAGCGTTGAATTTTCCGTTGTTTGCGTAAATCGTTTGCGAATAGCATTGACTATTTGCGACGTTATTTCACGCATGCGCACTGGGATACATCCACGGACGGCGCATGCGCTGTTTTCGTAAAAAGCGTCAATGAAGTCGGGTCACGGTTCATTAGCATAAAACACGCCCACCTCTTCACAATTTGAATTAGGCGCGCTTACGCCGGCACATTTACGCTACGCCGCCGTAACTTAGGACGCAAGTGCTTTGTGAATACAGCACTTGCCTCTCTAAGTTGCGGCGATGTAGCGTAAATGAGATGCGCTACGCCGGCCTATATATGCGCCGATGTACGTGGATCTGGCCCACTAGCTCCCCGTTCTTCCTAGTGACTTGTCGCTGATGAACAGTGATCAGTGATGTGTCACGGAAAGCCACGCCCCCCTAACAGTTCGAATCACTCCCTAGGACACACTTAACCCCTTTAGCGCCACCTAGTGGTTAACCCCCTTCACTGCCAGTGTCATTTTCACAGTAATCGGTGCATTTTTATAACACCCATCGCTGTAAAAAAATGACAATGGTCCCAAAATAGCGTCAAAAGTGTCCACCATTATGTCGCAGTCATGAGGAAAATCGCTGATCGCCGCCATTACTAGTAAAAAAAAAAAAATATTAATAAAAATGCCATAAAACTATCCCCTATTTTGTAGACGCTATAACTTTTGCGCATACCAATCAATAAACGCTTATTGCGATTTTTTTTTTTTTTTTTTTTTACCAAAAATATGTAGAAGAACACGTATCGGACTAAACTGAAGATTTTTTTTTTTATTATTTTGTATATGTTTGGGGGAATATTGTCGCTCTGTTTTTGTTTATTGCGCAAAAAAAAAAAAACTGCAGAGGTGATCAAATACCACCAAAAGAAAGTCCTATTTGTTGGAAAAAAAGGACGCCAATTTTGTTTGGGAGCCACGTCGCACGACCGCGCAATTGTCAGTTAAAGCGATGCAGTGCCGAATCGCAAAAAAAGGGCTCTGGTCTTTGGTCAGCCAAATGGTCCGAGCCTGAAGTGGTTAAAAAAAAAACACACCAAAAGAGAGCTCTATTTGTGTGAATAAAATGATAAAAATGTCATTTGGGTACAGTGTTACATGACCATGTAATTGTCATTCAAAGTGCGACAGCGATGAAAGCTGAAAACTGGGCAGGAAGGGGGTGGGAGTTCCTGGTATTGAAAGAGTTAATTGTGAAATATTTAAAACCTTCCACACTCATCAGATCACCAATTTGGTTACTAAACACGGGAAGTCCCCGCACATGCGCCCATAATCACCATCTAACCTACATAATACAAGAACTGCGCTAAAGAGGGAAAGGTTTCCCATATGAAAGATGGCCGACACAACACCCCTTTGCTTCTCGGTGTATCGTTACTGTGGAGAAGTTTGGGGTGTAGCAAGATGGTGGCGACGTAACGTCACTTCCGTTATCAATTCTGATGGAACACCATCAGATTAGGCGACCTGCCAGATTCCGTAACGGAAATGACGTTCCGTCACGGCCATTTTGGTACACCCCGCGCTCATGCGCTTCCTTAGCAACCAATGATGAGCGACGCTGGTTGGATCACGTGACGCCGCGCTGCCCATTCACAGCACAGAGAGCAGCGTGCTACCGGTCACGTGGTAGTAATGGCTCCGGTGAAGTGGTGTGTGCCCGGTGAGTGGTGGAGATGGCGGGGGAGGGGAGCTCACGGAGGCACCGGGGGAACTGGAAAGCCCAGAAAAATGGTGCTCACTCTGACTGTTGAAGATGTGAAATTTGTCAGGTTTTTTATTTCTGTTTATGACCCTGCTGAGGAGAATTTGCCTCACTTCCTGTCAGTTTGACACCCATACAAGAAACCGGAGGGAAGCAGTTGGCAGGGTCGGGTTCCCGTAGGGAGTCCAGGGGTCGGGGTCCTGGAGGGGTTCGGGATCCCGTGGGGAGTCCAGGGAAGGGTCGGGGTCCCGTGGGGAGTCCAGGGAAGGGTCGGGGTCCCGTGGGGAGTCCAGGGAAGGGTCGGGGTCCCGTGGGGAGTCTAGGGCAGGGTCCTGTGGGGAGGTCAGGGTCCCGTAGGGATAGCGGGGAAGGGTCAGGGTCCCGTGGGGAGTTTAGGGCAGGGTCGGGGGTCTCATAGGGAGTTGGGGGTTCCGTGGGGAGTCCAGGGCAGGGGTACCGTAGGGAAGGAAGGTTCTGGGGGCCCGTGGGGAGTCCAGGGGTTGAGGTCCTGGGGGGAGTCCAGGGTCGGGTTCTTGTAGGAAGGGTTGGGGTCCCGTGGGAGTCCAGGGAAGGGTCGGGGCCCTGTGGGGAGTTGGGGGTCCCATAGGGAGCTTAAGGCAGGGGCAGAGTCCCGTGGGGAGTCCAGGGAAGCGTCGGGGGTCCCATGGGGAGTCTAGGGAAGGGTCCCATAGGGAGTTTAGGGCAGGGTCCTGTGGGGAGGTCAGGGTCCCGTAGGAAGGGTTGGGGTCCTGTGGGGGAGTTTAGGGCAGGGCCAGAGTCCCGTGGGGAGTTGGGGGTCCCGTAGGGAGTTTAGGGCAGGGTCGGGGGTCTCATAGGGAGTTTGGGGTCCCATGGGGAGTCCAGGGCAGGGCCGGGGTCCTGTAGGGAGGGCAGGGAAGGGTCGGGGGGCCCGTGGGGAGTCCAGGGGTCGGGGTCCTGGGGGGAGTCGGGGGTCCTGTTGGGAGTCCAGGGCAGGGTCAGGTTCTCATAGAAAGGGTTTGGGGTCCTGTAGGGAGTCCAGGGAAGGGTGAGGGTCCCATGGGGAGTCTAGGGAAGGGTCCCATGGGGAGTCTAGGGAAGGGTCCCATGGGGAGTCTAGGGAAGGGTCCCATGGGGAGTCTAGGGAAGGGTCCCATGGGGAGTCTAGGGAAGGGTCCCATGGGGAGTCTAGGGAAGGGTCCCATGGGGAGTCTAGGGAAGGGTCCCATGGGGAGTCCAGGGCAGGGTCGGGGGTCCATACAGGGTAACTAAGTGGGCAGAGTCCCCTTATACAGTGCGTGTCTTCTCTCTGTAGGGGAGGGGCTGTGTGGGCGGAGCCTCCTTCATACCCTGTGTCTTCTCTCTGTAGGGGAGGGGCTGTGTGGGCGGAGCCTCCTTCATACAGTGTGTGTCTTCTCTCTGTAGGGGAGGGGCTGTGTGGGCGGAGCCTCCTTCATACAGTGTGTGTCTTCTCTCTGTAGGGGAGGGGCTGTGTGGGCGGAGCCTCCTTCATACAGTGTGTGTGTCTTCGCTCTGTAGGGGAGGGGCTGTGTGGGCGGAGCCTCCTTCATACAGTGTGTGTCTTCTCTCTGTGGGGAGGGGCTGTGTGGGCGGAGCCTCCTTCATACAGTGTGTGTCTTCTCTCTGTAGGGGAGGGGCTGTGTGGGCGGAGCCTCCTTCATACAGTGTGTGTGTCTTCGCTCTGTAGGGGAGGGGCTGTGTGGGCGGAGCCTCCTTCATACAGTGTATCTCTTCTCTCTGTAGGGGAGGGGCTGTGTGGGCGGAGCCTCCTTCATACAGTGTGTGTCTTCTCTCTGTGGGGAGGGGCTGTGTGGGCGGAGCCTCCTTCATACAGTGTGTGTCTTCTCTCTGTGGGGAGGGGCTGTGTGGGCGGAGCCTCCTTCATACAGTGTGTGTCTTCTCTCTGTAGGGGAGGGGCTGTGTGGGCGGAGCCTCCTTCATACAGTGTGTGTGTCTTCTCTCTGTAGGGGAGGGGCTGTGTGGGCGGAGCCTCCTTCATACAGTGTGTGTCTTCTCTCTGTAGGGGAGCGGTTGTGTAGTCTGGAGGATTGTACTCCGGGACACGGGACCTACTGCAAACACGGCTACGTCTTCGCCTCGCTCGCTGGTTACGTGGTGAAGTCATGTGACAAGGATACGGTAAGTATGCGACCAATCAACTGGGGGAAATGGGAAATCTCCTTCTCTTACTGGGATTTGCACACAATCGCCCGGGTTTAGCCCTTACATGCTCTCTCTTCTTCCTCTGCAGTCTGTGTTATCTGTGGTGAGGGACACGGATTCCCTTCTTCTACCAGAAGTGGGCGTCATTGTGACCTGTAAGGTAAGGAGATATCTATAGAGCGACACCAACAATACAGTGCAGATATCTATAGAGGGGCGCTGAGCAGTGGGCTGTCCATGTGAGTTCATGAATCGGTTTACAAGCGGTAGAATCGGCCCCCACAATAGGTTGGACTCTTACCAGAGAACCCGGACCCCTTTAATATGACGGGTCACGCAGGCTTTACCATAATGGGTCACCAATGAGCCAACAGTTTCCCAATTAGCAGTAAGAAGTAAACATGTTCTAGACCAGTGATGGAGATCCTCGGCACCCCGGATGTTTTGGAACTACATTTCCTATGATGCTCAACTACACTGCAGAGTACAGGAGCATCATGGGAAATGTAGTTCCAAAACACCTGGGGTGCCGAGGATCTCCATCACTGGTCTAGGGACAAGATGTGCCTCAGTGCTGCCCTCTTCATGCCACACATTCATCTTACCTCATGGGGTGCTCAACCTTTTGGTCCTCCAGCCATTGCAGAACTACAAGTCCCATGAGCCATTGCAGGGCTGACGGTTACAAGCATGATGAGACTTGTAGTTCCACAACAGCTGGAGGGCCGCGGATCGAGCGCCCCTCGATCTACCTGTTCCTGACAGCAGCTAAATGAATTTTACACCTGTACTGACATTTACTGTGCTTGGGGTGGAGGGGGTTATAAAGGGGGGGGGGGGGTCTGTGGCACTCAGTGAATCCCCCCCCCCCCCAGTTTGGTTTTATGATTCCTCTAAAGTGTGTTTCTCTTGCACCTAGGTGGTGAGCATACACCAAAGATTTGCCAAAGTTCAGATCATGTTTATTGGCAACAGAGCTCTGAAGAACACATTCAGGGGTACAATCAGGTAAGATGCATTTCTTTTCTTTTACTTTTTTTTCTTTCTTTCTTTCTTTCTTTCTTTCCCTTTTTTTTCCCCCTTTCTTTCCTTTTTTTCCCTCTTTCTTCCCTTTTTTTCCCCTCTTTCTTCCCCTTTTTTTCCCCTCTTTCTTCCCCTTTTTTTCCCCTCTTTCTTCCCCTTTTTTTCCCCTCTTTCTTCCCCTTTTGTTCCCCTCTTTCTTCCCCTTTTGTTCCCCTCTTTCTTCTTCTTTTGTTCCCCTCTTTCTTCTTCTTTTGTTCCCCTCTTTCTTCCCCTTTTGTTCCCCTCTTTCTTCCCCTTTTGTTCCCCTCTTTCTTCCCCTTTTGTTCCCCTCTTTCTTCTTCTTTTGTTCCCCTCTTTCTTCCCCTTTTGTTCCCCTCTTTCTTCTTCTTTTTTTTTTTTTTTTTTTTTTTATTTCCCCCCCCCCCCCCCCTCTTTCTTCCCTTATTTATTTTTTTCCTTTCTTCCTTCTTCCCTTTTATTTTTTTTCACTTTCTCTTTTTTTTTTTTCCTCCTTTTTTTTTCTTTTTTTTTTTTTTTTTTTTTTTTTTTCCCTTTTCAACCCCCTGACATAAATAAAAAAAAAAAAAAAAAAAAAATTGTTTTTTTTATATTTTGTAGAAAAGAAGACATCCGAGCAACAGAAAAAGACAAGGTAACCGCTGTTTGTGCTTCTCAAAGCATTGTATTTATTACAGGTATTGTATGGCGCCAACAATGTACACAGCACTTTACATATAATGTACATTCATATCCGACCTTGCCCTCAAGCTGCTTCCAATCTATGGTGTGTGGCACACGAGGCTCGCAGACTGAATGTGGACGCCGGGCCATTCCATGTGGCCCTCGTACACAAGGGTTCTTCTTTTTTTTTTTTTTTTTTTTTTCCAGCCGGAACATGGTGGAAAACCATCCATTCCACCACATCCGCCCCTCGCCCTCTGCTCCCCGCTCACCATTGTCTGTCCGTGTTTAAAAGGACCTCTTGGCTCTCACAGGTCTACCCGGCATGTACTCATAGCAGAGACAGATACTAACCAATCATCTCCCTGCAAGTGAGAGAGAGAGGCACCTGTAGAGTAGAGATCAGGGTTGTGAAGGGAGATGTTTTCAGAGTTGGGGGGGCAGGGTTCAAAGCTAAGGAGGGGGGGAAGTGAAATGTGGACAGCCTGTGAAAGATGGCTGAACCCTTTACTGCGCTCTGTGCGCAGCACACCTCTGGACGCTGTGCGCGGCACACCTCTGGACGCTGCGCCCTGTGTGCGGCACACCTCTGGGCGCTGCGCCCGGCACACCTCGGAACGCTGCACGTAACGCACTACTTAACCCTTTACTCTCTATGCTGAGTACTCCTGCACGCTGTACATGTCGCACCCCTCAACACTGCACTCTGGACTAAAGATGAGCTCTGGCGTGTTCGCATAGTACACGTGCAGAGCCCGCCAGGAAGTGTGCACGGTGCTGCGCTAATCACAGCCAGGGAGACATTTCACGATCCCTGCAGCCGAGCATCGGGACAATGTCTCCTTGACTGTGATTAGCGCAGCGCCGTGCACACTTCCTGGCGGGCTCTGCACGTGTACTATGCGAACACGCCAGAGCTCATCCTTACTCTGGACGCAGCGCACCCCTGAACGCTGTACATAGCACACCTTAACCCTTTACTCTCTATGCTGCATACACCTGAACTCTTCATGCCGCAGACCTCTGAGTACTCCTATGTATCTGAGTAGATACATAATCTTACAGATATAACCGGACCTTTTGAGGGCAGCCATAATGCCGATGTCCCCCGCGATTAAATTACGTTTGACACCCCTGATTAAGAAAAGTTATTTAACCTATTAGCAGTCCTTTTTGGAGCATGTGAGGAAACCAGAGGACCCGGAGGAAACCCTTGCAAACACAGCGAGAATATGCAAACTCCATGCAGATGGTGTATGTAGGGCAGCACAGTGGTGTAGTTGGTTACTCACAATGGGACTTTTACCTCTGTCACTTAGTCGTGACCTCTGAACTCCCCACATAATACGGGGCACTCGACTTTGAATCCAAATTCTTTTTTTTTTTTTTTGCGCACTGTTCGATTATTGACCCTTTTTTTTTTTTTTTTCCATTGTTTCCTCAGGTTGAAGTTTACAAATGTTTTCGGCCAGGAGATATCGTCATGGGAAAAGTTGTATCCTTTTTTATTGATGGAAGTCATATAAATGGAGAAACCCGTTTCCAGCGAGCGATACGACTGCAATCGCCAAACCGCGCAGTACGCTTTGATATCATTTTATAGGGGCCAAAATCCCCTTTAAAGTGACATTTATCCACTTAAGACCCGGACCTTTAGGCAGCTAAAGGACCCGGCCAGTTTTTGCGATTCGGCACTGCATTGCTTTAACAGACAATTGCGCGGTCGTGCGACGTGGCTCCCAAACAAAATTGACGTCCTTTTTTCCCCCACAAATAGAGCTTTCTTTTGGTGGTATTTGATCACCTCTGCGGTTTTTAGTTTTTGCGCTATAAACAAAAATAGAGCGACAATTTTGAAAAAAATGCAATATTTTTTACTTTTTGCTGTAATAAATATCCCCCAAAAAATATATACATTTTTTTTTTTTTTTTTTCCCTCAGTTTAGGCCGATACGTATTCTTCTACATATTTTTGGTAAAAAAAATCGCAATAACCGTTTATCGATTGGTTTGCGCAAAATCTATAGCGTTTACAAAAAAGGGGATAGCTTTATTGCATTTTTACTTTTTTTCGTGACTGCGACATTATGGCGGACACTTTTGACACATTTTTGGGACCATTGTCATTTTCACAGCAAAAAATTCATTAAAAACGCACTGATTACTGTGAAAATGACAATTGCAGTTTGGGAGTTAACCACAAGGGGGCGCTGAAGGGGTCAAGTGTGACCTCCTCATCTGTGTGTCTAACTGTAGGGGGGTGTGGCTGTAGGTGTGATGTCTCTGATCGTGTTTCCCTATAAAAGGCATCACACGATCGATGACGGCGCCACAGTGAAGAACGGGGAAGCCGTGTTTACCTACACCTCTCCCCGTTCTTCAGCTCCGGGGACCGATCGCGGTGCTTTGGACCGGGTCGCGTGCACGTGCCTGCGACCCCACGGCTGGGCTTAAAGAGCCACGTACGTGGATGTGCCCAGCCGCGCCATTCTGCCGACGTATATCGGCGTGAATGGGTCCTTAAGTGGTTAAAGCGTTATATATATATATATATGCTTTAACCAGAGGTGATCAAATACCACCAAAAGAAAGCTCTATTTGTGGGGAAAATAACAAACTACTACTTGCCTGCTCTGTCTAATGGGTTTTGCACAGAGCAGCCCCCAATCCCCGTTTTGGGGTCCCCCACCGACTCTCCTCCTCCCCCACCGACTCTCCTCCTCTTCGGCATGTGTCCTTATGTAAAGCCGCTTTCCATTGTGGGGGCACCCGTGCGGACTCGCTCCTGAGCCGCGTTTGCTTAGCACGGCATTTGAGTGATGGCAACGGGAACAAATGGCTCCTGCTGCTATCAATCTGCCCAATGAGGAGTGAGACGGCTGAGAGAGCTGCTGCTCTTGCTCACATCACTGGATTGGATCGGGCTAGGGTAAGAATAAGGGGGGGGGGGGCTAGGGGGAATTCTGAAGCCCAAAAGGCATTTCAAATTTAATATTTTTTATTTTTATATATACACTGGAAACTGCTGATCGCTGGTGCAATGCAAGGATACTGCAGAAGGGACGAGTACAGTTTTTATATGGGAGCCGAGGACCCGTGGTGCAGTATATGGGAGCCGAGGACCCGTGGTGCAGTATATGGGAGCCGAGGACCCGTGGTGCAGTATATGGGAGCCGAGGACCCGTGGTGCAGTATATGGGAGCCGAGGACCCGTGGTGCAGTATATGGGAGCCGAGGACCCGTGGTGCAGTATATGGGAGCCGAGGACCCGTGGTGCAGTATATGGGAGCCAAGGACCCGTAGTGCAGTATATGGGAGCCAAGGACCCGTAGTGCAGTATATGGGAGCCAAGGACTCGTAGTGCCGTATATGGGAGCCAAGGACCCGTAGTGCAGTATATGGGAGCCGAGGACCCGTGGTGCAGTATATGGGAGCCGAGGACCCGTGGTGCAGTATATGGGAGCCAAGGACCCGTAGTGCAGTATATGGGAGCCAAGGACCCGTAGTGCAGTATATGGGAGCCAAGGACTCGTAGTGCCGTATATGGGAGCCAAGGACCCGTAGTGGAATATATGGGAGCCAAGGACCCGTAGTGCAGTATACGGGAGCCGAGGACCCGTAGTGCAGTATACGGGAGCCAAGGACCCGTAGTGCAGTATACGGGAGCCAAGGACCCGTAGTGCAGTATACGGGAGCCAAGGACCCGTAGTGCAGTATACGGGAGCCAAGGACCCGTAGTGCAGTATACGGGAGCCAAGGACCCGTAGTGCAGTATACGGGAGCCAAGGACCCGTAGTGCAGTATACGGGAGCCAAGGACCCGTAGTGCAGTATACGGGAGCCAAGGACCCGTAGTGCAGTATATGGGAGCCAAGGACCCGTAGTGCAGTATATGGGAGCCAAGGACCCGTAGTGCAGTATATGGGAGCCAAGGACCCGTAGTGCAGTATATGGGAGCCAAGGACCCGTAGTGCAGTATATGGGAGCCAAGGACCCGTAGTGCAGTATATGGGAGCCAAGGACCCGTAGTGCAGTATATGGGAGCCAAGGACCCGTAGTGCAGTATATGGGAGCCAAGGACCCGTAGTGCAGTGTACGGGAGCCCAGGACCCGTAGTGCAGTGTACGGGAGCCCAGGACCCGTAGTGCAGTATATGGGAGCCGAGGACCCGTAGTGCAGTATATGGGAGCCAAGGACCCGTAGTGCAGTATATGGGAGCCAAGGACCCGTAGTGCAGTATATGGGAGCCAAGGACCCGTAGTGCAGTATATGGGAGCCAAGGACCCGTAGTGCAGTGTACGGGAGCCCAGGACCCGTAGTGCAGTGTACGGGAGCCCAGGACCCGTAGTGCAGTGTACGGGAGCCCAGGACCCGTAGTGCAGTGTACGGGAGCCCAGGACCCGTAGTGCAGTGTACGGGAGCCCAGGACCCGTAGTGCAGTGTACGGGAGCCCAGGACCCGTAGTGCAGTATACGGGAGCCAAGGACCCGTAGTGCAGTATACGGGAGCCAAGGACCCGTAGTGCAGTATATGGGAGCCAAGGACCCGTAGTGCAGTATATGGGAGCCAAGGACCCGTAGTGCAGTATATGGGAGCCAAGGACCCGTAGTGCAGTATATGGGAGCCAAGGACCCGTAGTGCAGTATATGGGAGCCAAGGACCCGTAGTGCAGTATATGGGAGCCAAGGACCCGTAGTGCAGTATATGGGAGCCAAGGACCCGTAGTGCAGTATATGGGAGCCAAGGACCCGTAGTGCAGTATATGGGAGCCAAGGACCCGTAGTGCAGTATATGGGAGCCAAGGACCCGTAGTGCAGTATATGGGAGCCAAGGACCCGTAGGGCAGTATATGGGAGCCAAGGACCCGTAGGGCAGTATACGGGAGCCAAGGACCCGTAGGGCAGTATATGGGAGCCAAGGACCCGTAGTGCAGTATATGGGAGCCTTTCTATTGGATTGAATGGAGATTGCGATGATTTGCTCATTCATTGTTTGAAGGAAAGATTCTCCCTGACTTCCTCTCTCTAGATATCTCTGGGAGATTCTCAGTCCAATTACCTTCTCAGCACAGCAGAAAACCAGCTGGGAGTTGTAGTCGCACACAGTGAAGCAGGTATGTGTTGTGTTGTGTGATGCGTCTCACCGACGTCCTCTGCCAGGCAATACAAGTTCACGGCCAACGCCCTTCAGACAAAATTCCACGCCTTTGTCCGATGGAAATCCGATGGTGTGTGTGTATAAGACTTTCGGCTTACCGTTTTCTACCGGTTCATCCAAGAAACGATCCAACAGTGCGGGAGGTGTTCTATCAGAAAGCCGCTGCCCATCAGAAAATGCAACCTCGGCGACGTTCTGTCGCGGCCATCTTGGTATACCCCGCACATTTCTGACAGGACACCGGCTGCTTCCCATAGGCCAGGGATATGCAATTAGCGGACCTCCAGCTGTTGCAAAACTACAAGTCCCATCATGCCTCTGGGTGTCATGCTTGTGGCTGTCAGAGTCTTGCTGTGCCTCATGGGAATTGTAGTTCTGCAAGAGCTGGAGGTCCGCTAATTGCATATCCCTGCCATAGGCGATCAAAGAGCAGATCCTCTTTGGTGGCCTCTATGGCCTTGGAGGACCGGAGTGATGCCGTGACATCACTTCTCATCCAGCTTGAAGGTCAATTTTATATAAAAAAAAATATATATATCTTTTAAAGGTAAAGAAGAGATTTTGGGTCTTTTTGACCCCCCCCCCCCCCCAGATCTCTCCATAAAAGTAAAATAAATAAGGAAAGAAAAAAAAAAAAAAATGAAAGGGACAGTGTAAAAATAAAAAGTAAAATAAGGGGGATAAAAAATTTAAAGGGACAGTGTAAAAATAAAAAGTAAAATAAGGGGGGAAAAAAATAAAATTTTTTAAAGGCACAGTGTAACTTTAAAAAGTAAAATAAGGGGAAAAAATAAAATTGTTTAAAGTGACAGAGTAAAAAAGGGAACAAAAATATTTTAAAGGGACAGTGTAACTTTAAAAAGTAAAATAAGGGTTTTTTTTTTTTTTTTTAAAGGGACAGTGTAAAAATAAAGTAAAATAAGGGGAACTTTTTTTTTAAAGGGACTAAATATAAAGTAAAATAAGGGGGGGGGATAAAAATTAAAGGGACAGTGTAAAAAGTAAAAGGAACAACAATTATATTTTAAAGGGACAGTGTAACTTTAAAAAAAAAATGTTCCCCCTTATTTTACTTTTTAAAGTTACACTGTCCCTTTAATTTTTGTTCCCCCCCCCCCCCTTATTTTACTTTATTTTTACACTGTCCCTTTAAAAAAAAAAAATGTTCCCCCTTATTTTACTTTTTAAAGTTACACTGTCCCTTTAATTTTTGTTCCCCCCCCCCCCCTTATTTTACTTTATTTTTACACTGTCCCTTTAAAAAAAAAAAATGTTCCCTCTTATTTTACTTTTTAAAGGGACAGTGTAAAAATAAAGTAAAATAAGGGGGGGAAAATAAAAATTAAAGGGACAGGGAAAAAAATAATATTTTAAAGGGACAGTGTAACTTTAAAAAGTAAAATAAGGGGGAAATTTTTTTTTTTTAAAGGGACAGTGTAAAAGTAAAATAAGGGGGGGGGGGAATAAAAATTAAAGGGACAGTGTAAAAATAAAAAAGGTAAAATAAATTGAAAGCACCTCCATGCTCACACGCAGAACTCAAACGCATGCGTAGGTTGTGCACACGCATATATAAGCGGTATTGGCACCACACCTGTGAACGTTGGAGCGAGAGTAATAATTCTAGCGCTAGACCTCCGTAACCTGTAAATATGTCGGGGGGAGGGGGTGGGGGTTGCCCGGGAGGAGCCAAGGCTGAGGGCGTTTCTTCGCTCCCTTCTGAGATCAGTCTAGTGGGTGTGCTGCGTCTCTGCGTTGCCCATATATGTGACTTCCGGGTGAGTTTCCCCGCCCCCGGCGGCATCACGAGCCGCGGATCACCGGAGCTTGGATAGCAGCGCTTGGCACGATCCCCCCCAGAGATCCAATACTGGTTTCCGTAGTGAACTGTGGCTGTTCTGCGGTGATGATTTGGTTAATGGTGTTTTTTCTTTATCGTTACATCACGGGACACAGAGCGGCATTCATTACTATATGGGTTATATGGAGTACCTTCAGGTGTAGACACTGGCAATCTTCAAACAGGAAATGCCCCTCCCTATATAACCCCCTCCCATAGGAGGAGTACCTCAGTTTTTACGCCAGTGTCTTAGGTGTTAGTCATGGTTTAGCTTGCCTCCGCATCCTTGGGATTAGGTGAGCTACCGGTTCTGTCCAAAAAAGCCTGAGCGCTAAAGTGGTCAGTAACCGGACCCCAAACCCTTGGGGTATAGCCCATAATGCTTTCTTTTCAAGAGAGCTGGACCCTGGGCCCAGAACTTAGAAAACCTTTGGGCGCCTAATGTTTTCTGTTTGCCAGGGTGCTGTATGGGCCCAGGACAGTGGATCCTTCATGGAAGAAGAAGGTTCCCAGGGCCTGAAGGTCTAGACATCCCCACGGAGATGGGGGAAGATTGGGCCTCTTGCTTTGCAAAGTCCTGCGGCATGGAGCAGGTAAGTAAGGGGAAAACTTGCGGAACTTGGCTCTTAGCAAGTTTTTTCTGGGAGGTCACAGGGGACATGCCTAAAAGTTATGCATTGCATCTGGCAAACCAGTCACATATCATGAAGATAGGATGGCTCTATATGTTATTATTCCCCTTAAAAAGTGACCTCCCTGGTAGTGTTGGAAAAGCTGTGAGTGGGGCCTTTTGTGTACAAATGTATGTGTGTGTCAGAGAGCTATGCTTACCTGCAAGCCTCCAGGCGATGCTCTATCCAGTCCTCTTCCTCATGCCTGCAAAGCAGGCAAAACGCTGACCTCCTCGTGGGTTCCAGGCCTGCGGCTGCAGGAACAGAGAGGCCCTTCCTCCCAACCCCCCCCCGTCGGCGGGCGCGCGCGCGATGCGCGTGCACGTGTTATAGACGCATTTGGCGCCGTTTTAGCTGGGGGGGAAGGGCGGGTCAGTGGTTTAAGGAAGGGGCGGCCCTTCCTTAGATGCCACAGCTCATTCAAATACTTGGCTTGAGGGAGGAAGGACTGGAGTGAAGCACGGGGCGCTGAGGACACACAGTGGTTAGAAAGAATACTACAGTCTTCAGAAGATTGTGGTTTAGCCTAGGAATAGGCTGTTTTTTCTTTTCCATCTCATAGTCTTTTCTTTGGCAATACTACTCAGGGGGATAGAATGTTTTTTCTTGCCTAGATTGAAAAAAAAAAAAAAAAAAAAAAGGAAAAGTTTTTCTTTGAAAAAAAAAAAAAAAAAAAGTGTCATCTGGGGTAGAGGAAACATTTTTTATTCCCCAAACAGGTGTCTGGGCATTTAACTATTTATAAGTCCCAGGTACCAATAAGTAGCAGGTGTACCTCGGTATTGTACCATGGCATCAAGGAACAAGTCAGAGGGTACAAAAGGTGGGGATTCCCCCACAGATTCTGAGGTCTCGGATAGAGCTATGCCGCTGCTTTCCCCACTGGGAGCCTTTGGGCCATCGGGATCTGGGACTGGAGCTGACGCGAGTCAACCCAACCCTAAGATGGTCACGGAGGAGGTGTTACTCACCTCTTTAAATGAAATGCGGAGAAGCATGGGAGAAATGATAGCCGCAGCTATGCGGGGTAGTAAGCGGAATAGATCTCCGTCACCCGTGCGCGGACCCTCGGAAGAGGAGGTCCTTTCCTCTGGGGAATTGGACAACCTCTTGGACAAGGACCAAGTAGGTTCAGGGATCGAGGATCCGGATACTGAGGAATCTGGGGCAGTCTCCCTGTGGGAGAGCTGGTGGATTCAAGGCTTGACGGACTTGGTCCATAAGGCATTCAACCTGCCTGTACCAGATCTCCAGGTATCAACGGTTTCAGCTTTGGGCTCACTGAGGGCGCCTCAAAGCAGTGCTGTGTTTCCGATCCATCCTCTATTGGAGGGAGTCTTGTTCCAAGATTGGAACAAACCAGACAAGGTTTTCTTACCACCTAAGAAATTTTCTGTCTTGTATCCTATGGAAGAAAAGTTTTACAAGAGATGGGCTTCTCCTGCAGTAGACGCAGCCATCTCATGTGTTAACAAATCGTTAACATGCCCTGTAGAAAACATACAGGTTTTCAAAGATCCAGTTGATAAGCGCTTGGAAGCACTACTTAAGAACTCCTTCACTTCTGCAGGGGCAGTAGTACAGCCAGCCGTGGCTGCGATTGGAGTCGCTCAAGCTTTATCGGATCAATTTAAGCAAATGATTGAACTTATTCCTGCCGAGCAGGCAGAAGAATTTTCGGATGTCCCTAAGGCCATATGTTTTACGGTAGACGCAATCAAGGATTCTATCCAGCAAGCGTCACGTTTATCGTTATCCCTTATCCATATGAGAAGGCTCTTAGGGTTAAAAAGCTGGGAGGCTGAGCCCCCATGCAAGAAGCTCCTGGTAGGGTTCCCCTTCCATGGAGGACGGCTCTTCGGAGAGGACCTAGATAAATACATTCAGACCATTTCAAGCGGCAAGAGTACTCTCTTGCCAACTAAGAAGAAGGTTCAGGGGCCTGCGTTTAAACGACAGTCCTCCCCTGGACAGGGGCCCTCTAATGCCAAGCAGTATCGACGGCCTCCTGCAAGAACAAACTTCGGCTTCAACAGCAGATCACAAGGACAGGCTGTTAGAGGCAAGAGGCAGTGGTTTCGCAAACCAGCAAAACCAGCCCCCAAGTCTACCTTATGAAGGGGCGCCCCCACCCACGAAGGTGGGGGGAAGGCTGCGACTCTTTTCGGAGATTTGGGAAGCCAGCATTCCCGACGAGTGGGTACGGTCTTCCGTGGCCACAGGCTACAAGCTAGAGTTCCTAAGGTTTCCTCCTCCTCATTTCCAGGAGTCGAGGATTCCAAACGATCTGGAGAAAGGAGCCGCATTAAGATCGGCTCTAGATCATCTACTTTCCCAGGAAGTAATAGTAGAGGTACCAGTCCTGGAACAGGGACTGGGTTTCTACTCCAACCTATTCATCATCCCAAAGCCCAATGGAGATGTCAGGCCAATTTTGGACCTAAAGATGGTAAATGCATACTTAAGGGTCCGCTCATTTCGGATGGAATCCGTGCGGTCAGCAGCTGCCACACTCCAAAAGGACGACTTCATGGCGTCCATAGACATAAAGGATGCCTACCTTCATGTTCCAATTTATCAGCCACATCAAAGATATCTACGCTTTATGGTGGCTTCACGTCATTTCCAATTCGTGGCGCTTCCCTTCGGGTTGGCTACGGCCCCCCGGGTGTTCACGAAGGTTCTAGCTCCAATCCTAGCCAAGCTAAGGATCCAAGGGGTCACGATCCTAGCATACCTGGACGACCTCCTAGTCATAGACCACTCGTCTCCCGGCTTGGAGCGAGCAGTGGCCCTCACGGTCCAATACCTCGAGAGGTTCGGCTGGGTCCTAAATCGAGAAAAGTCAGCATTCCAGCCCACAAGGCAGTTGGAATATCTCGGCATGAGATTAGACACAGAACAACAAAGGGTGTTCCTACCTCTGAGGAAGGTCAAAGCCATCAAGGAATTAATCCTACTGGTTCTAAGCAAGAAAGAACCGACTATTCGCCTAGGTATGAGACTACTAGGCAAGATGGTGGCTACATTCGAGGCGGTACCATACGCCCAGAGCCACACTCGCATCCTGCAGGCAGCCATCCTGTCAGCATGGAGCAGAAGGCCACAGGCCTTGGATATCCCGTTGCCACTCTCATCAAGAGTCCGGCAAAGTCTGTGTTGGTGGTTAGACCCTCAGAATCTACTGAAGGGAAAGTCTTTCAGCCCAGTAGCTTGGAAGATAGTGACCACAGACGCCAGCCTGACGGGCTGGGGAGCAATTGTGGATGGTTCCACTCGCCAAGGTATTTGGGCAAAGCCAGAGAAGCTGTTACCCATCAACATCTTGGAGCTCAGAGCTGTTCGACTAGCCCTCAGGGCTTGGACGTCGAAATTGCAGGGGTTCCCGGTGAGAATTCAATCAGACAATGCCACGGCAGTGGCATACATAAATCACCAAGGGGGAACCAGGAGTCAGGCCGCTCAGAGAGAAGTGAGCTTGATTCTCCTATGGGCAGAGGCTCATGTGCCCTGCATATCGGCAATATTCATTCCCGGAGTGGACAACTTTCAGGCGGACTTCTTAAGCCGCCAGACTCTATGGCCGGGGGAATGGTCTCTGCATCCACAAGTCTTTCAAGCACTCTGCCAAAGATGGGGAGTGCCGGACGTGGATATCATGGCATCGAGACTCAACAAGAAGCTAGACAGGTTCATGTCCCGCTCAAGGGATCCGATGGCCTGCGGAACCGATGCTCTGGTTTGCCCTTGGCATCAGTTCAAACTTCTTTATGCGTTTCCCCCGCTCCAGTTACTACCCCCGCCTGCTGCGCAGGATCAGGGTGGAGCGCATACCAGTCATCCTGGTAGCTCCAGCATGGCCCAGAAGGGCATGGTACTCACTAATCCTAAGGATGGTAGTGGGAAACCCTTGGACTCTGCCTCTAAGGCCAGACCTGCTATCGCAAGGTCCGATCCTCCACCCTGCCTTACGGCATCTAAATTTGACGGCCTGGAAGCTGAATCCTTGATTCTCAGGGGTAGAGGTCTGTCTCAGAAGGTAATCTCTACCCTAATCAGAGCCAGGAAACCGGTCTCTAGGGTGATTTATCACAGGGTCTGGAAGGCCTATATAGGCTGGTGCGAGTCCAAGCTATGGCTTCCTCGCAGGTTCACCATAGATAGAGTTTTAAGTTTTCTCCAGCTAGGAGTGGATAAAGGATTGGCATTAAGCACAATCAAAGGACAGATTTCTGCCCTGTCAGTGTGGTTTCAGCGGCCGCTGGCCACCCACTCGCTGGTTAAGACCTTCCTTCAAGGGGTCTTACGTATTAAACCTCCAGTTAAATCCCCGCTTTGTCCGTGGGATTTAAATCTTGTCCTGTCAAGTTTACAGAAACAACCGTTTGAGCCGTTGGCTGAAGTTCCTTTGGTTCTACTGACAAGGAAGTTGGTATTTTTGGTTGCCATAGTTTCCGCAAGAAGAGTTTCGGAACTGGCAGCCTTATCCTGTAAGGAACCATATCTTGTTTTTCATAAGGACAGGGTCGTTCTCCGCCCTCATCCTTCCTTCCTACCGAAGGTCATATCCAGTTTTCATTTGAACCAGGATTTGGTATTACCATCCTTCTTCCCTAAACCTACTTCCAGAAAGGAAGGGTTGCTGCATACCTTGGATATCGTCAGGGCCATGAAGGCCTATCTTAAAGCTACAAAGAAGATCCGGAAAACAGATGTGCTGTTTATTCTACCGGATGGGCCCAAGAAGGGGCAGGCAGCTGCAAAGTCCACCATTTCTAGGTGGATCAAGCAATTAATCACTCAGGCCTACGGCTTGAAAGGGTTGCCTCCTCCAGTATCATTAAAGGCTCATTCTACTAGAGCCATGGGCGCCTCCTGGGCAGCACACCACCAGATCTCTATGGCTCAAGTTTGCAAGGCGGCAACCTGGTCTTCTGTCCACACGTTTACAAAATTCTACAAGTTGGACGTAAGAAGGAATACTGATACTGCCTTCGGGCAGGCAGTGCTGCAGGCTGCAGTTTGAGACCCTCGGATTCCGGGGGCTCCTCTTGTTCGAGTTAAATTTAAAATTTAAGATTATTTTTCTCAAATAAGTTGGATTTATTATGATTTGAGTATATCTCTAAATTAAATCCTTTTGTCTTGGAGATGTTCTCCCTCCCCTCATTGTAAGCATTGCTTTGGGACATCCCATATAGTAATGAATGCCGCTCTGTGTCCCGTGATGTAACGATAAAGAAAAAGAGATTTTTAATACAGCTTACCTGTAAAATCTTTTTCTTGGAGTACATCACGGGACACAGAGCTCCCACCCCTCTTTTTGAGGACCATTTTGGGAGGCATACTGCTTGCTACAAAACTGAGGTACTCCTCCTATGGGAGGGGGTTATATAGGGAGGGGCATTTCCTGTTTGAGATTGCCAGTGTCTACACCTGAAGGTACTCCATATAACCCATATAGTAATGAATGCCGCTCTGTGTCCCGTGATGTACTCCAAGAAAAAGATTTTACAGGTAAGCTGTATTAAAAATCTATTTTTTTGCTTCCGCAGGGGCGACCATGGTGCCGATCAGCTGGTGTGAGATGCAGTGCCCCAAAACGCACATCAAGGAACCCCGGAAGGTGGCGCGAGTGCAGCGCGAGTTTCTGCAGACCTAATAATGAAAGTGTGGTCACCACTTCACACCCAATCCTACCCGTTACCACTGTGTGGTTTGTACATGTGGGGGGGAGGGGGAGAAAGAAAAAAAAATTAACCCCATGCCCTATTTCAATCCCTTTTAAATCGTTAGTGTATTTAAATCTGCTAACACTCCCTCCCCCCCCCCTTAGACGGACAATGCTGCTGTGCTCCTTCATCCGGAGTGGGGGCGCCCTAGTACAGGGGGGGGTGTTAGACCAGATCCTGGGGTGAAAGAAAACGAATGCAGCCGCCACACATCTGATTGGTATTCTGCAATATATGACATTTTTGGATCTGGGTGAAATACGGGACTGAAAGCAAACTTGCTATTTGTCAGTCCTGCCATCTGAGGGGCGGGGGAATTGAAAAGGCTGGCAGGTGACTCCTTCGAAAATAGTTTTTTTTTAGGTTGAGTTGTTTTTACATCCAAAAAATAAATAAAAAAAAAAAAAAAGTCAGGTTGTTATGGGGGCAACACAGAGACAAATAAATGCACCGTAATTATCAAAGGGTCTGTGTGGCCCCCATAACAACCTGTCGGGGTTTTTTTTTTTTTTTTAAATACACAGTCGGCACTGATTGGTTGTTGTGGGATGACACAAGACAGATCGTTAATCAATTAGGCCTCTAGTGTTTGTTTTTTATGTTTTATAAATCTTGTTTTCTGTATTTTTAAAATTGGGAAAAAATAACTATCCCAGATTGCTTTCTCGTTTTTACCTTTTTTTTTTTTTTTTTTTAAACAAATAAAAATCTGTAATAAATGAGAATTTCATTCATATGTCTGTCTGATGGTCTGTTATTTACAGCAAGGGGAAAGAATTGGTGGTGAGCTGCTCTTCTCCCTTTTTTTTTTTCCTTTTCTTCTTTCTTCCCCAGGTACCAGGTAGAGCTGCACGATTAATCGTTTCCTGATTCATTCATGTAACAAGTGTAGAGAGTTCTCTGCTCACTCGGCTGTCACAAGAAGGGGGGAGGAAAAAAAAAAAAAAAACAGGCCACCTGACAAAAATGTTTACAACATTGTGCCAGCTGGTGGATAACTAGAAACATTGTAACTTTTCATTATTGGATCAAAGGAATGAACTGAAGTCCACTTTGAATGACAATTGCGCGGTCGTGCTACATTGTACCCAAACTACATTTTTATCATTTTGTACCCACAAATATAGATTTCTTTCAGTGGTATTTAATCACCTCTGGGATATTTTTTTTTATTTTTTTTGTAAATTAAAATACCGAAAATTTAGAAAAAAATACTTATTTTCTTTTGTTTCTGGTATAAAACATTGTAAATAAGTATGTTTTCTCCTTCACTGATGGGCACTGATGGTACTGCACCGATGAGGTGGCACTGATAGGCGGCATGGATGGGCACTGATAGGTGGCACGGATGGGCATAGATGGGCACTGATAGGTGGCCCTAACGTATGTGTTGTACTAATGGATGCCAATCAGTGATGCCCATTGCGGGCACTGATTGGCATCCATTATTTCTGTCATCCCTAGTGGTCTAGTGTGTGTTTTGCATCCCTGGTGGTCTAGTGTGGGCATCCTCCGGGGGGGGGGCGGGGCTGTGCTGTGCTGATAATCGATCAGCACAACCCCCCCCCCCCCCCCCTGTCAGAGGAGCAGCAGATCGGCTCTCCTCTACTCACGTCTGACAGACGCGAGTGAGGAAAAGCCGATTTACCGGATTTTCCTGTTTACATCGTGATTGGACACGGCTGATCACTTGATAAAGAGTCTGCGTCGGAGACTCTTTACCTAGATCGGTGTTGCGGGGGGTCAGACTGACACCCCGCAACAACAATCGCCTTGATGCACGCCCCGATATCCTGAGGACGTCATATGACGTCCAGTCAGGATATTGAAACCACTTTGCCGACGTCAATATGTCATTGGCGGGCGGCAAGTGGTTAAAGACTAAACCTTTTTCTGGCACTTGTTTCTTCCAAAGTTAAAATCTGTTTTTTTGCGAGAAAATTACTTGGAACCCCCCAAACACACACACACAATATATATATATTGTGTGTGTGTGTGTGTGTGGGGGGTTCCAAGTAATTTTCTCGCAAAAAAAAAAGATTTTAACTTTGGAAGAAACAAGTGCCAGAAAAAGGGTCTTTAAGTGGTTAAACTTCCCTCATTTACAGACTGAAGTTTCTTTGATCTAAGAACAAAATGTTACAATGTTTATAGACATGTGTTTGGCTGCATTCACACCTGAGCGTCGGTCGTTTTTTTACAGCGTTTTGTCGCGCGTATTCATGATTATTTGCGCGGTTGCATACAGCGTCGTGCGACGTTTTTTACTTCGACGTTTTTTATTTTAGCCAATAGGAAAAATTATCATCTTTTCATCACTTGTTGCTATGTTGGTAGATTTTTTTAATCTTCTGCATGGGCGACAAGTTCTATTGATTAAAGCGACGAAACGCCTGTTGTCGCGCAAGTCGCTTGAATCGAGCGTTTCCATTACTTTCTATGGGAAATGGAAACGCTCAAATACACCCGATACGCGCGAAAAAAAGGGTCCGGGACTTGTTTGAGCTTCAGGCGATCGTCGTTTCAGCGTTCGGCGTTGAGATGTGAACAGTCTTCATAGAGACTAATGTAATTTCGACCCTCCGGCGTATTGTAGCGTCGCGCTTCAGGCGTTAAAACGCCTAGGTGTGAATGGAGCCTTTGTGTGTGTGTTTATGTAATATTTTTTTTTTTTTTAGCTAGCAGAGACCATAAAGAATAAAATGGCGATTGTTGCAATATTTTCTGTCACGCTGTATTTGCCCGGCGGTCTTTAAAACATTTTTTTTTTGGAAAAAAATACACTTTAATTAACAATAAAAAAAAAAACAGTAAAGTTAGCCTAATTTTTTTTTTTTTTCATATTGTGAAAGATATTACGCCGCGAGAATCGTGATCTTTATTCTTAGCAAAAAAAAAAACAATAAAAAATGTGTGATTCTCATTTTAGCCAGAATCATGCTGCTCTAGTGCCAGAAGTTTCGACCTATAGCCCGAATACCACCAAACGAAATCTCTATTTGTGGGAAAAAAAGGACGCCAATTTTGTTTGAGAGCCACGTCGCACGACCGCGCAATTGTCAGTTAAAGCGACGCAGCGCCGAATCGCAAAAAGTGGTCCGGTCATTGGCCAGCCAAATGGTTCGGGGCTGAAGTGGTTATAGCGCAAAAAAAACGCAGAGGTGATCAAATACCACCAAAATAAATCTCTATTTGTGGGGAAAAAAATGGAAAAACATTTTATTTGTGTACAGTGTCGCATGACCGCACAATTGTCAGTTAAAGTAACGCAGTGCCGTATCACAAAATAAAGGCCTGGTCATGAAGGGGTGGTAAAACTTTCAGAGCTGAAGAGGTTAAAGTGTCACTGAACCCACATCATAAAAAGCTATCAATAAGTGGTGTATTCCATGCTGGTCATACTCACTCACTGAGATTCCTTTTCTGTATTCTGCAAAAAACCTGGTTGATCCCGCTGCTCTCTATCTCCCCCTCCTGTCCATGTCCCCACTGCAGTTGGGGATTTTGCAGAGCGGTGGTGTCAGCTCTGCACATGCTCAGTTTTCAGTGAGTTTCTCCTCCCTATCACATCTGAGAAGCCCATGTGACTATAGAGTCACACATGTGGGCGTATACACGATGACAGGCCACTCCCTCCTCCCACTGACCAGCTAAACATAATGGGGAGGGATATTACATGTAGATTGATGGAGGCTTCACCTCCCTCTTATGCTAAGACACAGGTTGAAGGGGGCGTGACGCAGCCTGTGACTATAAGAAATCCACTCCACACCATGTTATCAATAAATGATAAAGATTTGATATCAAATATATATTTGTATGACCATTTAAACCAGTTTATTTATTTTTACTCTGTATTCCAAAGGCTGTTTTTTTTTTGTTTTGTTTTTTAAACATGTGACACGGGACTTGAAGCTCCTCCTGCTTATGTTTCCCTGCAGACAGGCTGGGAGAGAGCCGGGTCATGTGACTGCTGCATATCCATTAGGAAAAAAGTCATCATCCACATACAGAAATAGAAGGGAGGGTTTAAATCCTGGGGGCCACCATAAAGATAAGTGTTTCACTGTGCAGCCCAGGGTCCCCTGGAGTCACCAGAGAGCAGTGTCCCCTAGGGCCAATTGTCCACTGGAGGCCCCATCTACCTTAATGTTTCCTGGGGGTCACCATAGAGCCAAGTGTTCCTTAAACTCACCATGCAGCCCAGGGTTCCCTGGAAGCACCATCTAGTCTAGGGTTTGCTGGGTCCCCATAGAGCCAAGTGTTTCCCTGGACTCACCATGCAGCCCAGGTCCCCTGGAAGCACCATCTAGTCTAGGGTTTGCTGGGTCACCATAGAGCCAGGTGTCCCCTGTAGTCATCACAGAGCACAGTGTCCCCTAGAGTTACCATAAAGCTCATTGTCCACTGGAGGCCCCTCTAGTCTAGTGTTTTCTTGGGTCACCATAAATGTTAAGTGTTCCTTGGACTAACCATACATGGCGGTTTCCCTATCGAGCACAGTGTGCCCTAACGTTACCATACAGGCCATTGTCTACTGAAAGCTCCATCTAACCAAGTGTTTCCTGGGGTTGCCGTAAATGCCAAGTCTTCATTGGACTCACCATACAGACCAGGGTCCCCATAGAGCAAAATGTGCCCTAGAGTTACCATACAGCCCATCTTCCACTAAAGCACCCTCTAGTCTGGGGTTTGCGGGGTAACAATAGAGCCAGGTGTCCCCTGGAGTCATCACAGAGTCCCCTAGAGTTACCATAAAGCTCATTGTCCACTGGAGGCCCCTCGATTCTAGTGTTTTCTGGGGTCACCGTAAATGCCAAATGTTCCTTGGACTCACCATGCGGCCCAGGGTCCCCATAAAGCACTGTGTGCCCTAGCGTTACCATACAGTCCATCGTCCACTGAAGCACAATCAATTCTAAGGTTTTCTGGGGTCACCATAGAGCCAAGTGTTTCCTGGACTCGCCATACAGCCCAGGGTCCCCTGGGGTCTCCATAGAACACAGTGTCCCCTAGAGTTACCATAGAACCCATTGTCCACTGAAGGCACCATCTAGCCTAGTTTATCCCTGGGGTCACCATAAAGCTAAGTGTTCCAACATTCATTCCAAGGTCCCCTGGAAGCACCATCTAGTCTAGGGTTTGCAGGGGTCACCATAGAGCCAGGTGTTCCCTAAACATACCACGCAGCCCAGGGTCCCCATAGAGCACAGTGTTCCCTGGAGTTACCATACAGCCCATTGTCTATTGAAGGCTCCATCTAACCAAGTGTTTCCTGAGGTCACCATAAAGCCAAGTGTTCCTTAAATTCACCATGCAGCCCAGGGTCCCTGAAGTCACCAGAGAGCACAGTGTCCCCTAGAAGTACCATACAGCCCATTGTCCACTGGAGGCCCCTCTAGTCTAGCATTTCCCTGGGGTCACCATAAATAC
This sequence comes from Rana temporaria, assembly GCF_905171775.1. Classification (NCBI taxonomy): domain Eukaryota; kingdom Metazoa; phylum Chordata; class Amphibia; order Anura; family Ranidae; genus Rana; species Rana temporaria. Next base: position 5,782,587 of record NC_053496.1, read on the forward strand.
CAAGTGTTCCTTGGACTCGGTATGCGGCCCAGGGTCCCCAGAGAGCACAATGTGCCCTAGAGTCGCCACACAACCCATTATCCACTGAAGGCACCATGAAGCTAAGTGTTCCTTGGACTCACTCAACAATTATCACAAGGTCCCCTGAAAGCACCATCTAGTCTAGGGTTTGCTGGGGTCACCATAGAGCCAAGGGTTCCCTGGGGTCACCATAGAGCCAAGTGTTTCCTGGTGTCACCATAGAGCCAAGTATTTCCTGGTGTCACCATAGAGCCAAGTGTTTCCTGGTGTCACCATAGAGCCAAGTATTTCCTGGTGTCACCATAGAGCCAAGTGTTTCCTGGTGTCACCATAGAGCCAAGTGTCCCCTGGGGTCACCATAGAGCCAAGGGTTCCCTGGTGTCACCATAGAGCCAAGTGTTTCCTGGGGTCACCATAGAGCCAAGTCTTCCCTGGGGTCACCATAGAGCCAAGTGATCCCTGGGGTCACCATAGAGCCAAGTGTTCCCTGGGGTCCCCATAGAGCCAAGTGTTTCCCGGGGTCACCCTAGAGCCAAGTGTTTCCCGGGGTCACCCTAGAGCCAAGTGTTCCCTGGGGTCACCATAGAGCCAAGTGTTCCCTGGGGTCACCATAGAGCCAAGTGATCCCTGGGGTCACCATAGAGCCAAGTGTTCCCTGGGGTCACCATAAAGCCAAGTGTTCCCTGGGGTCACCATAGAGCCAAGTGTTTCCTGGGCTCACCATAAAGCCAAGTGTTCCCTGGGGTCACCATAAAGCCAAGTGTTCCCTGGGGTCACCATACAGCCAAGTGTTTCCTGGGCTCACCATAAAGCCAAGTGTTCCCTGGGGTCACCATAAAGCCAAGTGTTCCCTGGGGTCACCATTGAGCCAAGTGTTTCCTGGTGTCACCATAGAGCAGTGGTTCTCAACCTGGGGGTCGGGACCCCCTCGGGGGTCAAATGATGATTTACCAGGGGGTCACCAAATCCTGGGCTGTTCCTGAAGCCCATATCACTCTCCCAGCATTTTTGGAGCTACCCAGCAGGGCTATCCCTGGAGCATGTGGCCATCCATCTGGGCTGTTCCTGGAGCCCGCAGCTGCCCACTCAGCCTCTTCGCAGGCGCCCATTCAGTTTACGGCATGGCTGGGGGTCTAGAGGTCAGCTGACTGGTGAGGAATGTGAAGTGGGAGGGGCTGGAGGAGACCCTGTCTCCTGATTTCGGCAGAGGTGTCACTGCTACGAGACACCACAGAGCTGGAGACACAGTGAAGCCGGAGAAATTGAGTGACACTACCTGCGATTATAGTTGCCATTACAAGGACTCAGGGAGCGCTAAATGTCTGTGGGTTGGGGGCGTAAATTACTTGTCTTGCCTTGGGTGCTGACAACCCGCGCTACGAAAATAATTTTACTGTTAGGGGTCCCCACAACTTGTGAAATTTTATCAAGGGGTTACGGCCCTAGAAGGTTGAGAACCACTGCCATAGAGCCAAGTGTTTCCTGGTGTCACCATAGAGCCAAGTGTCCCCTGGGTTCACCATAGAGCCAAGTGTTCCCTGGGGTCACCGTGGAGCCAAGTGTTCCCTGGGGTCACCGTAGAGCCAAGTGTTTCATGGGTCCCCATAGAACCAAGTGATCCCTGGGGTCACCATAGAGCCAAGTGTTCCCTGGTGTCCCCATAGAGCCAAGTGTTCCCTGGTGTCCCCATAGAGCCATGTTTTTCCTGGGGTCATCATAGAGCTAAGTGTTTCCTGGGGTCACCATAAAGCCAAGTGTTTCATGGGGTCACCAACGAGCCAAGTGTTTCCTGGGGTGTTTCATGGGGTCACCATAGAGCCAGGTGTTTCATGGGGTCACCATAGAGCCAAGTGTTTCATGGGGTCACCATAGAGCCAAGTGTTTCCTGGTGTCACCATACAGCCAAGTGTTTCCTGGGGTCACCATAGAGCCAAGTGTTCCCTGGGGTCACCATAGAGCCAAGCGTTTTCTGGGGTGTTTCATGGGGTCACCATAGAGCCAGGTGTTTCATGGGGTCACCATAGAGCCAAGAGTTCCCTGGTGTCACCATAGAGCCAAGTGTTTCCTGGTGTCACCATACAGCCAAGTGTTTCTTGGGGTCACCATAGAGCCAAGTGTTTCCTGGTGTCACCATACAGCCAAGTGTTTCCTGGGGTCACCATAGAGCCAAGTGTTTCCTGGGGTGTTTCATGGGGTCACCATAAAGCCAAGTGTTTCATGGGGTCACCATAGAGCCAAGAGTTCCCTGGGGTCACCATAGAGCCAAGTGTTCCCTGGGGTCACCATAGAGCCAAGTGTTTCCTGGTGTCACCATACAGCCAAGTGTTTCCTGGGGTCACCATAGAGCCAAGTGTTTCCTGGTGTCACCATACAGCCAAGTGTTTCTTGGGGTCACCATAGAGCCAAGTGTTTCCTGGTGTCACCATACAGCCAAGTGTTTCCTGGGGTCACCATAGAGCCAAGTGTTTCCTGGGGTGTTTCCTGGGGTCACCATAGAGCCAAGTGTTCCCTGGGGTCACCATAGAGCCAAGTGTTTCCTGGGGTGTTTCCTGGGGTCACCATAGAGCCAAGTGTTTCCTGGGGTCACCATAGAGCCAAGTGTTTCCTGGGGTGTTTCATGGGGTCACCATAAAGCCAAGTGTTTCATGGGGTCACCATAGAGCCAAGAGTTCCCTGGGGTCACCATAAAGCCAAGTGTTTCCTGGGGTCACCATAGAGCTTTTGTTTTCCCTCCTTTGCTATCCCACAAAGCGCTGCGCTGCTCCATTCATTGGCGTTCACAGCCTCCGTAAAGACAACAGGTCCCTCCTTCCGCACCTGCGCAATGATGGAGATCGGGCTCTGCCGCTAGGTGAAGTTGGCGCATGCGCAGTGATTTTTTCCCAGCAAGTGTGGCGCGTACATCGCATGCGCGGTGTGCCGGGATGGCTCTGGCAGATGTGGGCTGAGCGGAATGACATCCGGTGAGCTCGGCGATCAGCGTTCCCGGGATGGAGAGAACGAAGGGGGAGGAGCCTGAGAAAGAAGACCGAAACACCGCCCACTAAGAGACGCCGACCGGCAGGTGAGACCACGTAGGGGAGAGGGGTCACCATGGAGATCAGTGTATCCCCCCCCCGGAGTCCCCATAGAGATCAGTGTCCTCCCCCCCCTGGAGTCCCCATAGAGATCAATGCACCCCCCCCCCCGGAGTGCCCATAAAGATCAGTGTCCCCCCCCCTGGAGTCCCCGTAGAGATCAGTGTTCCCCCCCGGAGTCCCCATAGAGATCAGTGCACCCCCCCCCCGGAGTCCCCATAGAGATCAGTGTCCCCCCGGAGTCCCCGTAGAGATCAGTGTCCCCCCCCCCTGGAGTCCCCATAGAGATCAGTGTCCTCCCCCCCTGGAGTCCCCGTAGAGATCAGTGTCCTCCCCCCCCTGGAGTCCCCATAGAGATCAGTGTTCCCCCCCCGGAGTCCCCGTAGAGATCAGTGCACCCCCCCCCTGGAGTCCCCATAGAGATCAGTGTTCCCCCCCCCCCCCCGGAGTCCCCGTAGAGATCAGTGCACCCCCCCCCCCCGGAGTCCCCGTAGAGATCAATGCACTCCCCCCCGGAGTGCCCATAGAGATCAGTGTTGTCCCCCCCCCCCCCCCGGAGTCCCCGTAGAGATCAGTGTCCCCCCCGGAGTCCCCGTAGAGATCAATGCACCCCCCCCCCCGGAGTCCCCATAGAGATCAGTCCCCCCCCCCCCCGGAGTGCCCATAGAGATCAGTGTCCTCCCCCCCTGGAGTGCCCATAGAGATCAGTGTCCTCCCCCCCTGGAGTCCCCATAGAGATCAGTGTCCTCCCCCCTGGAGTCCCCATAAAGATCAGTGTCCTCCCCCCTGGAGTCCCCATAGAGATCAGTGCCCCCCCCCTGGAGTCCCCATGGAGATCAGTGTACCCCCCCCCCCCCCCCCCGGAGTCCCCATAGAGATCAGTGTGTTCCCCCCCCCCCCCCCCCCCCGGGTCACCATTTCACAGATATACACGGTGGCTCAGGCTGTAACAATGTATAATATATTCCTGGAATACAGAAGATCTTCCTCCGGAGAGTTTCCTTTCTCTGGTGATCCATTATTAATGATCCGGTGTCCTCTCAGTGATCTCCCCCCTCCCCCCCATTATTAATGATCCGGTGTCCTCTCAGTGATCTCCCCCCTCCCCCCCATTATTAATGATCCGGTGTCCTCTCAGTGATCTCCCTCCAGTATAGACACCCCCCCCCTGCTACAGACACCAGAGAGCGGTGTGTGTCCCACGAGCGCGGGCCCCTCCTCCTCTGTGGGCGTAAACAGAGAGGAGGGCCGCGCTGGGTGTACCAAGATGGCCGCGGCTCTGGAGCTAGGCCGAAAGCCGTGGTCTTTCCTGATGCTGTGACATCGGCGGCAATCCGCGGATTGCCGCCGCGGTCACAGCATCAGGAAAGGCCGCGGCTTCGGCCTAGCTCCAGAGCCGTGGCACCGCTAGCGGCCATGTAAAATATCGGCCTAATTTGGATAAAAATCGTCCGATATACCGGTCGGCCTCTACCGCTAATGTCCGCCGGTCCATAGAGGTGAAGGCGGATCCTTGACAGGGGACAACATGGAGATCTGCTGTTCCAAGTACACATCTCTGTGTTGTCCCAGTGAGGCAATCCCCCCCACACACAGTTAGAACACACCCAGGGAGCACAGTTAGCCCCTTGATCGCCCCCCTAGTGTTAACCCCCTTCTCTGCCAGTGTCATTTATACAGTGACAGTGCATTTTGTTGTCGTTGGTCCCTAAAATGTGTCACTTTGTCCTCCGCAATGTCGCAGTCCTGCTAAAAATTGCAGATCGCCGCCAATACCAATAAAAACAATATGACTTGTGTAGTGATTGTTGGATTATATTTTTATTTATTTTGGAGTTGCCCTTGAAATTCCCAGTCACTACTAAAATGTGAATGAGCCCCGGGGGTGGGGGGAGGGGGAGATTACTTTCCGCAGAGCACTGAGAGGACACCGGATCATTAATAATGGATCACCAGAGAAAAGAAACTCTCCGGAGGAAGATCTTATCTTCTGGACTCTAATGACTGGATTCCAGGAATATATTATACATTGTTACAACCTGGACCCACCTTGTATACATCTTATTGGTGACTCTGGGGGGACACTGATGTCTATGGTGACTCTGGGAGGACACTGATGTCTATGGTGACCCCGGGGAGGACACTGATGTCTATGGTGACCCCGGGGAGGACACTGATGTCTATGGTGACTCTGGGGGGACACTGGTGACTCCGGGGGGGACACTGATGTCTATGGTGACTATGGGGAGGACACTGATGTCTATGGTGACTCTGGGGGGGACACTGATGTCTATGGTGACTCTGGGGGGACACTGATGTCTATGGTGACCCCGGGAGGACACTGATGTCTATGGTGACTCTGGGGGGGACACTGGTGACTCTGGGGGGGACACTGATGTCTATGGTGACTCTGGGGAGGACACTGATGTCTATGGTGACTCTGGGGAGGACACTGATGTCTATGGTGACCCCGGGAGGACACTGATGTCTATGGTGACTCTGGGGAGGACACTGATGTCTATGGTGACTCTGGGGGGACACTGATGTCTATGGTGACCCCGGGGAGGACACTGATGTCTATGGTGACCCCGGGAGGACACTGATGTCTATGGTGACCCCGGGAGGACACTGATGTCTATGGTGACCCCGGGAGGACACTGATGTCTATGGTGACCCCGGGAGGACACTGATGTCTATGGTGACCCCGGGGAGGACACTGATGTCTATGGTGACTCCGGGGAGGACACTGATGTCTATGGTGATTCTGGGGGGACACTGA